>NC_064631.1:359797707-360107707 GCF_023864275.1 Schistocerca cancellata
CAGCATCTCTACGATCGTCTCCATGGGAGAATAGCAGCCTGCATTGCTGCGAAAGGTGGATATACACTGTACTAGTGCCGACATTGTGCATGCTCTGTTGCCTGTGTCTATGTGCCTGTGGTTCTGTCAGTGTGATCATGTGATGTATCTGACCCCAGGAATGTGTCAATAAAGTTTCCCCTTCCTGGGACAATGAATTCACGGTGTTCTTATTTCAATTTCCAGGAGTGTAGTTCTCTTCGCTCCACTCTACTATGACATTCTCAGAGCACACCTCCTTCATCTAGTCGTAACATTTTACATTGCAGACTCAGTGACAACGTATTAAAAACACAAAAACAAATTTTGGAATAATTTTTTTTGTCTTCGTAGAGACATTCCTCACTCACTCCCAAATAAAAGTGAAAAGGATGATAAGATTTTTGGTAATATTTACTCACACCAGCGCAAGGTATGACCTGAGAGTCCAAACAGACTGGATCCCGTCAAAGGGGTCATTCTTCCGCCGCTGGCACTTCTAGCAACACTACTGTGCTTCTGTGAAGTGAAGGGGAGATACGCTGGTCTTGTCGCACTGTAGCCCAAAATTAGAACGGATGTGACACTAGAGGATGGACAACCTTAATATTCAATCGTATTACAATATATATAAATGACCTAGTAGATACTGTCCGAAGTTCCATGCTGCTTTTCGCGGATGATGCTGTAGTATACAGAGAAGTTGCCGCATTAGAAAACTGCAGTGAAATGCAGGAATATCTGCAGCGGATAGGCACTTGGTGCAGAGAGTGTCAACTAGCCCTTAACATAGGCAAATGTAATGTATTGCGAATACATAGAAAGAAGGATCCTTTACTGTATGATTATATGATAGCGGAACAAACACTGGTAGCAGTTACTTCTGTAAAATATCTGGGAGTGTGCGTGCGGAACGATTTGAAGTGGAATGATCATATAAAATTAATTGTTGGTAAGGCGGGTACCAGGTTGAGATTCATCGGGAGAGTCCTCAGAAAATGTAGTCCATCAACAAGGAAGGTGGCTTACAAAACATTCGTTCGACCTATACTTGAGTATTGCTCATCAGTGTGGGATCCCTGCCAGGTCAGGTTGACAGAGGAGATAGATAAGATCCAAAGAAGAGCGGCGCGTTTCGTCACAGGGTTATTTGGTAAACGTGATAGCGTTACGGAGATGTTTAGCAAACCAAAGTGACAGACTCTGCAAGAGAGGCGCTCTGCATCGCGGTGTAGCTTGCTTCCAGGTTTCGAGAGGGTGCGCTTCTGGATGAGGCATCGAATATATTGCTTCCACCTACTTATACCTCCGGAGGAGATCACGAATTTAAAATTAGGGAGATTCGAACGCGCACGGAGGCTTTCCGGCAGTCGTTCTCCCCGCAAACCATACGTCACTGGAACAGGAAAGGGGGGTAATGACAGTGGCACGTAAAGTGCCCTCCGCTACACACTGTTGGGTGGCTTGCGGAGTATAAATGTAGATGTAGACTGAAGAATGCATTGTAATGGATGCACTATCATCTCCCCCTGTAACTATAGCAGTACACTGTTAGGCATGATTCTGCTAGATTCCTTCCTCTGACGAAAATATTGTAATATTTATACAACTAGCAGGAAGCTAAATATTTTACAAAAACATGTTTCAGAAATGCGTCTTGTACGACAACATTTGGCTATCTAGCACGCAGGGAAGGAAGAATTACGGAAATCTCTAACTGAATCCATATATGAATTGAGGAGGAGGCCAGAAAGAGTATAGAATTTTGGTGCGAGGAATCGTTGGTCAAAACATTCCGATGGAAGGAAAAGGACAAACGACGATTCTGTACACCCAATAAGTTTAGAAATTACTCGCCGATTAAAACTGTATGTTTGACTCGGGACCTTCTTTCAGGAAAAAGTAATTTTACGTTGAACAAATTTATATAGAAAGGGGAAGAAGCTTCACTAAGACATTCATACTGCAGTTCGCGATTTTCAACAAGTTTTCCACCAGAAAATAGGAAAAACCTGTGGAATGTAATTAAGCAAGAATTTTCAAAGCACGTGATAGGATCTCCCGAAGTCTTTATACTAGTACTATCATCTGAGTAAAACTGGATGTACACCAGTCACAGGAAGTTAGAACTAATCAAAGCCTGTCGTTCTGACGTTATGGAACATTTACACTGATTTTGAATCTTAGGCCTAACCGTGAGTGTCAACTGAGATAAACAAGTGTAATGAGTCCAAGTATTATCTCCCAGTGGTCTTCATCTAAACTGGATTTAACCCCAGTTGCCTCGGTGTGCCGGCCAAAGATGTTCATACTTCGTTTCATGCCCAACTACAACATGGCTAGTGTCGCTAAGAAGGAAAAGAAAGTAATTTCGGGTCCTGCAGTCACAAGAGCCTCCCACATGGCATGTACCAGACTTCTAGAGAAGAAAAGGATGACTTACGAGAAAAACAGATCTGTTGTACCATTTCAAAAATCTCATGTGGCATGACATACTGATAACAAAACCGGTTCTACATTATTTATGTTCTACATTACTTGTGATTTACTCACACAAAAAAAAATGGCTCTGAGCACTACGGGACTCAACATCTTAGGTCATAAGTCCCCTAGAACTTAGAACTACTTAAACCTAACTAACCTAAGGACATCACACACACCCATGCCCGAGGCAGGATTCGAACCTGCGACCGTAGCAGTCCCGCGGTTCCGGACTGCAGCGCCAGAACCGCACGGCCACCGCGGCCGGCGATTTACTCACACATCTCGATGTCGCACAAAAGAACTCCATGAGGTGCAACGGAAGCCAACAAATTACTTAGAGAAGAATTTATTACTTTCGAACATTTTAACCCCTTTCATATAAGATCAATATATGTTCTTATCCCAATTTTAAATGATAGCATTTATTTTCGGTGTGCTACAGACTTTTTCTGAAATTAGATAAATTACCTAGAAAAATAAGGTTTTTTCAAACTTGAAAAATGTTTGAAGGTATAATATGCTAATGCGCTTAGGGACATTATTTAAACTGAAATTTAAAAGTGCAGCAATCGAGTAAATCTTGCCAATACTGTTTTTAAAAGTCTACCTGTTACATTACTCTGCTACGTACCAATTAAACCGTTGCAGGTGGAGACAGAGAACTAGGAGTAATATGGAAATAAAGATGGGAGCTGTTATGTGACACAGAAGATGGAAAGAACATACTGAAGACCTGTAAAGTGTTGCGGAAGTTGGAAGTTTAGATGAGTGTATCGTAGATGAAAAACTAACTGATGAAAATATAAAAGACCCCCGATAGCAAAAGACTTTTCCTTGCACTAAATAGGTTGAGATCAAATAAAGCGACAGGTGTAAATGGAATCTCCGCAGAGCTCCTATAAAACAATATAGACAACATCAAAAGAAAATTGTTAACTGTGGTATCTAAAAGTTATGAAACGGGTATCATACCATGGTTTCAGAGTACTGTAACAAATATTACTGTCAGTAACTACAGAGACGATTGAAAAGCAAATATATTTGAACTTAGCCAAAGATAAATATGCCTTCATATTAGGGAAAGAAACAAGAGAACCAAAATTGGTACTACGTCAGTTTTTGGAAAGACGTTTAGAAGTAAACAGAAAAAAACATATACAGCATTGACAGACCTAAGGGAAGCATCTCATACGGTTGATTAGAAATTATTACCTGTATTTAAAGTAATGCGCAAAGGAAGACTTGACTGGAAGGACAGGCTATTTATTATTGAGGATATACAAAAGCCAAAGTACTAAATTGGACATAATTAGCAGCAATAAATAAGCAAAAATCAGAAGAGAAGTGCCCTGAATCACCTTAATTCTTTAACATGTTCACTGAGAAGGCAATAACATCAATGAAAGAAGACAACTCGAATCAAAATAATGTTATTCATATTCACTGCGTCAGATTTGCCGCTGACACTGCAATAGTGACAGACTCAGAAGAACTAAATACAATGCTTAAGGCCTTAAATCAAGAGATAACAATACTGAAACTAAAAATAAGTACCAACAAGCCAAATTCATGGTTGTAGACAAGAACGGAGACGGAGTCAAGGCTGTCATAAAAATAGACAGTGAGAAACAGGAGGAAGTAAGTGAAATTCACTATCTCGGGACCATCGTGGAGGAAAACATTACAGTGCCCCAAGAAATTCTAAAGAATAATGGCACTGGCCAAGAGTGCCTTTCAAAATATGAATTTTCAACTGAACAAGAACATCGGCTTCCACACTAATAAAAGATTTGTAAAGACCTTTGTTTGGAATGTCCTTACATACGGATTTGAAAACAGGACGTTAGCAAAGCAGGAGAACCGCTCCTCGAAGCTGCGGAAATCTGGTTTTCGAGGAGAGTACAAGAACTAGAAAAACGAATGAGTTGTTTCTGTAAGAAATAGCAGGGAAGATAGAATTACAGAAAGTTATAAACCAACGCAGAGCAAAACTCATTGTACACTTAATTATACATGATATTTATCCACAAAACACTTTCGAAAGCAACATCGCTGAGAAAATAAATGAGTAGACGACCGAGAATGTTATTTAAAAAACATATGATCAGTGAGTTGGAATGTTCTTCATACATGGAGATGAAGAGAACTTTTGAAGAGAGGAAGCTGTGGCTGCAGAGACAAGTCATAGCCTTCGAAAGAAGAAGAAGAAGAAGAAAAACCAATAATCAGTAAGTGATACCAAATTATATAAATGTACAAATCAAATACTTTCTGAAATAAAAATTATTGAAAACCAACAGTATCCTCCATTTACAAGAGAGGTAAAATTAAGACATTAAAGAAACAGTTCATATACAAATATCATGTGTTCCACAGTAAAAGACATTCTTGCATTTCTGGGTACAAGACGGTGCATGATCGAGGAAGTATGGCTTAACTGGCCACACGTTACGTAACCAAATTTACGCACTTATTAAGTGCAAACTGGTATTAAGACTTATAAGTCCAGCTACATCTCAGCCTAAAACCTAATACATATTTACAAACTTGATATCTGATGTGATGCACTGTGTACTAGCATTTTTGCTCCCATTTAGCGCCATACAGACACATATTGTAAATATGACATATTTCCTTCAACAGGCTATAAAATATCGAGTTTTTGCAGGGAAATTATATGTATTTATGAGTGGCACGTGTGATTTATTTTGGTAACACAGATACTTGTACAAGGTAACAGATAAAGGGCTTCGGGAACAGTGTTGCAAATGCTTGTCAATTTCCTGCAGTATGTTGGCAGTAAACATACAAAGTGCGCAAATAAACTCCTGGAAATTGAAATAAGAACACCGTGAATTCATTGTCCCAGGAAGGGGAAACTTTATTGACACATTCCTGGGGTCAGATACATCACATGATCACACTGACAGAACCACAGGCACATAGACACAGGCAACAGAGCATGCACAATGTCGGCACTAGTACAGTGTATATCCACCTTTCGCAGCAATGCAGGCTGCTATTCTCCCATGGAGACGATCGTAGAGATGCTGGATGTAGTCCTGTGGAACGGCTTGCCATGTCATTTCCACCTGGCGCCTCAGTTGGACCAGCGTTCGTGCTGGACGTGCAGACCGCGTGAGACGACGCTTCATCCAGTCCCAAACATGCTCAATGGGGGACACATCCGGAGATCTTGCTGGCCAGGGTAGTTGACTTACACCTTCTAGAGCACGTTGGGTGGCACGGGATACATGCGGACGTGCATTGTCCTGTTGGAACAGCAAGTTCCCTTGCCGGTCTAGGAATGGTAGAAGTATGGGTTCGATGACGGTTTGGATGTACCGTGCACTATTCAGTGTCCCCTCGACGATCACCAGTGGTGTACGGCCAGTGTAGGAGATCGCTCCCCACACCATGATGCCGGGTTTTGGCCCTGTGTGCCTCGGTCGTATGCAGTCCTAATTGTGGCGCTCACCTGCACGGCGCCAAACACGCATACGACCATCATTGGCACCAAGGCAGAAGCGACTCTCATCGCTGAAGACGACACGTCTCCATTCGTCCCTCCATTCACGCCTGTCGCGACACCACTGGAGGCGGGCTGCACGATGTTGGGGCGTGAGCGGAAGACGGCCTAACGGTGTGCGGGACCGTAGCCCAGCTTCATGGAGACGGTTGCGAATGGACCTCGCCGATACCCCAGGAGCAACAGTGTCCCTAATTTGCTGGGAAGTGGCGGTGCGGTCCCCTACGGCACTGCGTAGGATCCTACGGTCTTGGCGTGCATCCGTGCGTCGCTGCGGTCCGGTCCCAGGTCGACGGGCACGTGCACCTTCCGCCGACCACTGGCGACAACATCGATGTACTGTGGAGACCTCACGCCCCACGTGTTGAGCAATTCGGCGGTACGTCCACCCGGCCTCCCGCATGCCCACTATACGCCCTCGCTCAAAGTCCGTCAACTGCACATACGGTTCACGTCCACGCTGTCGCGGCATGCTACCAGTGTTAAAGACTGCGATGGAGCTCCGTATGCCACGGCAAACTGGCTGACACTGACGGCGGCGGTGCACAAATGCTGCGCAGCTAGCGCCATTCGACGGCCAACACCGCGGTTCCTGGTGTGTCCGCTGTGCCGTGCGTGTGATCATTGCTTGTACAGCCCTCTCGCAGTGTCCGGAGCAAGTATGGTGGCTCTGACACACCGGTGTCAATGTGTTCTTTTTTCCATTTCCAGGAGTGTATATCTGGTGCGCTAAATTTTCTGTTATTGTTTGTAGAAGCAAAACCACGATAGTGATTGTAAAATTCGTAGGTTACATATAAGAAGCAATTTTTCTTGATACATAAGAGTCTTCTAATGAAGTTAAAATCTCGTGCTAACCTGATAATTTCCAGCTTGACTCACTTTCATAGTCCATCACATACTGTTTACGGTCTGAAATGTGTAAATACTTCTTAATCATCTACAGAACGATGAAATGTTTTGCCAAGTTACACACGATAATCGGTGCAGGCGACATGTGTCTACAGACAGTCCGGCTGAGGTTCTGCACCCAGCAATACGGAGATCACTGATGTCTCCACTACGATAATCAGATATCTGCACATACATCACCTGCTGTATTCATTTAAAATTTACGGAACGTAGATGTTTCTTTCTGGGTAATTTGTAACTTACTCGAGAAATAGAAGGCGAAAACAAATCTTTGTGTATCAGAAACTTTATAGTATCTGAGGTGCTTTCTTTGCATATTATTTGGCAATTTGAATACCATTATATCGTATGCACATTAAACAGTTCACCACTAATGCACTGATATATGCAGAGGCTTAGAGTTAACAAGTGCAAAGACTTTATGAAATGAGAATGCTAACAATATCACCGAATTATATAAAGCAAATATCTCTATTTTTATTCTGTACATATGAGGATGTGTGTGTGTGTGTGTGTGTGTGTGTGTGTGTGTGTGTGTTTGCGTGTGTGTGTGATCTACAGGAGGATGACAATCCCTGTGATGTGCACAGATCCTGGAAACTTGATTTCATCTCAAAAGCAAAAGGCAACTATGTGGCATCTCCAGTTAAGTATCAGTGGAAAAAGAAACAAAGGGGAATAAAGAAGAAAATGTGAAAATCTACGTTCTACATGATAAAATGGAACAGTAAATAGAAAAAAATTGGTAAAGTATGTAGTGAGCATTTAACTGAATAAGTGATGCGTGCTGCACTATGTGCCAGAGGAATGCAGGGACACCGCATAGAAATCTGATCAAAGTGTCAAGCTTAATGCCCAAAGCGCAAAAATCAGTAGACGATAAAGTAAAATCGAATGGTAGGAAAACCTAAATTTCTACCCTTTAGCATTATCACAGTTCCTTCAGACATTAATCCAACAGCGTTTCCTCATGCATCTGCAGAAAGAACACACTGAACAAGTTTATCCACAGAATCGGCATTCGCCGGAAACTGCTTTACAGCACATAACAATATTAAACACATATCTCAATGCATTATTTATGTGCCATCATCTTTAATCAGTGAACTATGTGTGGTAGTTATTTGACGTGAATGATGCCTTCTCGCCAACCCAATTTTCCGACATGCTCTCTTAGAAACATTGTCATTTGTCGTGGTCTCAGTTAAAAAAAATGGTTCAAATGGCTCTGAGCACTATGGGACTTAAATTCTGAGATCATCAGTCCCCTAGAAATTATAATTACTTAAACCTAACTAACCTAAGGACATCACACACATCCATGCCCGAGGCAGGATTCGAACCTGCGTCCGTAGCGGTCGCGCGGTTCCAGACTGTAGCGCCTAGAACCGCTCGGCCACCCAGGCCGGCTCAGTTAACATTTTTTGTACTGCTTGGTTGCGTTTAGTGACTGAAGCATTACGCAGGTTACTGTCAAACATACATCAGTCACAGTTCAAAGGTTATACGTTTCTACGCTCTCCGGCGGACAGTCATGTTCGAATCATACTATGTATTCCTGCACATCCAGTGTACAAATCATTCTTTCCTCCTTTTGCAATTTCATTCACGCGGTTATTGTGTATCCGTAGCATGTAAATTAGTGGTATCTCACAGTCTCTGCATTTATTATGGAAATAGTAGCAGAATGTACGCAACGAGAAGGAAACATATTGGAGAAATTAAGAAACCGCGAAGAGGAGAAAGAGATTCGTAGCAACTGCCCAACTCTCGCCTGAACTTATTCTGAGCTCGGACAACGCAGTTGGTACTAAATCACTTGTATATCATTTCCAAGCAGTTAATTTAACGTTATGTGAAAAGTTTCGCCATTAGTCGGATGCGACAGGGGAGAGTTTTATTCCTTTGCAAGTCCGGTCATTGATCTCTGGACCTTGGCCCTCCGCTTGTCTCATTCTGGCAAAATTCAGCTAATTCTTTCCTTTTACCTTTTACAAACATTTCTGAAATATTTTACGTGTCTATGAACGTATCAACAGTTTAAACATCATTTCAAAATTACTTATAACCACACAGTCATAATTTGGTGAAACTTTACTTTGCTATTTAATATGTATCGAAACCAGAAGACGGGTAATAGCTGTTCTCATTAATAGCTGTACAACTATGTTCCATAACAAATAATTTAAATTTGTGCCGTAATGCTTAATAAATAGGAATAACTAATTCTGCGTTCACTTCTGTTCCTACACTAAGCAAAACGAACAATAGGAATGCAAACCCATCATCCTCAACATCGCTAGACACACAGGCCCCACAATGCTGCGTATTTTTTCCAGGCAGTTATCTAACGACTAAAGTGACATGTTAAGGACAGTAGCTAAAAAATACCTGAAGACAAATTATACTGAGAGAATTGAAATAACAGTTTAAGTTACACAGACCTATCGTAATGAATACAGAGTATGAATTAGACAAACTTCGATTTGAGCCTATACGAAAATACACATTTTCTTTTACGAAAATTCAGTGTCTATTATGTAATGTTTTTTCAAACCAGAACAAAACATGTTTATTGCGATTCATTATATGTTTGTTCATGTTAAGTTGAACTTAAATTAACGTTGTTTCATATCGCTACAATGCATGTCGAAAAAAGTAAGTGAAACGATCCACAGATTTCCTACAACAATGGCGAAGAGTGTAATATACGCATGGAACACTGATGTCGGTTTTACATTACTAATAAATGAAATGTATTATATTGATGGCTGGGATTCCATCTAGGGCTTTAGCGACTTAAGTTGGAAGTATTTTCTTTATTCGTCTGATCCTAACTCTGTGTATTGTTGCTAAGTGTAGCTAGGAATCTAAGTGGACAAGTGTTGTGCTATAATTCCAAAGGTTCTAAATCCAACCCTTCGTCGGTGTTCAAATTTTTTTCCCTCAGTTATCGATTCTTTCCCTCTGTCATTGCTGATGAGGCAAAACTTTGTCAACTACCCACTGTGAGATTGACTGCCGCCTGGTGACGTCACTGTAAGGAAAATAGTCGGGGCAGAGATAATATGGACTCATTCTAGCGACGATACGGGCTGCAAATAGGGAATTCCAATGACATAAGCGACTTTGATAAAGGGCAAAATGTTGTAGCCAGGCAGCTAGTCGGCTGTTGGTGTGCTACTGTCGTGAGCACCTGCGGAAAGTAGTTGGAGGATGGTGAAATAACGAGTAAGCGACAAGGTATTGGACGGCCATGCTTCATTTCCGAACTTGGAGATAGGAGGCTTTCACGATCGCTCTTAAAGCAGGATAAGCTATTTTCTGTGATAGATCTGACGGCAGAGTACAATGCTGGTGCAGACACAAGTGTTTTGGAGCACGCCGTTCAGCGCAAATTGTTAAACATGGGGCACCGCAACATATGACCCCTAAGTTCCCATGTTGGCCAAACGGCAATATTATTCTGGACTTAAAAATGTATGGTGCCATTTTGAAGCATATGTGGAGTCACCAGTGCGAGTGCGTTACAGTAGAAACGCGTACTTTGAATTCTGGAATTATTTTCGGCAAAGGAGCCAAATACACAAGTTCTTCTACATAAATTAACATAAATAAATCTAAGGATATAAGATCTGCAGATCTTAATGGCAGAGAGCAGAACACAGCGGCGTCACGTCTAGTACGAACGATCCAAAAGTTTCAAGATGCTTCAAAAATGCGCGGATCTCCACGTCTCGATGCAACGGTTCCTCACCTTCCTGAAAGATGTAACCCGTGGAATCCGTGTGAAGTTCTACCATCAATCATTGCTCAAGCATGTCCAGGTTTACTGAAACGCTTTCCTCGATGTAGAAATATGGGCCATACACACAAAACACGTTAACTACCGGTGAGTCACACTAATGTTCAGTTACATACGTAGGATTTTCTGTTCCCTGTATTCGGATGTTGTGCCGGTTAACATGGCGACTTATGTAGGAGGCTGTCTCATCGCTGAAAATGAGACGTGCAGCAAATGTTTCTCTCCCCATGGCTTCCAATACTGTCGTGGAATAATTCGTACATTTGACGTAGTCTTTCTGTAAAACTGGAATTACGAACTGTTTCATTTTCAGTTTCGTTTTGAGAACACGCCGAACCGTTCTTTGCAGCGTTTGCAGCTCCCTGCTGATTTCGTACATCGATGTCCGTGGTCTACGCTCAAACAAAAAGCAAATTTTTTCAACGTTTTTATACTGATATACATGGCTGCCTGATACTTGTTTCTATAAGTCAAACATCAGGTCTACATTCAAGGTTCGGTTCTGGTAGACGACAGGAATCGGGTAGAGGGTGAGACAGTTCGTTACTGCCCATATCCGTCACCTCTTCTCCCAACACAACTCGGTGTCAGCCCCACATTTAACGTGCCACGAGTCCCTATGGTTTAGGCAGTAATAACAACAATAAAACTTATTTAAGAAATAAAGGTAGTAATAATACTAATTCGTTTACATGAGTGTTTAGTACATCACGTTAGCACAACTGTAACACGCAGAAATGCATCATCTGAAATGCTTCATCCGACAATGCGAGAAGCGCAGCTAATACGCAGTTTATTGATTTATGAATTATAGTAGCAACAGCTTCCCCATTCCGCATTAATGTCACACTGGAAAAATATGTTGTCTTATCTCACAACAGAGACACCCTCGAATTTCACGCGATCTAAGAAAAGAAGTGTATACTCGCCACTATCAGTATTTACCCTAGCACTACAGTTTTGTGAATACTGGTTTTGCAGAGTATGACTAAACAAGCGTATAAAAGGAGGAAATGCTGGTTCTTTCCCAATTCGTTCGGGGAAGTCAGTCTTTCTGTCACATTTTTCTTAAGGGCCCTTTATGTGTTCAGATATTTGCACCAATTTGCCTGTACAGACAGTTTTTGCACAGACAAATCGTTGTCTGTGATTTAACCACCGACCGAAAACTTGTGTGAGCAGACCGTGTTCGCAACGACCCAACCACAATCAGCTAACACGCAATCCTGATCAGTAGCTCGAGAGTGCAGAATACTTCCTGGCCATGACCAAATTAAGTAAATTTGCTTATAATTATTCTGCTTACTTTTATTACGTCATAAGTAATAAAAAGAAAAACCTTACGTCTACAGGCTCCACTGTCGACACATGACCCGTGTCACATTTATTGTTGTCAGCAGGTGTGGTCAGCCTTTCTTGTCCGAAACGTTTGCTGCTGCCGGTCATGTCGCAAGCCCATCTTCATGGTGGGCAAGCCCTCAGACAAGCAACTAAAAAATATTCAGCACAGCTTGCAGTTTCTTTTTTAAATCCTTGCCATTTTCTTCATATTTATTTTTTTACTACTTAGTTCTCCGAAAGTCATCTAAGAAATTAATAATAAAGCAAATTCCCTGTATGCGCCCACGATAACTGTGAATCTATTGTAAATAGCCATGCGGGGTAGCCGCGCGGTCTCAGGCACCTTGCCACGGTTCGCGCGGCTTCCCCAATCGGTGATCCGAGTCCTTCCTCGGGCGTGGGTGAGTGTGTTGTCCTTAGCGTAAGTTAAAGTTAGATTAAGTAGTGTGTAAGCCTAGGGACCGATGACCTCAACAGTTTGGTCCGACAGGAACTTATCACAAATTTCCAATCTTTTCTCTTTTAGATAAAACTACGACACTTAATGAATTTCTTTATTTATTAAAACGTTTTGGCAATTATTATCATTACGTATCTGCAGTTGAGATTAAAGAAAAGTGCAGAGCAACATAAAATAAAATTTGAAGGCAACGTTCCCCTACACTCTAAGCTATAATTACGTCTTTGTATACTTTTTGAGCCAAGTAGTTAGTTGGCGTCACGATATACGGTATATTAATTTTGCTTGATCTTACATAAGAAACGCCTGTTGCTGTTTCTGTTCCTTTAATCTTATTTGGAAATATCTGCTGATGGAAGTGGCCAAAGCGGACTAGTAAATAAAGAAATTTATCAACATATGGACGACTAAGTCCGAGCATAGCTTGGACCACAACGCTGTGCTCAGAACACCGCACCCGAGTACAGCTTGTGCCACCTATCGCTCAAAAACTGAGCTCAGTTTTGTATGAGAACAATGTGAGGACGTCTTGCTACCTGTGTGTCTTTATAGGTGATGCCCTCTGTTGTCAATTTCTAAAATAATTATAAAAAAAACAGTGGCGAACGTAAAAGATGTTGTCGTGACTGTCTGAGCCAATGTGTGCTCGCTTTGTCGTGAGTTTCGTACGTGTACTCGTTAGCTCTTGCTGTATGCTACAAACATGTCACGTTTGTGAAGTGTGCAAGATAGTTTGGATTCCTGTTAGGGGGGAGGGGGAAAGGAGAATTCAATAATCCTGAATTGGAGGAAGAAATATCTGAAGACGACTCATTTTCTGGTAAGCTACGGTCTACAATTTTTCGTCGTTAATATTGTTGCTGTAGGTGCTGCTGCTGTAATTACAGTCTTATTCTGTTTTACCTGACTTAACCACGTCTTTCTACAGATGAATCTCATGATGAAGCAGCATACAAAACGACATAGGATTCCAAGATTTTATTGCACAAGAAAAGACAGTTTCCTGCCAAACCAGACAGAAAAGAAACAAACTAATATTGTCCTGATTGCGACACATGTCTCCCCATGTCAGAATACTTCAGACTTTCCCGTCCAAGGCCGATTACGTTTGTAATTGTTCAAGTCCTCACCTTAGTTATTTTTAGTAAGATAAATTATAATTCCTGGCATCATAATTGTAAAATATTTACTCTATCAAAGAATTAAAATAAACATGAACTTTCAAGTATTGTGTACTTCCCTTTAACATGGAGGGGAACCCAGGGTAGAACGGGGTAACGGAGCAGAATGAAGACGTATGTGTTTTGTGGCAAGGAGATGCTGCCAACGATCGGCAGTAAGTAGAATTACTTCAGACATTTACTGCTCAACCTTGGCAGCCATGTTTGTT
This sequence comes from Schistocerca cancellata, assembly GCF_023864275.1. Classification (NCBI taxonomy): domain Eukaryota; kingdom Metazoa; phylum Arthropoda; class Insecta; order Orthoptera; family Acrididae; genus Schistocerca; species Schistocerca cancellata. Next base: position 359,811,647 of record NC_064631.1, read on the forward strand.
TGATTTTCGAAAGCATTGGATCGTGAAGTTCTTGCTGTGATAATTCTGCTCGTTCCTTGTAACTTCCGGTGAATTGGAAGCAAGAAAAGGTATACCTGCTTATTTACAAAACGACTATTGTTAGTAGATGCTTAAAATATGTTTGTAATCTTTAGTTTCATGCGGTTAAATGATTTTTTTCGTATCTTTGTTTAGTGGCCTTACCTCCATAACCTAAACCACGTAACTGGGGAGGAATGGGGAATTACCCCATTCCGCCCCACTACATTTTTAACAGAGAGATCGCTTTTATTAGTCTCCTAATCTATTTTGCTTTCCATTTCAGATGGTTCGAGTATATAAGAGAAAAACAAATAGGCAGTCATGGTCAACTGAGGCCATGAACAATGCTGTGGAGGCAGTTAATTCTGGCCATTGTGGGTATTTGAAGGCTTCAAACCAATTTGACGTTCCCCAGACTACTCTGCAAAGATACTTTAAAAAAAGAAGGGAAAAACCTGACGACAAAATTGATAAAATGGCTGGAAAGTTTAAAAACGTATTTACAGAAGAACAGGAACTTGAGCTCGTTAAGTACTTAAAAAGTATGCAGGCTAGGTTATTCGGCTTTACAATCAAATACTTGTGTAGCCTAGCTTATCAGTGGGCTGTAAGGATCGGCATTATTCATAGATTTAAAAATGAAATTGCAGGCGAAGATTTGGCCAACGGATTCCTTAAAAGACATCCTACTTTATCTGTTCGCAAACCCGAAGCAACATCTGGTGCAAGAGCCATGGGTTTTAATAAAGTAGTTGTCGATAGGTTTTTTCGTTTCTAACAAATGTAATTGACAAACACGAACTAATGGCTTCTGAAATATTTACTTGAAACAAGTGTTTCGGTTAACCCTAGCCGCGCGGGATTAGCCGAGCGGTCTAGGGCGCTGCAGTCATGGACTGTGCGGCTGGTCCCTCCGGAGGTTCGAGTCCTCCCTCGGGTATCGGTGTGTGTGATTGTCCTTAGGATAATTTAGGTTAAGTAATGTGTAAGCTTAGGGACTGATGACCTTAGCAGTTAAGTCCCATAAGATTTCACACACATTTGAAAATTTTTGTTTAACCCTAAAACCAATCAAAGATCACAGCTTGCAAGGGGAAACGTCAAGTAGGATCGTTTATATCTGCAGAAAGGGACGAAACTGTAACCTGCCTCATTTGTATGTCAGCAATCGGAGCTTACATGCCTCCAATGTTTATTTTTGCACACAAGAAGCAGCAGAAAGAATTTGAGTTAGGACTGCCACCAGGAGGTTGGGCTGAGGTCCACAGCACTAGATGGATGACCACAGAGTCATTCTTTGTATGTTTGAAAAATCTGTGGAATTTTCTAAGGAATCAAAAGATTTCCCAGCTTCTTATATTAGATGGCCACTCAACACATACCAAGAACATTGACGTTATAGACTACGCGAGGGAGAGTGGCGTTTCGTTGCTATGTTTACCACCACATTGCTCTCACAGACTTCTTTTATGAAGCCTTTAGGCCTTCATTATAGTGATGAGCTTCGAAAATGACTGCGAAGCAACCCAGGGAAAGTTCTAACACTCTTTCAGATTTCATCGCTTTTTGGTTCAGCTTTCGTCAAAAGTGCAACAATGAAAAACGCTATTAAAGGTTTCGAAGCTACTGGAATATAGCCCACGGACCCACCCATGTTCACGGATGCAGATTTTCTCCCGGCAGACACAACTGACATCGGACTTGATAGGCCGTCAGATAAAGAGGTTATTATATCTGGAGCTGAACAATTGGATTTGCCTTCACCTAGCACACCAGCTAAAGAACACGACGCCAACGGGTTGGATGCTCAAGCTAGCGAGGTTTCAGCGAATTGTAACAATGAACTGCCGCCTAAGAACGACAAAGTTATTGAGGCTAATTGTTATAGTTCTGGGTGCTCTTGGATGACAACTCACAACACGGCCTCCTCATTTCATATTTCACCTGAAATTCTGATGCCCTTGCCAAAAGTTAACGAAAGCACGAAAAGGGCGAAACGGAAGAGGGGGAAGACTGTTGTTTCAACTGATTCGCCGTACAAAAAAGAGTTAGATGCCATTTTTAAGGAAAACGAGAAAAAGAATTTTGCCAGAGAAGAAAGAGCAAATAAAAAACTATTTGTGAAAGAGAATAAAATTAAGAGTTCAAAAAAGAAAGGAAAGGGCCAGAAGATAAATGGAAAAAAAGGAGAGCATCCAATACTAACGAGAGTGATTATGAGGAAAGTTCTGACTGTGAATGTTTACATTGTGGTGTGTTTCATTCAAAATCAGTCGAAGGTTTGGTCTCTTGTTCCATGTGCAAAAAATGAGTATACGGTTCTTGTGCAGGAATAGATAGCGACGATGAGTCTCTCCTCATATGTGAATTTTGTAAATAGCCCTAAGACAAGGATACAATACATGAAATCTGTAGCTTGACATTAACATTCACTTTAAACTAAATAAATATCGAGCAAGCCAATATTTTCTGCATTTCCGATAATTTTATACGTTTTTATAATCACTTGTACTTGTAATTACCACCCCAATCTGCCCCGTGCACGGGTCAGAATGGGGCAAACGCCATACCTTTCTGCTTTTGAGTGAAAAAATATCGTTCTTTTATTTTATGGAAATGTTCTTGTACTTTTGTAATTAATGCATCATAATGTGTCCATATTAAAAAAATCTTATTTAACACTTTTGTACCTTTAATCAATGTACAACATTGTACCCCGTTCTGCCGGCCGGAGTAGCCGAGCGGTTCTAGGCGCTACAGTCTGGAACCGCGCGACTGCTACCGTCGCAGGTTCGAATCCTGCCTCGGGCATGGATGTGTGTGATGTCCTTAGGTTAGTTGGGTTTAAGTAGTTCTAAGTTCTAGGGGACTGATGACCTCAGCAGTTAAGTCCCATAGTGCTCAGAGCCATTTGAACCATTTTTTTTTTACCCCATTCTACCCCGGGTTGCCCTATGTCTTTGAAAATGTGCCAGTGACATTTTAAATAATAACATAAATGGATGGTTTTCTGGACCTGAAATTTTTCTAAGTGGCGTTATCTTGATGTGTTAAGCTACTAGACTGTTTTATTCACAAATGCTTAGCTGTGAGATTTTGAAATTGGTATATGTGAAAATATAGACGCTTTGAATAAAATGTTCTCTTGGAGATGGTGTCATGACACCCTTGATCCCCTTGGTCCGAGCCTAGTCAATAACCAGTTTCTTGAAATTGGCGATATCACCGTCGAATGTCGTTGGCATTTCTAGTTGTTTCATTGTGTCGCTGCGCTGACGAAATTTTTTTTGAACTATATTGACAGAACGACAACTGCTTTGTTCTAACTTCAGAATTCATTCTGTTCGGGATATGCCATTTTCACTTACGAGAGGCAACTTTACTTAGACATCACCGCGCATACTCGGGCTGCTGATTCGCTGCGCTTGCGCAGAGCTCGATTGCGATAATGCTATGCATTAAATAGTTACAACCGTTTCAGGTCGCTATACTCATTTTGTATTGTCCTGCATGCGCACCAGTGAGCGAATTATTAGGTGGTGCATTAGTTCGTAGAGTTTCTGTTTTGCATGTTGCTATAGGTTTAATTAGCTATTGTCATTTTTTATTTGCAGTTCACTATTGCTGTTTGAGTTTACATATCGTCATTTTGTCGTTTGGAGATCGTGAGTGGAGCTGTGGACGCTATCTAATGGAGTGTCAAGTGTAAGATTTCCGACGTATTCTCCTCGGTGAGTTCAATAGAGGGGTGGCAGCAACGGATGCAGCCAGAAACATTTAAGCCACGTGTGGGGACAAATACCATTGGACGGGGCATTTTTAGGAGGATCCTTCGACGTTAGAGGCATTGCACATTCAGTAAGACCTTCGAATTTTGATGAAAATCGTTTAAATGCACTAATCCATAATGATCCACGTCAGTGTACTCGAGAACTTGCAAATGGGATGAACTGTGCTCATTCCACCATCGTACAACATTTGCATGCAATGAGAGAGGTTCAAAAATCGGGTGTGTGGATACCGCATGCTCTAAGCCAAAATAGCAAAAATCACTGGGTGGTCCTATGTGCATCTCTGGTTGCTCATCATCAACTGGCTCGTGTACAACACCGACCATTATATTCTGTATCGTTACTGGTGACGAGGAATGGTGTCTTCATGATAATGTAAGAAAAAGGGAGCGATGGCGCAGCCCACACAAAGCAGCAACTCCCAGCACAAAGACCCGCAAAAGAGAATGTCGTGCGTCTGGTGGAACAGCGACGGTGTGATGAATTACGAATTTCTTCCGCGGGGTACAACCATCAGTGCTGACATTTGTTGTCAACAACTGAGACGTCTTGCAGACGCAACCCAAGAACAACGACCAGGAAGACTGCATGAAGTGATGCTACTCAAAGAAAAAGGCCTCTCGCATTCTGCCACACAGACAAAGCCCTCTATACAGGAGTAGGGTTGGGAAGTCACCCCGCACTCATCTCATTCATCTGATGTTGCGCCCTCAGATTTTGATCTGTTCCGCGCTTTATCGAACAACTTTCAAGGAATTTCTTTTCCGGACAGTGCGCTCGTAAGATGGATCCTCAAAACCATATTATTTCTACAGTCGCGAAATCCAAAACTTAGCACAGCGATGGCAAACTGTTATAAATTGTAAAGGAGAACGCATTATTGATGACAAATGTATCTTACCAATAACTGGATGTTCCATCGGTGCTTGGCAAAACATGATGGTAATACGTTCTGCAAAATTATATTTATTTGGGCACGAATCGGCTTTCGGCTTCTCAGGCCATCTTCAGGTGACAACTGAATGTCGCAAACACAGATAAACATGATTTGCGACATACACAGATATTATTTGTTCAGAAATTACAAAATGACAATATATATACATAGAAAAATATTGCAATAAATACATTAACTAAAAAAAGAGGGAGGTAAACAGTTTCTATTTGGAAATACATATAACAAATGATGAGATATAAAATGTCATTCCACCATTCATTTTATTTCTCATCATTTGTAACAGCCACATAAAAACTTTATCATCTTTTTAATTTAACGTAATTATTACATTTTCCTATGTAAACACTTTCTCATTTTTGTACTTTCTGTTCAAATAACATCTGTGTAAGTTGCACATCCTGTTTATAAGTGAAATATACACTACTGGCCAATAAAAATTGCTACACCAAGAAGAAATGCAGATGATAAACAAGTATTCATTAAACAAATATACACTACTGGCCATTAAAATTGCTACACCAAGAAGCGATGCAGATGATAAATGGGTATTCATTGGACAAATATATTATACTAGAACTGACATCTGATTACATTTTTACGCAATTTGGGTGCATAGATTCTGAGAAATCAGTACCCAGAATAACCACCTCTGGCCGTATTAACGGCCTTGATACGCCTGGGGAGTGAGTCAAACAGAGGTAGATTGGCGGCTACAGGTACAGCTGCCCATGCAGCTTCAACACGATACCACATTTCATCAAGAGTAGTGACTGGCGTATTGTGACGAGCCAGTTGCTCGGCCACCATTGACCACACGTTTTCAATTGGTGAGAGATCTGGAGAATGTGCTGGCCAGGGCAGCAGTCGAACATTTTCTTTATCCAGAAAGGCCCGAACAGGACCTGCAACATGCAGTAATGCATTATCCCGCTGAAATGTAGGGTTTCGCAGGGATCGAATGAAGGGTAGATCCACGGGTCGTAACACATCTGAAATGTAACGTCCACTGTTCAAAGTGCCGTCAATGTGAACAAGAAGTGGCCGAGACGTGTAACCAATGCCACCCCATACCATCACGCCGGATGATACGCCAGTATGGCGATGACGAATACACGTTTCCAATGTGCGTTCATCGCGATGTCGCCAAACACGGATGCGACCATCATGATGGTGTAAACTGAACCTAGATTCATCCGAAAAAATGACGTTTTGCCATTCGTGCACCCAGGTTCGTCGTTGAGTACACTATCGCAGGCGCTCCTGTCTGTGACGCAGCGTCAAGGGTAACCGTAGCCATGGTCTCCGAGCTGATAGTCCATGCTGCTGCAAACGTCGTCGAACTGTTCGTGCAGATGGTTGTTGTCTTGCAAACGTCCCCATCTGTTGACTCAGGGATCGAGACGTGGCTGCACGATCCGTTACAGCCATGCAGATAAGATGCCTGTCATCTCGACTGCTAGTGATACGAGGCCGTTGGGATCCAGCACGGCGTTCCGTATTACCCTCCTGAACCCACCGATTCCATATTCTGCTAACAGTCATTGGATCTCGACCAACGTGACAGCAATGTTCCGATACGATAAACCGCAATCGCGATAGGCTACAATACGACCTTTATAAAAGTCGGAAACGTGATGGTAAGCATTTCTCCACCTTACACGAGGCATCACAACAACGTTTCACCAGGAAATTCTGGTCAACTGCTGTTTGTGTATGAGAAATCGGTTGGAAACTTTCCTTATGTGAGCACGTTGTAGGTGTCGCCACCGGCGCCAACCTTGTGTGAATGGTCTGAAAAGCTAATAATTTGCATATCACAGCATCTTTTTCCTGTCTGTAAAATTTCGCGTCTGTAGCACGTCATCATCGTGGTGTAGCAATTTTAATGGCCAGTAGTGTATTATACTAGAACTGCCATGTTATTACATTTTCACGCAATTTGGGTGCATAGATCCTGAGAAATCAGTACCCAGAACAACCACCTCTGGCCGTAATAACCGCCTTGATACGCCTGCGCATTGAGTCAGAGCTTGGATAGCGTGTACAGGTACAGCTGCCCATGCAGCTTCAACACGATACCACATTTCATCAAGAGTAGTGACTGGCGTATTGTGACGAGCCAGTTGCTTGGCCACCATTGACCAGTCGTTTTCAATTGGTGAGAGATCTGGAGAATGTGCTGGCCATGGTAGCGGTCGAACATTTTCCGTATCCAGAAAGTCCCGTACAGTACCTGCAACATGCGGCCGTGCATTATCCTGTGAAATGTCGGGTTTCGCAGGGATCGAATGAAGGGTAGAACCCCGGGTCGTAACACATCTGTAATGTAACGTCCACTATTCAAAGTGCGGTCAATGGCGAATAAGAGGTGACCGAGACGTGTAACCAATGGCACCCGGGTGATACGCCAGTATGCCGATGACGAATACAACACGCTTCCAATGTGCGTTCATCGCGATGTCGCCAAACACGGATGCGACCATCATGATTCTGTAAACAAAAGCTGGATTCATCGGAAAAAATGCCGTTTTACCATTCGTGCACCAAGGTTCGTCGTTGCGTACATCATCGCAGGCGCTCCAGTCTGTGATGCAGCGGCAAGGGTAACCGCAGCCATGGTCTCCGAGCTGATAGTCCATGCTGCTGCAAACGTCGTCGAACTGTTCATGCAGATGGTTGTTGTCTTGCAAACGTCCCCATCTGTTGACTCGGGGATCGAGGCGTGGCTGCACGATCCGTTACAGCCATGCGGATAAGATCCAGCACGACCTTCCGTATTACCCTTCTGAACGCACCGATTCCATATTCTGCTAACAGTCATTGGAACTCTACCAACGCGAGCAGCAATGTCGCGATACGATAAACCGCAATCGCGATAGGCTACAATGCGACCTTTATCATAGTCTGAAATGTGACGGTACGCATTTCTCCTTCTTACACGAGGTATCACAACAATGTTTCACCAGGCAACGCCGATCAACTGCTGTTTGTGTATGAGAAATCTGTTGGAAACTTTCCTCATGTCAGCACGTTGTAGGTGTCGCCACCGGCGCCAACCTTGTGTGAATGCTCTGAAAAGTTAATCATTTGCATATCACAGCATCTTCTTCCTGTCGGTTAAATTTCGCATCTGTAGCACGTCATCTTCGTGGTGTTGCAATTTTAATGGCCAGTAGTGTAATTAAATCAAGACCCTAAACTGTCGACAGGCGTTGATAAACATCAACGGGGACAGTTGAAAATCTGTGCCTCGACCGGGCTCGAACCCGAAAGGACAGATACCATCTTCATACTTCATATGTGTTTAACTGTGTTTACGACATTTTGTTGGTACCTGAAGAAGGCCTGAGAAGCCGAAAGCCGGCTCGTGACCAAGTAAATATAATTTTACGGCCTGAGAAGCCGACAGCCGGTTCGTGACCAAGTAAATATAATTTTACAGAACGTTAGGAAGTGTTTCACTTTTTAATTCCTAAATTTCTGTTATGTGGATCTTACGGATAAACGCTACGAACTTCTGCACCGATCTAATAATTTCATCGGGCTATGTACTGGGACAATATTACACACGTTTTCACCGCAAAAAGACAAATTCTTGCAGAAAAGATCTGTGCTTGGACTCCGTGTTGCTTGCAGGGGAAAGTAGGACCCAGGTGGCTGTATAATGGTGAAGAAATAGTGCGGCGGCGTGATCTCCTTGGCTGTGCGGCACGCGTCGTCCGCTGCGGGATTCGGCAGAAGCGCCGGCCGCCGCTCAGCGTGCGGGCCACGGTCGCGCCGGCATGGCGGTGCGTGACCCGGGCGCGCAGGCCGTGCTCATGAAGAATTCACGCCGCCCCGTCGCCCCAGCCAGTCCCGCGGCCCAGGCCACCCTCGCCGCCGCCCACTGCCGGCCACCGCTTCGCCGCCGAACTCGGCGCGCAGCCTCCGTCAATCTCGTTAGGCGTTTCTCCTGCCGGCCAGACAGTTGGCCGAGTTAGCGCGCCTAACGAAGCGGCCCGGAGTTAGCAGCCGGGATTATTGACTAAACTCGCGCCGTCCTAAGCGCTCGTGTTCTGCCGCCAGTGTCAGCGTAATGGGCCGTGATACTCCCCGGGGACGGCCGAGTTAACGAAATAATATTAACAGTTTTTAACGTTCGCCAACTTCTCGGCAATTTCTGGCGCGTGGATATTGAATCGAAAATGGAGGGGATTTCTTATTTCTACCAATTTTAAATTTGTTCTGCGTATATGTACTAACTGATTAGTTAGAGCAAATTTCGTTTATCTTCTCGTTTATATTTCAATGGAACATTCAACACATTCAGGGTGTAATCGAATAAACGGTTGTAGAAATTTCGTATTTGGTCTGCTTCCGTGAACTATACGGCTTCTACTGCGTCATCTCCCTCCATGAATCAGACTAAGCACGTAATATCGGGGAACACAGTATCAATAAATAGCAACCGGTAAAACTATGACTTTTAATTGGTAATGATAATAATCCGTTGTGATTAAGATTTACTTCTCCAATATAAATGGTTTGTGAAAGCCTGTGACATGGAAAACAATTGGTTTGTTCCTAAATAACTTTACTGCTATTAGTCCCGATTCAGCTTGATAGGTTCCCGGGAATTACGTCGAATAATATTGTAGAAACCGCACAATATTTCAGCGAGACAACTGCCCGCCATCTTCAGGTGCTACCTGCTTATCCAGCGTAATTCCTGGGAACCTATCAAGCACATGCAGCGCCAGGAAAGCCTCAAACAGCACAGTCACGATTTTGTTTTATTCATATTTTACACGACACGTTTTGGGAAACGATTCCCATTTTCAAGAGCGTTTTATATGTGTACTATGCCGTTTTTTCTTTTATCATATTTCACAGGTCACATTTCTGGAAATGAGTCCTTTCTTCCGTTTTCTCATTGTTTGAAATAGCAGCAAACAACGGCTATCCTCATACCTTAGTGGACTCGATAATGCACAAAAAGCGGGAACAAAAGGTGTACTCTCTTCTTTACCCTCTCCTTGACCCACCATCTCTAAGAACGCAATACATGGTGCACTGTTCCATTCTTAGGAAAAGTCTCACTGGATGTAGCCAGAAAGCTTGGGTCCAGGAACATAAAAACATTTTTTGTGCACAGCACTGCTGGACACTTATTGCCCAATGGTAAAGACAGCACTCCAGTTTTGGAAATATATAAATATGCAAAGCTACCTGTAATTGCGGCAAATTGTATACAGTACAGGTCAGTCTAGCAGAGCAATATGTACCCGCTTGAAAGCACACAACAGAACTTGGAAACTTAGAAAAGGAGACTCTACTTTTGCAGACCATCTGCTTAGGCCATAGTTACAATGTGAAACAAGTATTACATCACATCCATAAAGGAAGGAAGATGAACTATCTTGAAAGTTTGGAAATTAGTAAACGCACGTCCATTAACCCAAGCTTAGTACTCAATGACCAGACACAGTGCACTTACTCGCCACTTCTAACTGCAGATACTACTCATAATCTCTTCCAGGCCATGTCGTAAATTATCCCTCTTACTCACATGCCACATTTTCCTTTATTTCAGTTACTATAATTTCTCTCATTGTGTTAAAAGATTTTACTTTGTATAATCACAGTTGCTTCACTCACCTACTTAATATCATTATTATCCCATTTAGGACCAATTAAAGACAAGATTAATTTGTTCAGCCGTATCTTTGAAATATGTCACCAAAGTTTATTGTTAAATTATTTTCTTCTATGGACAACTGCTGTAGAATCTCTGTAGTTCATTAGTTACTGTGTCACATATCTTAATTAAATACACAAATATCACATTTGCGCTGAAATACTCCCCCTTGTTTTATTGCTAATTCTACCACTAACATTTTTCACCTCTGGAAATCAAGATACTCTGTAAATGCACTAGTTTAAAATCTTTGATCAAGCCGAAAACCAGTTCGTGTAGCAAATAATACATACATTTTGTTTATACCAGACGGAACAATGTTAAAACGACCGGAGGCTCCTGGCCGCCAGAAAGGCACAAACGAGACTGGAGGTGCTGACAAGAAGATGGGCAAATCGGAACTGAACATCCAATGAATTTCTATAAATGTCAAAGAACCATCTTCGATTAAAGTTGATTATTTGCTCTAATAGGAAGTTGTGAGATTATTCATACGATGTTTGTAAATTTCAAGTTCTTCAGGTATATCTAAACCTATACCTTTCGACTCTGAATGCAAGATGGACATCGCGCTTTCAATTGCTCCTAGAGAATGATTCTCGTTACCTAAGTGACAGCCAAGGGCAGAAGCGTTCTTACCATTGAGCTCTCTAAATCTACTACTGAAGTCATGACCAGTCTGCTCCACGTATATACGATCACACGATCCACATACAATTCTGTAAACACCTGACTTCGATAATTTCTCTACGTTTTGGTCTACTGAGGTGCGTAAGACGGAAATCAGATTCTTCTGTGTACGGAAGCCAATCCGTACTTTAGCTTTTCAAATAGCATTAGCGATTCGTTCACAAAACTGACCTGAATATGAAGCGGAGGCATACCCAATGTTGGAACAGGACTGGAAGGCCGCTTATCACAAACAGGTTGGCCTATGTTACAAAGAAACTCTTCCGTACACCCACTGTCCAAACCTATTTGCACAATAACATCAACTTCCCTATTATGCATTCCCTATTAAGGCTCGGTTTTGTAAGTCTATATAACACTGAACGAAAAAATGCTCGTTTGCGTGCGCAGAGGAAGCACGAATCAGCAACACTGATTGTTTGTAGCAGTAGGCTTGCGAAAAATTTCTAAACCGAAACCTGTATCTTCCCTTTTAACTGTCAGCTCAAAGTGGTTGACGCATCCATTACTTACTATTTCAACAATAAATTTTGCAAATAGGTTTGGACAATGGGTACACAGAAAAGCTTATTCATAACATAGGCAAAACAGTTTTGGTAAGTAGACTTCTAGTCCTGTTACAACTGATGACCACATCAAGTATGCCTGAGCTTCGGAGGCGAACATTACTGTAATAGGGATGTCGATAAATTTATTTCAACAGGTACTGGATTAATAGAGTCATTTTGCATTCAGCCAAGGACTTTTCTCTTAGCAACCTATTCATTAAATAAGGATGGGGCGATAGCCGCTAGAGCAGTCGATTTATCGATAGTTCAGATCTATCGATGGCCCTATTAAGCAACATAGTGCTTATGCTTTTACGCCGTATTATTGAAAATCGAAAAGTGTTTTAATTTCGCTACAAGACAACTATGCCTTGTGTAATTTCATTTTGGCGATACGACGGTCCAGATCCCTCGGACCCCTACTTTGGCTGTGTCCTTGAGTCCTTCGATCTGGTGTAACACGAAACAGGATTCTCCCGACCGGCTGACACGTTTCCAGGCGTAATATTGAATGGACCGATTTTCTTCCGTGGATGTCGAGTTAGTTTCAGTCTTGACGTTGCCCCTGGGAGTAATGGTAGTGGATGGTTTACTCTCGCCATCGTCCGATGTGAGAATGCTTCTCTACCTGGACTCGAATCATTCGCTGACCGAGATGTCATAGCTTACAAGACCTGGCAGTGTGGAATAGATGCTAAGACCCAATCTAGACCTAGTTTTGCTTATAGTAATATGCCCTCTACTCTGTATACCCGTTCGTGTGAGGAAAGTTTCCATTGATCGACAGTCCGGTTTGAAGATCCCGTGCCCATTGCAATCGTAATCGATATGTCGCTGGATCGGCGTGGGAACACGGAGTCCCATGTTTAACAAAGTGCGCAAGGTGTTAAAATCCTAAACACATCCATATTTGCCTTAAATGCAGCTGAAGATGAACACTAAGTGACAGAAATAGTACACAATTGATAAATACTTCACCTGGCCAGCAAAGGTAAGAGAATGGAACTATGAGAAGAAACCGAAATTTATTCTCACAAATGTGCGTCCCCAAATCACATTCTAAATGACCAGAGTGGCTCGACAGTATTTTTCTAAAAATTTCCATAATTTATATACATACACACCAAATAGAGCCCGAAAAATCAATAATTCTAATAATAAATAACAGACATATATTTCTGGTGCAAATGGCTCTGAGCACTATGGGACTCAACTGCTGAGGTCATTAGTCCCCTAGAACTTAGAACTAGTTAAACCTAACTAACCTAAGGACATCACAAACATCCATGCCCGAGGCAGGATTCGAACCTGCGACCGTAGCGGTCTTGCGGTTCCAGACTGCAGCGCCTTTAACCGCACGGCCACTTCGGCCGGCATATATTTCTGTTCCCTCAAATGTGAGCCCATACACTGTATGTAGTAACTCTGTATAATGTCTCTTGTTCTGCCTTTAGTCATTCGAAATGTTAGCCCATAACATCAGTTATTAACTATGGTAAATATAAAGCTAAAATGTGCTGCATTACTTCTGCAATAATTCAAAATAATATAATTAACAATGTGTATCAGTTGTTAAAGTCATATTTAAAAGAGAACTGTAAAATAATGTCGACTAGCTCAGTATACTGCATGCTAAGCAGTTTAAACTTTTTAGTCAACGGAAGCTTAAATTATATTTCAAGGGCAGCAATATTTAATGTATTCACCCAATTAACTTCATAAATATTAACCTGTAAGCCAAGTGTACATTTGACTTGAGACGTAATTTTCGATGTAACAAACATGTCAGTCGGCAACTTGGTGAATGCTGCGCCTACTTTGTGCATCAGACAAAGAAAACGTGTTTGTTCCACTACGATAAATTCGGAAAATTCGAGTGACAACAAGCAGAATAGGAAATGCGCGTATCTGGTAATAAATTGTAGTACCTGAACAAACTGTTATTTTGTTCAGTCGATGTGTTAATGTGTTGCTGAAGAAGATTTAAAATTATGTATTATACCAATTGAAGGTGGGCGAAAGCCCACAACTCGAGTTGGGTTAAACCAAAATATGTAAAAAAAACGTGGGTGGTTGTTGTATTTCTTAAAGTAATACACCGAATTAAAAAAAATTGCAACACCAAGGAAAAGTTGTGCGACATAAACGAAAGTTGGTAGGCGGGTTTCTACTTCTGGAAGGCGCTAGTAGCGCCACACGAATACGAAAATCAGATATGCTTTAAATAGACGCTGTAATAGTCGTGAGCATTAGTTACCTCTGAGACTGAGCGTGGTGAGTTGATGTTGGTCAAGAATGCCTTTAAGGCGACAAAGACATCGCTATCAGCATCTCAGTGAGTTGGAACGAGGTCGTTAACAGGGTTACGAGGAGCTAGATATTCCTTCTGCAATGCAGCAGAGAGTCTTGGCAAGAATGTAGCCACTGTACGTGATTAATGGCAGCGGTGGTGACGAGAATGTACGATTGCAAGAACACTTGGCTTCGAGACGGAAGAGCGCGTTCGGCGTATGGCTCTGGCTCATCGTATTACATCTGGAGCAGCAATCTGAACAGCAGTTGGCACCACAGTCACACAACGAACTGTTGCAAGTCGCAGTGGTGTCAAGCGAGAGTTCATTGGAGGGCACAGTGCAGGTTTGTTGCGTTTTCTGATGAAAGCTGGTTCTGCCCCGGCGCAGATGATGGCCATGTGTTGGTCAGAAGCGGGACAGTTGAGGGCCTGCAACCAAACTGTCTGCCTGCTAGACACTCTTGAGCTACACCTGGAGTTTCGGTCTTGGGTGCCATTTCGTATGACTGCAGGAGCTCTTTCGTGGTTATCCCATGCACTCTAATTGAAAATTTGTACGTCAGTCTGGTGATTCGACCTGTTCTGCTGCCATTCATGAACAGCAGTCCAGGGGCTGTTTTCCAACGGGATAACGCTCGCCCACTTACAGCTGTCGTGACCCAATTTGCTCTACAGCGACATGTTGCCTTAGCCTGCTCGATCACCAAATCTATCTCCAATCGAGCACATAAGGGACATCATCGGACTACATCCTGACACAAACTGACTTTCGGCAACTGTACAGCATAATGAATGCACGTTTCCTTGGATGTATTCAACATTCTGGTGGTTACACCTGTTTTTAATGTACCAGCATTTCACGTTTGCAATGGATTATCTCGCGCTTACGTTAATCTGTGAAATAATGTTAATCACTTAATTTCATTAATCTACATTATTTTCTGGTGTAGCGATTTTTTAGTCAACCACGGGGCTCAACAACCAGTAAAAGTGACAAATTCAGTCGGGAATGGTGTCACAAGTTAATATAATCGAGCTTTCCTTCGTCATGAACATAATCTATAACAGGAAAGAGGCAGTCTTTCAAAAGCAGAAAAGAGGTTAATGCACTCTATTTGTTTAAAGTATACGAATAAAAATATCAGTGTCTCCACATACCCTTCTAAGAAATATAATACTGATAACTCGGCGCCAAATGGTTAGATATTGAGAAGACATACTGAACTACAGTGAGAGAGTACTGTTTAGAATTTGAAGCTACTACTGTTTGATGTCTCATCCTGCTCTTGTTTTAGCTTACAGATACACCCAGCTGTGCTTTTTCACTTTAAAAAAAAGACAGGAAACTGCATTGTGTTAATGATTTAGCACATTTATAACAATAGTTTGTGGCTTTATAATAGCGAAGCACTCCTTTGTTTGGGAGAGTAATTTCGTTGTTCGGTCAGAGCAGGTAGAGCGCCAGCTGGCAGTGCCAGTTCGCAGTTCTTGGTGAGCGTCCAGCGCGGGACTGTGCTTCTCTATCTAGCATCTTTGGCCACCGATCAACCTCGTCACACTTTTCTAAAAGTGTTTACTGAAACCGAAACATTGCCTAAAATCTGTGAATGATTTTCTTTCCTGAATGTCTTCCCAGACACACTCCAAAGCTTGTATCCTGATAACGAATCTCATATGTCGATGGAATTTGTGTTTCCAGACAGCACATGACGAGTTTGTTAGGTACTTCAGGTCATTGTTTAACGATGCCATGGTTACGACCACTACTTATTTACTGCTTTTAAATTTCTAGTGATCTTTAGAGTAGCAAATATTGTATAAACCATGTAAAGATTGTTGGGTCCTGCCCACTCGTCTCGTATATGCTGTCCAAGGGATGCTGCGTTCTCTGAATGCTATACAACAATTCAAGCAAATAACATTAGTACTTTTATTTCTATAAATCAGATTGACAAAACTTAACTTGAATGAACAATGGTGTCGCATGCTATGGGCGACATGCAACATAAATCCGAGTCCTTGCTATACACAGAGTTCAAACTAGCAATGAGTGTGGGTCACTACAACATGATATCGTAGCACTCTCTGGTAGGCCGTGCTAATACTCGGCGAATCCTGTCCACCAATGCTCGTATACCGAGCCGATCTGAGCGGCCGAAGCTGGAAGGAGCGGCGCTTACATTCTGTTGTTGTAGATCCCGCTCCTGTCGCGGTGCGGCCCTATTCCGCCTACCATTGGCCGACGTCGTTTCACTGCCTTCTCTGGTCTTGCGTTCTTCGACTTCGTTCCGGCGCTTATGGTTACGCCAAAACGAAAATAACGACTATCTCTCCTCATTTTGTAGACTCTACTCCTTTGTTGCTATAACAGCAAAGTTCTGTTTTAGCAAACTCATTGACCCACTGTAAAATTTGAGGGTTTGTCAGGTTCTACGTAAATTTCTATCGCTGTTTCAATACAGAGAGAAGAGAAAATATTGTTCTGAGTGAAGTGGGTACTTACAAAACCGATACCGCTGATCTGTAGTAACTACATATTGCCCTATATCTTGGAAGATGAAACGTAATTTTTCAGTATGCAGCCGTTTCTGACTGGCTACATCGCCAGCACAGCAAAAATCTGTGGTGATGTCTTAGTGAAGTCTACCAATCGTCTGTGTGTGATCTTGTTTTCTTATTCAGTTATTAGTGACTAAAAACAGCGATATGAAAATTTCAACAAATTACGGTTCTGTCAACCCATTGATTTGGTTATGTGCATAACTGTTTCTCACATTCATTTCATGAAATGTGGGCTTTAAATATGGTATTTTCCACTGCATTTTTTGTTGTTGAACACAGTGAAAAAAACATGTACAAGATACATTTTTTTCCTTTTAATTCAGTATATATGTACGACGGTCACTCCAAAAGAAATGTACACTATTTTTTTTAAATCCATCTTTTATTCTACAAGTTTGAAAGTTTTACAGTGTGTAGATACATCCTTTAGGAACAATATTTTCATTTCTCCACATAATTTCCATCCCTCTCAACTGCCTTACGCCATCTTGGAACCAGCGCCTGTATACCCGCACGGTAAAATTCTGGACCAACCTGTTGGAGCCACTGTTTGGCAGCGTGCACAAGGAATTCGTCATCTTCAAACCTTGTTCCATAAAGAGAGTCTTTCAGTTTCCCAAAGATATGATAGTCACATGGAGCCAGGTCAGGACTGTAAGGCGGGTGTTTCAGTGTTGACCATCCGAGTTTTGTGATCCCTTCCATGGTTTTTTGACTGACATGTGGCCGTGCATTGTCGTGCAACAGCAAAACATCCTGCTTTTGCCAATGTGGTCGAACACGACTCAGTCGAGTTTCAAGTTTCTTCAGTGTCGTCACATATGCATCAGAATATATGGTGCTTCCACTTGGCATGATGTCCACAAGCAAGAGTCCTTCGGAATCGAAAAACACCGTAGCCATAGCTTTTCCAGCAGAAGGTGTGGTTTTGAATTTTTTTTTCTTGGGTGAATTTGCATGACGCCAATCCATTGATTGCCTCTTCGTCTCTGATGAAAAATGATGAAGCCATCTTTCATCACCTGTCACAATTCTTCCAAGAAATTCATCTCCACCATTCTCGTACTGTTCTAAATTTTCGCTACATACCGTTTTTCTTGTTTCTTTGTGAGCCACTGTCAACATCCTGGGAACCCACCTGGCACAAACCTTTTTTAACGCCAACACTTTCAATATTCTGCTAACACTTCCTTCCCCATTCCCAACGTAGCGGGACAATTGGTACACTGTGAAGCGTCTGTCAGCAGTCACCAATTCGTTAACTGCACACTGTCTGGAGTGTGTGCAGCACGAGGCCTGCCGCTGCGACTACAACCCTCAATATTGCCTTGCCCGCTTTCATCACGTAACCTGCTTGCCCACCGACTAACTGTACTGCGATCGACAGCAACATCTCCATACATCTTTTTCAACCTCTTGTGGATGTTTCCCACTGTCTCTTTTTCACAGCACAGGAATTCTATGACAGCACGTTGCTTGTGACGAACGTCAAGTGTAGCAGCCATCTTGAAGACATGCTGTGACGGCGCCACTCACGGGAACAGGTTGAACTAAGTTTGAAAACAAGCGGGAAGGATGTATCTACACACTGTAAAACTTTCACACAAGCAGAATGAAATCTGTATTTGTCCAAAAATAGTGTGCATTGCTTTTGGAGTGACCCTCGTATATTTCAGTTGCATAGTGCTTCCTGAACGTATGACAGAATGCATCTTCAGGAGACTATAAGAGACGTCCCGTCTGATGGACAGATAAGATACCACTGATCCTTAATACAAAGGTGACCTGCTCTTCACATGCCTATGGCTCCAATGACATAGTTTTATTTTTTTTATTATTGGCATTTAACCATCTCTATACGTATAGCCATCCAACGGGCCTATACAGGATGATCCTTTGATGATATTACAAACCTTCAGGAACGACAGGGAGCGGTAAATGTGTCAATTTGAGGTAAGGGTAGCTGGTCCGGAAACGACCGAGTTTAAAGTTATAAGTGAAAGTCTTTCTGATACCTCTGACAGTGGAATAAATGTATCGGTGCTTTTGTTACTAACTTTGTAGTATAAGGTAACCAACTTTCCGAGACGATACTATGGACCAAAACAAGAAACAATGTCTAGTAGACATGGATTCTAAAATGTATACCTTAAGACGTATAACTACTCTACCGTCGATGCTGTGAAACACATCTCTTCGGATGCAATATCTTTGGCTTTCAAATTTTTCAGGAGGAGGTATGGACCAAAACACGGAACAAATGTACAGTAAACAAGGGCTCTGAAGTCTACACCTTGAGACACGAATGTGCAATCAGCGGCCCGCGGACCGAATGCGGTCGGCAATTAGTTTCAATCCGGCCCTCAAAAGAGATTCTTGGAAGAGAGAGCGAGGCACTCGCATTGTACTTCGCCCAAGATGCAATTTCGGATATTTCGGCCGACGCTCGGCTTACCTCGGGTTTGCAGCTCATGACACAGACCAGTGAACGTTCTGCTTCATCTGCGTATGCACAGTGCCATTTCGTCGCCACTGATACCTCTGAACAACTAAGAGAAACACGTTTCCAGTTAGCGCGAAGTTAAGGCCCATGGGCTTAAGAGCGTGCACAGAGTGGTGGGAATAGCTCGCTTGAAGGTTTGCAGAGAGAAGTATTATCACTTCAGGATCAGTGCTAACAACACACACACGCTATTTACTGCTTATTGCCTATCTCAAACGTTAGTAGTAAGTGACAGTGGCATGGAAATTACTGACTAGTCGTGAAATGAAATGTGCCAATTTGAACAACGGCAGCAAGAGCCGTAACTTTGTAAGTTATAGCTACACATGGGAATACCATGACTCGGCGATGCAATGATGTTTGTAAAAACAGTGCGCTTCTGTGCGGGGTGATGATGGCTGATTGGCGTGCAAGCACAGATCAGTTTGAGTATGTGTTCTATAGACGCTGGGGCCGAGGTACCTATTTCGTTCGTGACGGCCGAGGGCGTCGAGGGAGGGCAACGCATTGTCTTTTTCTACCCCAAGGGCGAATCAGATGTTGCTGTTAATGCTGCTGAGATGTTCCAAGAAGCCGTCAAGTTTCACGCGTCCGTGGAGCCAAGTGAAGAACAAGTCGTCAACCTATCGGAAGAAACAACTAGGCCTTAATGGCGCCGTATCGAAGGCAGTATCTTCGAAATTTTGCATGAAGAGGTTTTCAACAGCTGGGGCATCTTACGTTAAATGTTGAAATTCGACAGGATACAAAATATGTTAAACCTGAGTACAAGAGGGCAATAAATCAGGTGAAAATTCAGAATTTTAGGAGACAGTTGGAAGACATGAATTGTATAGTTTTTTACAACACTCCTGTCTCAAATAGGAAATACAAAGCATTCAGTAATGAAGTTACTTCGTCACTTGAAAATTGTTTCCCCCTAAAGGTAACTCAAATCAAACAGAAGTCTAAAAATAAAATGGCTCTGAGCACTATGGGACTTAACTTCCGAGGTCATCAGTCCCCTAGGACTTAGAACTACTTAAACCTAACTAACCTAAGGACATCACACACATCCATGCCCGAAGCAGGATTCGAACCTGCGACCGTAGTGGTCACGCAGTTCCAGACTGTAGCGCCTAGAACCGCTCGGCTACTCCGGCCGGCTCTAAAAATAAACCATGGATTACACAAAGAATAAAGATATCATGTGGGATAAAAAGGAAACTGTACTATATAGGAACACCTCTGATGTTAGCATTGTAAAACATTTAAAAGAATACTGCAAAATACTGAAGCAAGTTATCCCGAAATCTAAGCAGCTTTATTATGAGAAAAGCATAATTTCATCAGGCAACAAAGTAAAAACTACATTGGGTACAGTTAAGACAGAGACAGGTGAGGCCAGAAAGGAAGAGGAACAGATAGCTCTAAAAATACATGAGACATTCGTAACAAGTGCACGTAGTGTTGCAAACCTCTTAAACAAGTACTTTGTTCCTGTTACTGACAGCTTGACGTCAACAGATTCAGTAAAGAGTGCAATGGAAGGAGCATCCATTATAAAATCCTTACAATCAAGGTATTCTGTTATGATAACATATCAACGAAGTTAATCAGAGTGTTCATGTGAATTGAGCTCTGTCTTAAGTTATTTCTGTAATCAATCTCTCACCAGTGGAACATTTCCAGACTGGCTAAAATGTGATGAAGTTAAGCCCCCTTAGAAGAAGGGGGATAAAGAGATACCGTCAAACTATCGACCAAGTTCATTTTTGCCGGCTTCTTTTAAAATTTTTTTTGAAAAGTATGTGCTCAACCATCTTCTTAAGAATTTGACTGCAAATAATATATGATGCAAGTCACAGTTTTGGTTCCTTAAGGTTTCCAATATAGAGAAGGCTATTTACATATAATGTGAGAATGTACTTAATTCATCAGATAACAAATACTGACATTTTCTGTGTCCTGTCAAAAGCCTTTGATTGTTTGAATTACAGCATTCTCTTAAGTAAACTAGAATATTATGGCTCATTGGCGGTGCTGCAAGAGTCTTAACGAATTAACAGGAAACAACGGGTGTCGTTGCGAAATTCGAGTGGAGTAAGCAATCAGTCTTCAACTAATGGAAATTAATCGCAGTTGTTGTTCGTCAAGGTTCCATCTTGGGTCCATTGCTTTTTATTGTGTACTTTAAAGACCTTTCGCCTGTTACATTGCCAGATGCTAAGGTTGATACGTTTGCACGTGGTAAAAACATTGCCATAAATAGCAAGTCAAATACAGAATTAGAGTGTGTTGTTAATCAAATTTTCACTGATATTAACAAATGGTTTAAAGCTGACATTAAACTATAAAAAGACTCACTATATGCAATTCTGAACCAGTAAGAGATTTCCTTTCAGCTTGTATATAACATATGAAGACATGCAGATAGAAAATGTTGTCAGCGTTAATTTTCTGCGACTACAACTCGATAATAAATTCAGTTGGGAAGGACATACCAAAGAATTGCCGAAGCGCCTGAACAAATCTGTATTTTCATTGCGAATGATGTCGGATGTAGGAGACATGAATATAAAAAAACTTGCTTATTTTGTTTTCTTTCATTCTATTATGTATTTTGGGATCATATTTGGGGTAACTCGTCAAATCAAGCAAATGTTTTTATAGTTCACAAGCCCGTAGCAAAACTCGTTTGTGGTTAAATTCAAGAACGTCATTTAGAAACTTGTTCGATGAACTGGGTATTCTAACCACTGTATCTCAGTACATTTATTCCTTAATGAAATTAGTTGCAAATAAGTCTCTATTTCTAACCAATAGCTCAATAAATAGTATCAATACTAGGAATAAGAAGAATCTACATAAAGACCTAAAATACCTTATCTTGGTCCAAAAAGGGTCCAATATTCAGGAAGACACATTTTCAATAAATTTCCAGCAACGATTAAAAATTTGCTCCCAGATAAAGAATAGTTCAGAGTTTGAAAGAATTTTTGTTAGGTAACTCCTACTCTGTAGATGAATGTCTTAACAGCCACTGTTAGACCAGCTTAAGTAAAAATAACTGTTAGATTTCAGTTTCGACAGCACTTGGTCCCAACAGTCAAGATTAGGCATTTTGCGTATGATAAATTTATTAAAAGTGCATAACTGTGTTTCGTTCTGACAGTGTATTAATTATGTAAATATTAGCAGTTCCAGTTTATTGTAATATATCCACATATTTTGACAATCTACTGACAACTGATCGGGGATTAAGTTTTATATTCAAAGGTTCTACGTTTTTATGTTATACTTTCTGACATGTTCCACATCCAAGAGAATCATTTCAGTTTTGGGTTTATGCAACGAAAACTGAATTTAATCTAGTCTAATCCAAACTGGGCTTTTCGTCGCAACGTCGTCCATGTGATCCTAATGCTGACCGTTGTACAGGAAATAAGAAGACGGAAGAGTGTGCCTAAACAGCTCGACCACGTCACTTACAAAGAACTGGGCTACTATGTCCAAAGAGTCTTTGATAGGCACATTGGTAAACTGCGCCACCACATCAAAGCCTACCATAATGTCACCCTCACGTAGTCGAAGACGGTTAATTCAGATAACCACCACCATACAGCAGACCTTCAGAGGTGGTGGTCCAGATTGCTGGACACACCGGTACCTCTAATACCCAGTAGCACGTCCTCTTGCATTTATGCATGCCTGTATTATTCGTGGATACTATCCACAAGTCCATCAAGGCGCTGTTGGTCCACATTCTCCCACTCCTCAACGGCGATTCGGCGTAGATCCCTCAGAATGGTTGGTGGGTCACGTCGTTCATAAACAGCCCTTTTCAATTTATACCAGGCATGTTCGATAGAGTTCGTGTCTAGAGAACATGCTGGCCACTCTAGTCGAACGATGTCGCTATCCTGAAGGAAATCATTCACAAGATCTGTACGTCGGGGGCGCGAATTGTCGTCAATGAAGAACGAATGCCTCGCCAATATGCTGCCGATATGGTTGCACTATATGTCGGAGGATGGCATTCACGTATCGTACAGCCGTTATGACGCCTTCCATGACATATGCGGCGTACGTCGGCCCCACATAATGCCGCCTCAAAACAGCAGGGAACCTCGACCTAGCTGCACTAGCTGGACAGTGTGTCTAACGCTTTCAGCCTGACCAGATTGCCTCCAAACACATCTCCGACGATTGTCTGGTTGAAGATATATGCGCCACTCATCGATGAAGAAAACGTGATGCCAATACTCAGCGGTCCATTCAGCATGTTATTGGGCCCATCTGTACCGCGCTGAATAGTGTTGTGGGTGCAAAGATTGATCTCACTACGGGCGTCGGGAGAGAAGTTACGCATCATGCAGCCTATTGCTGCAGAAATTATTAATGTAGTCTGCTACCGATACCGATATATTCCCAACCTATGTTTCAGTCTTTACGGTACATAATACTCCCTCGGAAAACTTCAGAGCGGATTATCACTGTAAATTTATGAAAAATATTAAGAACAATCTATTTCTCGGCACTTTTTAACCATGTTCCACACGCGTGTTTCACTACGGAACTTAAAGCAGTCATTTTCATGCTTCGTATTAACAGCGCAACAATCAGAGCACAACAGCGCAGAGGCTGTGACTGTACACGAGTTTTTAAATAAAAGCGACACAGCTTAAGCATGATTAAGAAATACGTTGATGGCTGTTAATACGAGGGTTATATGAAAAGTAAGAAACGATCGGTCGCGAAATGGAAACCACAGTGAAAATCCGATGTAGTTTTGCACAGATGTGTTGGGCAGTGTCTCTAGTATGCCTGTCGATCGCGTTACGTCGTTCTTTTAAGTTCTGAGCACACAGGGAGAACATAAAGATACCTAGAACAGTAGTGTCTCCCGCCAAGTACGAGGGCTTGGTGACAAATTTCGCCTGAAGCTATGCAGCCAACATTACATAATTGTTGTGCGATTTCTTCTTCAAGACAATTCTCAGCCGCATTCTTCAGGGGCAATGAAGATGCTCATGCATCATTTTCAATTGGAAATGTTTGATTACCCACAATGCAGCCCGTAATCGTCTCCCTCTGAGTTCCATCTCTCCCCACATGAACTGCTGCCTATGAAGACAACATTTTGGCACAGACAACGAGCGGTAGGCCAGCGTAGAGAATTGGCGGAAAGCACTGGCGGCTGCCTTCTATAACGAGGATATTGGAAAGTTGGTACAACGCTACGACAAACGTCTAAGTCGGATCGGCGACTATAGAAATAAGTAGCTGGGAGTTGTAGCTAACTGTTGCAAATAAAACAGTTTTGATTTTCACTGTTGTTTCCATTTCGCGACCTATCGTTCTTTACTTTCCGAATAGCCCTCGTGCATTCGAATACCTTAAAGTTTCATTTAATGTAGCTTAGTAATAATATATCTCATACATAAGTAGGTCCTACGTCCAAGAAAGTAACGCCACCAGTATACTTGTGTTGCGGCTTTTGACCAATCATCGCGTGTTTGTTTACATCAGGTTTATTCTTATGATGAACGGAGTATAATTCCGAGGGCGCGCACAAGACCCGTAGAGGCCGCCACATATACGGATCTTTCGGTGCACCTGCCGCCTCTTTTTTCTCAGCCAATCCGAGCCCACATAGATAGGCCAGTAGCTACCTAGTAATCACCTGCCACGTGCCGCCGCCCGGATTAAACGTCGCCCTTGTCACCCGAGACCACCGCGCATGGCGACTCTCTGCTGCGGCTGTGGACTCTGAGGCTGGAACTCCTTTAATTTTCTGCCTGCTGTGTGTGTCTAAGAAGATAATCGCTTTCGTTTTGCAAGAGAACTTTTCAGAGGATAGTCTCACGCAAAGCATTTATTTATGTTGTTTTCCAGTAACTTTAAGCTGTCAAATAAGTCATTTCTCTATTTTCAAGAAGAATTTTATCTGTTTTGAACTTCTAACAGAGCACAGAACTTACGTTTGTGAACATAAACTGCTTGTGTCAATAACTTGATTTGTGAGTGTAATCATTGACTTACTGTAAAAGTGCCCCAAGCCGGGACACATCACTATCGAAGACCAAATGCAATAGTTGTGGGCTAGTTTCCCTCAGAAGAGGATAGAATGACTTTGACACCCTTCCCAACCGAATCAGTGAATCAGTCCAGACTGAAGGAGTTGCACTGTCATACAGATATGTGGGCTCGTACTGCCAAGGTCCTTATACATTTGGCTTGGTTTAATAACTGCAATTACACCACATTTTTTTCTCAACCCGTTACGTTTCATTTCTTTTTATCTCCCTTTATGGGTGATTCACTTTTTTTGTCAGGCACTGCATTATTCTACTTCCACCCACGCCGGTTTTTGCTATTAATTGTGATATACCCTGTATATGGGCTTTTACATAGTGAAGGGACAGGTAATTGGCTGTGGCGCTATAGAAGGATACATCCCGGCATTTACTTGGAGCATCCAGGGAACCACAAGAAAATGTGAGCGAGGATGTCCAGATGGGCATTACAGTATCCATGCCCCCAAATACCAAGCCCATCTGTTTTTAACAGCACGACCCTTTTCGGTTTAACTCTAACACACATCGATATTTTCTTTATGGCTCATCGCAATAAAGTTATTTTATAACGTAAAAATTTAATAGCACAACGTTCATTCATTTCTCAGAATCAGTCTCTGCACGTATTACATGATTTTACAATTTATTCTGTGTGTTGCAACTTCCCATTTGCTTGTTTTAAGTACGAGTGAGATATTTTATTATTACTATCTACTGTTATATTTTTCTCTCAAACTCCCATTACCGAGCGATGTGGAGCACTGGTTAACACACTGGACTCGCATTCGCGAGGACGACTGCTCAAACCCGCGTCCGGCCATCCTGAGTTAGGTTTTCCGTGATTTCCCTATGTCATTTCACGGCATGGTTCCTGTGAGAAGGCACGGCCGATTTTCTTCCCCAATCTTTTTAATCCGATGTGACCGATGACCTCGCTGTTTGGTCTGCTCCCCCGAATTAACCAACCAACCAAATTCGTATTTTGTGTTATTTTTGTAATCGTGCACTACATACAAGTTATTGATTAACACGTGTCTCTCATCTCCCATTTTAAATAAGTGTGCTTTAGGTAATTTAGTGTACTTTTATTCTCTCATACAAAATGGTGTTTTCATTTTTTGTTTATTATTTCGTGGTAAATGTAAGTTCAATTTCTATCTTGTTGCATGAAAACAGTGTTCCTATTTTATACGTTTGTCCCCCAACTCCCTAGAAGAAAGGGACGAAGGAAGATTGGGTTTAACGCCCCGTCGACATCGAGGTCATTACATACGGAGCAGAAGCTCGGATTGTGTCAAGAATGGGGAAGGAAATCGGCCGTGCTCTTTCAAAGGAAGCATCCCGGCATTTGCGTGGAGTGATTTAGCGAAATCACAGAAAACCAAATACGAGCCCAGTGCGATAAACAGTGGTTACTGCGCACCTGTTTCAGTCTGTCATCTACTTTTCATACTGTTTGTTTTATGTTTTCATTCCACTTACGGTAGCACCGGATAGTTATTCCTATATATTTTATGGTAGTCACTGTTCCCAGCAATTTGTCATCTACAGTGTTATGTACAGTAACTGATTTTTTTCTCCTATGTATACGCAATAAGTTGCATTTATTTACGTTCAGTGTCAACTGGCAGTTCATGCACCATTCGTCGATACTCCGCAGGTCCTTTTGCAGTTCGCTGCAGACCTGTGACGTTGTTACTTTCTTATAGGCAACTCCGTCCGTCCAGATAGATGAATGGTCAGCGTGACGGATTGCCATCCTACTGGCCTGGGTTCGATTGCAGTCTGGGTCTCCGTTCAGGGATTGGGTGTTGTGTTGTGTTTTCTTCATCATTTCATCCCCATCCGGCGCGCAGGTCGCCCAATGTGGCGTCAAATGTAATAAGACCTGCACCAAGGCGGCCGGGCAGAAGGGGCCTCCCGGCGAATGACGCCGAACGCTCATTTTCATTTCCATAGACAACTCCTGGAAACAGTCTCTTGGAGTTTCTAATGTTATACTCTAGATCATTTATGTGTATTGTAAATAGTAACAGTCTTATCACATTTCCTCGGGGTAAGCCTGAAATTAATTTTACACCTGTCTATTTACACTCCTGGAAATGGAAAAAAGAACACATTGACACCGGTGTGTCAGACTCACCATACTTGCTCCGGACACTGCCGCCGTCAGTGTCAGCCAGTTTGCCGTGGCATACGGGGCTCCATCGCAGTCTTTAACACTGGTAGCATGCCGCGACAGCGTGGACGTGAACCGTATGTGCAGTTGACGGACTTTGAGCGAGGGCGTATAGTGGGCATGCGGGAGGCCGGGTGGACGTACCGCCGAATTGCTCAACACGTGGGGCGTGAGGTCTCCACAGTACATCGATGTTGTCGCCAGTGGTCGGCGGAAGGTGCACGTGCCCGTCGACTTGGGACCGGACCGCAGCGACGCACGGATGCACGCCAAGACCGTAGGATCCTACGCAGTGCCGTAGGGGACCGCACCGCCACTTCCCAGCAAATTAGGGACACTGTTGCTCCTGGGATATCGGCGAGGACCATTCGCAACCGTCTCCATGAAGCTGGGCTACGGTCCCGCACACCGTTAGGCCGTCCTCCGCTCACGCCCCAACATCGTGCAGCCCGCCTCCAGTGGTGTCGCGACAGGCGTGAATGGAGGGACGAATGGAGACGTGTCGTCTTCAGCGATGAGAGTCGCTTCTGCCTTGGTGCCAATGATGGTCGTATGCGTGTTTGGCGCCGTGCAGGTGAGCGCCACAATCAGGACTGCATATGACCGAGGCACACTGGGCCAACACCCGGCATCATGGTGTGGGGAGCGATCTCCTACACTGGCCGTACACCACTGGTGACCGTCGAGGGGACACTGAATAGTGCACGGTACATCCAAACCGTCATCGAACCCATCGTTCTACCATTCCTAGACCGGCAAGGGAACTTGCTGTTCCAACAGGACAATGCACGTCCGCATGTATCCCGTGCCACCCAACGTGCTCTAGAAGGTGTAAGTCAACTACCCTGGCCAGCAAGATCTCCGGATCTGTCCCCCATTGAGCATGTTTGGGACTGGATGAAGCGTCGTCTCACGCGGTCTGCACGTCCAGCACGAACGCTGGTCCAACTGAGGCGCCAGGTGGAAATGGCATGGCAAGCCGTTCCACAGGACTACATCCAGCATCTCTACGATCGTCTCCATGGGAGAATAGCAGCCTGCATTGCTGCGAAAGGTGGATATACACTGTACTAGTGCCGACATTGTGCATGCTCTGTTGCCTGTGTCTATGTGCCTGTGGTTCTGTCAGTGTGATCATGTGATGTATCTGACCCCAGGAATGTGTCAATAAAGTTTCCCCTTCCTGGGACAATGAATTCACGGTGGTCTTATTTCAATTTCCAGGAGTGTAGTTCTATTGAGAGCGACGTGTTGAGTCCTGTCTGCAAGGAACTCTTGAATCTGATCCGTTAGTCGCTAAGCACGCAATTTCTTTACTAAACAATAGTACGGGACTGTATCAAATGTCTTCCTGGCGTCAAAAAACATGGCATCAATTTCAGCGCCTTTCTCTGCCTCGTGATGGCTGGGTGTTGTGTGCTGTCCTTAGACTAGTTAGGTTTAAGTAGTTCTAAGTTCTAGGGGACTGATGACCATAGATGTTAAGTCCCATAGTGCTCAGAGCCATTTGAACCAATTTGAGCGCCGATGTCTACAGTAATATGGAACAGAGTGAGTTGAGTTTCACAAGATCTCAGCATGCGGTATCCAGTTTATAGGAAACATTTTTGCTCTCTAAAAAGTCATAGCCGGTCGCAATGGCCATGCGGTTCTAGGCGCTACAGTCTGGAACCGCGCGACCAATGCGGTCGCAGGTTAGAATCCTACCTCGGGCATGGATGTATGTGATGTCCTTAGGTTAGTTAGGTTTAAGTAGTTCTAAGTTCTACGGGACTGATGTCCAAAGAAGTTAAGTCCCATAGTGCTCAGAGCCATTTGAACCATTTTTTTTTTAAAGTCATAATGCATTACACAAAACACATTCCATAATATTCTTCAAGAGATCGACGTCAGCGATATAGGTTTACGGTTATACGTGTCTATTCTACGACCCTTCTCGGAAACAGGAATGACCTACGCTTTTTCCAGTCGCTAGGTAATCTTCGTTGCTCCAGCGATCTACGATAAACTGATGCTAGAAGAGGAGTAAGTTTTTCCGGATAATCTCTGTAGAATGTTACACGTAACTCAACCGTTCCAGATACCTTTCCACTACTAAGCGATTGTAATTGCTTTTCTATTCCGCCATCACTCATCTCAACATCTGCCATTTTGACGTTCAGTGGAGGGAAACAATTTTTGAAGCTCGAATTCATTATTTCGGCTTACTCTCTGTCGTCTTCCACTCCGGTACAAGTATGACCACAGACTGACAGAATAGACAATTTCGATCGGCTTACTGACTTAACGTAAGACCAAAACCTGTTAGGGGTTTTAGTCAGATCATTTGGCACTATTTTACTTTCAAAGGCATAGAAAACTGCTCTCATTGCTCCCCTTACTCTCATTTTGGTTTCACTCAGTTTTTGTTTGTCAGATAATGTTTGAGTTCCCTTCAATTTGTAACGCTCTCTTCGTTTATGTAGAAGGTTTCTAACGTGGCTATTAAACTACGGCCCACCTCCTTTTACAGGTGCGAGTTTACAGCAAATTGCTGTATGTACAGTGCCGAAGTATTATTTCTTGTTATGGTAGCCACTAGTTGAGAAGCTAAGGGTAGATTGGAATCTGTTGCTGAGTTGACCAATACGACGTGCATTTCACATTAGGGTTCACGCCCACTAAAATTTTCCAATCCCTTTTTGCTTCAATGGGAAGTGTGTAGCCAAAAGCACTCTATGGTAGGGGAACGTCGGTGGGATGTACACGGCGTATCATATGCGCCATTTTGTCTGCACGTTCGTTGTCCCTTGCCATTTCCGGTATCCATTGCAGATGAATTAGTTGACTGACACAACTCTTTCGGTCTGTTGGGACTTCTCAGTATATCATGTTCCAAAGGATTTACTGTATATCTTTCGGCTGCCCTGGCAAGAGACCATAGGGCACTCGTCGGGTCAGTTCACACTTCGACCTTGTCGAATTGTATATCGACTACTGAAAGGATACCTTGACAAATGGCAATTAAGTCCGCAGTTAATACCGACACTTCTGTAGGTGACAAGAGAGATTGTCAACACTGTTCATTCATCAAAAATGCGCCTGCTGCAGCGACATACGATTTTTTGTAAGCATCCGTAAACAATTTGTATCAGTCACGCCAATAATGATCCAATTTCGACAACGTAGAGACTCAAAATTCACGTGAGGATACGGATCCTTTAGTTTCTTCCCCGTTATATTACCACATTGAATTGAGAAGAGATATCGTTTGTCTGACAAACATGTCTCCGCGAAAGTGATGTTATCATTGTGTTGTGGTGTTCCCAAGATTTCACCTTACTACACAAGGAGGAGTTGTGCGACATAAACGAAAGTTGGTAGGCGTGTTCCTGCGTCTGAAAGATAAGGGTTATTCAGATTTCGCACCAGCTGAGTAAGAGTGGCGCTGGTAGCGCAACTGTAAGAACGCAAATCAGGTTTGCTTTAAATACACGCTGTAACAATCGTGAGCGTTATTTACCTTTTAAATTGGACGTGGTGAGCTGATGTTAATCAAGAATGTCTTTAAGGCTTTACAGACGCCATTATCAACACCTCACTGAGTTTGAACGAGGCCGTGTAATAGGGCTGCTAGAAGTTGGCTGTTCCTTCTGCGATATTACAGATATACTTGTCATAACTGTAGCCACTGTCCATTATTGCTGGCAGCGGTGTTCAAGAGGATGTACTTCACAAGAAGAGCGGGTCCGGACAGCTACGTGCTACTACCGAGAGGGAAGACCATCGTGTTCGGCGTATCGCTCTGGCGCATCGAATTGCATCTGCAGCAGCAATTCGAGCAGCGGTTGGCACCACCATGACACGACCAACTGCCACAAATCGGTTACTTCAAGGACAGCAACGAGCCAGACGCCCTGCAGTGTGCATTCCACTGATCCCAAACCATCGCCATTTGCGATTTCAGTGGTGTCAAGCGAGGGCTCATTGGAGAGCAGTGTGGAGGTTTTTTGCGTTTTTTGAGTAAATCTGGTTCAGCCTCGATGCCAGTGACGTACGTGTGTTGGTTAGAATCAACCTGTCTGCGTGCTAGACACACTTGACCTACACCTGGAATTATCGTCTGAGGTGCGATTTCGTATGACAGCAGGAGGACTTTCGTGGTTATCCCACGCAGCCTGAGTGCGAATCTGTGCGTCAATCGGGATATTCGACCTGTTGTGCTGCCGTTCTTGAAATCATTCCAGTTGGTGTTTCCAAAATAATAGCGTTCGCCCACCTACCACTGTTGGAACCCAACATCCTGTTACAGAGTGTCGAGATGCTGCCTTGGCTTGCTTGATAAACATATGTCTCCAGTCGAGCACATATGGAACAACATCGAACGACAATTCCAGCGTCATCCACACAGGGCATTAATCGTCTTGTACTGACCGACCTAGTGCAACACGCACGAAACTCGATCCTACACACTGACATCCGGCACCTGTACAACACAATGCATGCACGTTTGCATTCAACATTCCGGCTGTTACACCGGTTGTTAATTACGAGCATTTCACATTTGCAATTACGTATCTCCCGCTTACATTAACCTGTGATCTCGCAATGTTAATTACTTAAATATGTAACCTACACGAACGTGTTACTGAATTTCATTATTCTAGACTAATTATTTTTTGGTGTTGCGATTTTTTTTTCATCTGTGTACTTGATCTTGATACCAAGGGGTTGAGTATCTTCATCCAACGTGAGAGTTTCAGATCTAGTAATCGAATTAATTTCCACTGCATTGAATAACTGATAGACTGTCTCACCCTCAATATGCGTCGGCCACAACGTGGTTTCGTCTCGTAACGAGTGTGGGAATGGCTCTTCCTCTTGCACGGTAGAAGTGTATGTCATTGTAGACTCCACACGTTTCTGTTTCACTCATGTCAATTTTCGATGTTTATTATGATACATCCTGTACAAGATTGTTTTTATCTTCTGGTAAACCTTCCGGGATGTAAGGCCGTGGTCCATGAAACTCTTCAGTCGTGAAAGCCTTCATACTAAGATTGTTTTTGTTCTTAATCTGTCCTACATACCTGTAAAAGTGATCAGCGAATAAATCTGCCAGAACTACTACTATCGTTGCTGCTGCTGCTGCTGCTGCAACTGCTACTAGTGCGCAAGCTGTATGGGTGAGGTTTTGTGTTACAATGCGCAAAAGAAAGAAGCCTAATCGATGCATACAGCTCTCAAAGGCGCAGCCAGTCTGAAATACGAGTTCCCAGCTCTCTTGGAAACCATTGTACTCTTTGCAGCAAGTGCGTGGGCGCACCATTTGTGTCTAGCGACCTACAGAAACACTGTGAGCCGAGAACAGAGGAGCATACTACTAGGAGCGTCAGGTGCTTTTGGCTTCACATCAATAGAAGCCTTTTGTGTGGTTCTGGAGACTTGCCCTATCGATATCACTATCCGCCACAGAGCAGCGGCTGAAGAGGGGCAGAGACGAGGAGGTTCCAGAAATAACGTGGGAAAACATTGTAGACATGCGTCAATTAAACAACTGGTGCCTTAACAGATGGTAACGGGAGTGGGGGACGATAGACAAAGGCCGTCGCGCTTTCTCCTTCTAGTCCAGCATACGGGAGCGGCTGAATCTGATGCATGACCGGTCACGCCCCATACCCACCACATCTAAATCGCGTGGGCCTTAGCCAGAGTACTACGTACACATGCGGGCCACACGGTTCTCCTGAACACGTGGCATTACATTGCAGCACCCTCACACATGTAAGCCCTGTAAGAGAATGTAATGACACCAAAGAAATATTACGTGACCCAGACAACTGGTGTGCTCCACGTTACATACACTACTGGCCATTAAATTTGCTACACCAAAAAGAAATGCAGATGATAAACGGGTATTCATTGGACAAATATATTATACTGGAACGGACATGTGATTACATTTTCACGCAATTTGGGTGCATAGATCCTGAGAAATCAGTACCCAGAACAAACACCTCTAGCCGTAATAACGGCCTTGATACGACTGGGCATTGAGTCAGAGCTTGGATGGCGTGTACAGGTACAGCTGCCCATGCATCTTCAACACGATACCACAGTTCACCAAGAGTAGTGACTGGCGTATTGTGACGAGCCAGTTGCTCGACCACCATTGACCAGACGTTTTCAATTGGTGAGAGATGTGGAGAATATGCTAGCCAGGGCAGCAGTCGAACATTTTCTGTATCCAGAAAGGCCCGTACAGGACCTGCAACATGCAGTCGTGCATTATCCTGCTGAATTGCAGGGTTTCGGAAGGATCGTATGAAGGGTAGAGCCACGGGTAGTAACACATCTGAAATGTAACGTCCACTGTTCAAAGTGCCGTCAATGCGAACAAGAGGTGACCGAGACGTGTAACCAATGGCACCCCTTACCATTACTCCGGGTGATACGCCAGTATGGCGATGACGAATACACGCTTCCAATGTGCGTTCACCGCGATGTCGCCAAACACGGATGCGACCATCATGATGCTGTAAACAGTACCTGGATTCATCCGAAAAAATCACGTTTTGCCATTCGTGCACCCAGGACAGCGACTGGGTGCACCATCGCAGGCGCTCCTGTCTGTGATGCAGCGTCAAGGGTAACCGCAGCCATGGTCTCCGAGCTGATAGTCCATGCTGCTGTAAATGTTATCGAACTGTTCGTGCAGATGGATGTTGTCTTGCAAACGTCCCCATCTGTTGACTCAGGGATCGAGACGTGTCTGCACGATCCGTTACAGCCATGCGGATAGTATGCCTGTCATCTCGACTACTAGTGATACGAGGCCGTTGGGATCCAACACGGCATTCCGTATTACTCTCCTGAACCCACTGATTCCATATTCTGCTAACAGTCACTGGATCTCGACCAATGCGAGCAGCAGTGTCGCGATACGATAAACCGCAATCGCGATAGGCCACAATCCGACCTTTATCAAAATCGGAAACGTGATGGTACGCATTTCTCCTCCTCACACGAGGCATCACAACAACGTTTTACCAGACAACGCCGGTCAACTGCTGTTTGTGTATGAGAAATAGGTTGGAAAATTTCTTCATGTCAGCACGTTGTAGGTGTCGCCACCGGCGCCAGCCTTGTGAGAATGCTCTGAAAAGCTAATCATTTGTATATCACAGCATCATCTTCCTGTCGGTTAAATTTCGCGTCTGTAGCACGTCGTCTTCGTGGTGTAGCAATTTTAATGGCCAGTAGTGTAGTTGATAAGGTTTCAAGAATACTGCATGACGCCTACAGACAAGAAAATCCGTCGGGCAGATCTCGAACAGACACACAACAAACACGACACAAACTCAGTAGCAGCCACAGACACAGATATAGTTGCAGACGGAGAAAATGACACAAACACAATAGCAACATGAGACACAAAAAGTATAACACCTAAAATAGATAATTATAAGTTAAGCAGACATGGCACGTTATTGGTTAATGTATCCAAACTGCGTTTTAAATAAAATTAAATAATGTTAGGGGGAAACGGCTAATGTAAGCAACGAGACAATCATTACACCTAAGGAATACGACATAGGGGAGGCGAGGCTCGAAGTTAAATTTCCAAGACTTCCCTCCAGCCTATGACCCTGCTCATGAACTCAAACATACAACCAAAAAACACAAAAAAATGTTCAAATGTGTGTGAAAGCTTATGGGACTTAACTGCTAGCCGGCCGCGGTGGTCTCGCGGTTCTAGGCGCGCAGTCCGGAACCGCGCGACTGCTACGGTCGCAGGTTCGAATCCTGCCTCGGGCATGGATGTGTGTGATGTCCTTAGGTTAGTTAGGTTTAAGTAGTTCTAAGTTCTAGGGGACTGATGACCATAGCTGTTAAGTCCCATAGTACTCAGAATCATTTGAAATTAACTGCTAAGGTCATCAGTCCCTAAGCTTACACACTACTTAACCTAAATCATCCTAAGGACAAAGACACACACCCATGCCCGAGGGATGACTCGAACCTCCGCCGGGACCAGCCGCATAGTCCATGACTGCAGCGCCTCAGACCTCTTTTTTTTATTGTTCTCATTTTGTTCAGTATTGTTCGTTGCATTTGTTCGGTGCGGATGTCCCATGACAACCGTTCAAGTTCAGTGTTGAGCCGTTGACTCAGTTTTTTTGTTACAGAGGGCAGCTAACCCTCTGACCGAATACGCTGAGCTACCGTCACCGCTCGGCTAATCCCGCGCGGCAGAAAAGCACACATAGAACGTGTAGAACTACATTTATATATTAACACAAATAGTGCAGTGGGTATTCCCTACATTGTGCTACTTTCTTAGACAGTAGAAACAAATACACACAGAGTCACACACGATGTATTTCATTTAGTAATGTAAGAAGATAAAGTTTGTACACTACTTCACATTGGACAGGCTCGGTGTTCCTGCCGAGGCCCTCTCATATGAAATAGCAACACGAAACATGATTTATAAGAAATGATAATTAAATCGACACTATAGCTGCGAACAGGTGTTGATATACATCACTAAGGAGATGTTGAAAATGTGTGCCCCGACCGGGACTCGAACTCGGGATGTCCTGCTTACATGGCAGACGCTCTATCCATCTGAGTCACCGAGGGCACAGAGGATAGTGCAAGGGATAAGTCCCTGCAGGCGAACAATCATCTGTGCCCTCGGTGGCCTGCCATGTAAGCAGGAGATCCTGGGTTCGAGTCCCGATCGGGGCACACATTTTCAACATGTCCCCGGTGATGTATGTCAACGCCTGTTCGCAGCTAGGGTGTCGATTTATCATTTCATCCTAGAGAAGCTGCACGGTCATCAATGGTATCTGTTCTTTCGGGAACAGATATTACCTTCATATGATTTATATGTTATGTTTTGTTTCAGCGGTAAGAAAGATGCTGATCGCCCATTTGCTGTCGTCCTATTATTTTCTTATAAATTACTAACACTTATTATTTTAACACTCCGTTTCCTACAACTAATCTAATTTTCTTTGTATTGTTATTACCCTTGTTTTATTGTTCAAAACAAATTTTGCTGCTAATGAATGTGTGGTGTCACCGCCAGACACCACACTTCCTATGTGGTAGCCTTTAAATCGGCCGCGGTCCGTTAGTATACGTCGGACCCGCGTGTCGCCACTATCAGTGATTGCAGACCGAGCGCCGCCACACGGTAGGTCTAGAGAGACTCCCTAGGACTCGCCCAGTTGTACAGCCGACTTTGCTAGCGATGGTTCACTGTCCACATACGCTCTCATTTGCCGAGACGACAGTTTAGCATAGCCTTCAGCTACGTCATTTGCTACGACCTAGCAAGGCGCCATATTCAGTTACTATAATCTGAACAGATAATATTGTGAATCATGTACCGTCAAGAGCGACGTTCATCATTAACAGATTAAAGTTAAGTATGAAACTAATTACGTCCGCTTTCTGAATTCTCATTCCTTGTCATGTTCCAGACCTCACGTCAGTATAGTTCTTCCCTCCTCACGCCAGCCTGCGTGAGCTAAAACGCGTGCATTTCGGCCTCCACTAGTAACACGGTGTTGGCTCTTCTGCCAGCACAACAGAATGTAAGACTGTATTATGTACAACTTGCTTTCTAAACTCTCAAGCAACAGGTCTTAAAATATCCAATAAATGAAATGAATACTCAGTGAACTGAATTCGTATCGCTCCTGTCTCCGCGTAGAGAGCGGCAGCCGTGAGGGCGAGACGGCGTGGGTGGAGGAGCGGGCGCCAGCTGGGCAGTGTTCTCCGCCCGCCGTGTCTTGCCCGGACTCGGGGCAATTACGCCCCAGTTAGCGCTTCGCTGAAGGTGATTTAATTGCTCGCCCGCGGCCGACAGTTCGTTCCGTGCGCCCAACTTGTGCCTGCAGCGCCGGCCGCGCGTAACTGGAAGACGAGCCGCGGCTGAAGTTGCTGCCGCGTCGCAGCGGACCGGCGCCCGCAAGCGCCGTGTTTAATTACGGCCAACAGCCGCCTTCCCTGCCTTCTCGTGCAAAACAATAATTGCAAGCACCAGAGATTATTTTCAGTAGCTGTCTCACGCGTTCCTTGTGACCTCTCTTCTGTTCTTATACGCACAAGGGGAGGCCACGACGTTTGGATCCCAGATTTACTTCAAACTCAGTACGACTTTAGTAGGCCATTAATGCAAGATAAAGTGCAAGTAGTAAGGTGCACAACTCTGGCAATTTCGAGAAAATCGCACGAGACGTTTTAAGCGTCCATCATGTACACTACTGGCCATTAAAATTGCTGCACCAAGAAGAAATGCAGTTGATAAACGGGTATTCATTGGACAAATGTATTATACTAGAACTGACATGTGATTACATTTTCACGCAATTTGGGTGCATAGATCTTGAGAAAACAGTACCCATAGCAACCACCTCTGGCCGTAATAACGGCCTTGATACGCCTGGGCATTGAGTCAAACAGAGCTTGGATGGCGTGTACAGGTACAGCTGCCCATGCAGCTTCAACACGATACCACGGTTCATCAAGAGTAGTGACTGGCGTATTGTGACGAGCCAGTTGCTCGGCCACCATTGACCAGACGTTTTCAG
The DNA here is from genome assembly GCF_023864275.1 of Schistocerca cancellata. Taxonomy (NCBI): domain Eukaryota; kingdom Metazoa; phylum Arthropoda; class Insecta; order Orthoptera; family Acrididae; genus Schistocerca; species Schistocerca cancellata. Next base: position 359,849,538 of record NC_064631.1, read on the forward strand.
TTGGTGAGAGATCTGGAGAACGTGCTGGCCACGGCAGCAGTCGAACATTTCCTGTATCCAGAAAGGCCCGTACAGGACCTGCAACATGCGGTCGTGCATTATCCTGCTTAAATGTAGGGTTTCGCAGGGATCGAATGAAGGGTTGTAACACATCTGAAATGTAACGTCCACTGTCCAAAGTGCCGTCAATGCGAACAAGAGGTGACCGAGACGTGTAAGCAACGGCATCCCATACAATCACGCCGGATGATACGCCAGTAACGCGATGACGAATACACGCTCCCAATGTGCGTTCACCGCGATGTCACCAAACACGGATGCGACCATCATGATGCTGTAAACAGAACCTGGATTCATCCGAAAAAATGACGCTTTGCCCTTCGTGCTCCCAGGTTCGTCTTTGAGTACACCATCGCAGGCGCTCCTGTCTGTGATACAGCGTCGAGGGTAACCGCAGCCATGGTCTCCGAGCTGATAGTCCATGCTGCTGCAAACGTCGTCGAACTGTTCGTGCAGATGGTTGTTGTCTTGCAAACGTCCCCATCTGTTGACTCAGAGATCGAGACGTGTCTGCACGATCCGTTACAGCCATGCGGATAAGATGCCTGTCATCTCGACTGCTAGTGATACGAGGCCGTTGGGATCCAGCACGGTGTTCCGTATTACCCTCCTGAACCCACCGATTCCATACTCTGCTAACAGTCATTCGATCTCGACCAACGCGAGCAGCAATGTCGCGATACGATAAACCGCAATCGCGATAGGCTACAATCCGACCTTTATCAAAGTCGGAAACGTGGTGGTACGCATTTCTGCTCCTTACACGTGGCATCACAACAACGTTTCACCAGGTAACGCTCGTCAATTGCTGTTTTTGTATGAGAAATCGGTTGGAAACTTTCCTCATGTCAGCACGTTGTACGTGTCGCCACCGGCGCCAATCTTGTGTGAATGCTCTGAAAAACTAATCGTTTGCATATCACAGCATCTTCTTCCTGTCTGTTAAATTTCGCGTCTGTAGCACGTCGTCTTCGTGGTGTAGCAATTTTAATGGCCAGTAGTGTAACTGGTGTGTCAGTGCGTAGGTTCCGGAATGACGAGCACCGCCTGGTGTGCAGTTCGGCGAGAGGTGTCTGGTTCTCGGTGCGACAGATGTTGTACCTAATTACCCGTACGACTCCTCATCTGATACCTACTTAACTGCTCCTCTTCCCGAACGCGGGATACTTCCCGCAAGCGAAGAGGAGATTCAATCCCATGAACGTCGTCCCTCTCATAGTAAGGTAATTTTAGAGCTACAGAATGATTTTAAGTTATTAAGAAAATTAAATTATTTGGAAAGGTAAATTACATAATGTGGTAAAAGCATTGAAGCCCCAGCCATTTTGGGCACCAGCCGCCTCTGCTTGCACTTTGTACCCTACCACAATGGCCACAGGTCACAACGGGTCTTCTTTGACCACAGCAAAGGTTACACTACTGTTGTGATTATGTTGTGCATCACGAGGTGAGTGTGTCTCTGTGGGAACTGTGACTGATGTAGGCCAGGTATGCTGTTATCACGTTTCTGTTGTGCAGGGAACAGGCGCCCAAAGTGGAGCGCAAGTGTACAGGTTCCTTTCTGCAACTCGAGGGCTGTAAGAGGAAGGGGCAGAGAACGGATTAGGGACTCTATTTTGGAAATTATCTGTAAACATGCACATCTGCTTGACTGCTGGACGGCGCTGAAACCACCGTCACTCCAAGAACAAGGCGTTAATTGAAGTAAACAGCCTGACAACCTAACAGACTCACGTTATGTGGTGACCGTGAAAGGTATGTGCTAAGATGTGATCAGGGTAGCTCCAGAAAATATCCGGTAGTTGCCAACCGCAAGGTGGAACGAGTATAATGTCTTTGAGTAGGAGGATCTATGATGGTTAAGAGAGCCGGGAACGCGCAGTAAAAAACCTGGGAGTCACTGGTAGGTGCCCGGAGGAAGCAGACGTGTGGTGACAGCTGTAAGGTAGGTCGCTGCCCCTGACCAAACTTTAGCACGTAAATGAGAGAAGATATATAATCATTCCAAATTGGTTTTGGTTAGATAATGTTCAGAGTTAGGATTTGTATGTCCAAGGTTTGACGCAGTAAGCGTTTTGTAAAAATTTTTGTAAGAGTGATTCGTGCTATGAAAATGTTTGGAATAGCAGGTTTTGTGTATGACTTAAAATTTTAACAATATATGTATTGAGATCAGCACTGCGTTTAAATCTAACAGCCTGAATCATAATCCACATCCTTTGCTTGTATTGAATATGAAAATGAGTAGTAAAGTAAAGTTACCCACCAATGAAAGATCCAAGTAAACATCAGGACCAAAAGTTAATTTTCCAGTACCATCTTAATGCCATTGCACAAACGGCATTATTCTCTTAAACTTGATTGCTGAGTCAGATACATGTTGCATTTCTGTCAAAATGGAGGAGTGCAAGAAACAAGTTCATAGATGCAGTCAGATGCAGGTTTGTTGAATAATTAATTTAGAACAATCTAATCAATGATACTTTCACTGAATAAAAGGATACAATTTTGGTTAGATACTTTCAACCGCTAACGCCACTTTATTTTCCGTCGCCCTGCACAACGTTAGAATTACTATCTGCAGGAAATGATGTACAGTACCACACATAGGACAGTTACCACAGAGTGTCACAGAAACACTGAAATCCTGCAACTATAGCATTTCCTTCTATGTGAAGAGCACATTTTCAATAGCAAAGATAAGGCCCAATTACTAAACATCAGTGGGGTATACAAAATTATTTGTCCTTGTTGTGATAAGTTTTGTATTGATCAGTCAGGCAGAAACATAGCAGCTAGGCTGGCTGAACATGAACGCAGCCAGACGTTGTAGAATTATGATGCCACTTTTGCTGAGCGTGTACTAAGTGAGGGTCACAGCTACCAGTCACAGTCCCATGTCCTTCACTTAGTAAACAGAGGACAAAAAAAGCAACCTGATGGAACTCCTGGAAATCAACGAACGTCTGGCCCACAGTCCTGATTTAATGTTAACTAAGCAAACACAGATCAGTACTTCTTTTCTTCTAAACTTCATTTAATCTTTCTTTTCCATTACTTATCAAACTGTATGTTCCCTCCTATTCTTCAATTGGCCTGTTTTTATTTATTTTCATTTTACTGCGATTGTCTATGAAGTCCACACCGTCTGCTGTTACAACTGTCAATTTCATCTTTTACTCTGTTTCTGTATCAGGTTCTGTACGTAACTCCTCTTCAACCTAGTCTTTTATAGTCTTTTCAGATACTAATTTTATTTTACTGGGATTGTTAATTTAATGTAAATTCTTATACGCACACTGTTATCAGAGTTTAGTGTTAATTTTTCCTAGTTTGGTCCACAATATTTATTTATTGTTCAACTTTTACCTTCCTAATTACATTACCACCGCGCTTTCAATCACATTTATTGTGCGTGCCTCAGTTTAGACGAGTAATGTGTCTTTCAATGATGTTTAAAATATTATAACTAATTTGACGACGATAGTCAGTTAAAGAGTGATGATGGCCTGTAAACCGAAAACCGGTTAACTAAATAAATTAATTCCGTAGAACATATACCGTATTGGGCTTCTCATTTATTATGATGTTCTACCGACAAGCGTCGGAAGAAACGGTTACCTTTAGAAATACGGCTTAGTACAATCATAGTCATATCTACAAGTTGTGACAGTTAATTTATCCATGTTAAAAAAAATGGTTCGAATGGCTCTGAGCGCTATGGGACTTAACATCTATGGGCATCAGTCCCCTAGAACTTAGAACTACTTAAACCTAACTAACCTAAGGACAGCACACAACACCCAGCCATCACGAGGCAGAGAAAATCCCTGACCCCGCCGGGAATCGAACCCGGGAACCCGGGCATGGGAAGTGAGAATGCTACCGCACGACCACGAGATGCGGGCTATCCATGTTAATAGTGGCTGAGTTCTGTGTCTGTGCATTGAACTTTTCGAGAAAATACAGCGCTCAGAGACATTTCGTAGAGTTTTATTTACGCCAAGATATGTTTCGCGCTGGCACCCTTCATCTGGCACAATACGAGGGCAATTCTAAAAAAATTTCAGTCAATTTATATGAAAAAGCCAGCACATTAGTAGCGTTTATTATACAGGGTGTTACAAAAAGGTACTGCCAAACTTTCAGCAAACATTCCTCAGACACAAATAAAGAAAAGATGTTATGTGGACATGTGTCCGGAAACGCTTAATTTCCATGTTAGAGCTCATTTTAGTTTCGTCAGTATGTACTGTACTTCCTCGATTCACCGCCAGTTGGCCCAATTGAAGGAATGCAATGTTGACTTCGGTGCTTGTGTTTACATGCGACTCATTGCTCTACGGTACTAGCATCAACAGGTTAGTGTTCATCACGAACGTGGTTTTGCAGTCAATGCAATGTTTACAAATGCGGAGTTGGCAGATGCCCATTTGATGTATGGATTAGCACGGGGCAATAGCCGTGGCGCGGTACGTTTGTATCGAGACAGATTTCCAGAACGAAGGTGTCCCGACAGGAAGACGTTCGAAGCAATTGATCGGCGTCTTAGGGAGCACGGAACATTCCAGCCTATGACTCGCGACTGGGGAAGACCTAGAACAACGAGGACAACTGCAATGGACGAGGCAATTCTTCGTGCAGTTGACGATAACCCTAATGTCAGCGTCTGAGAAGTTGCTGCCGTACAAGGTAACGTTGACCACGTCACTGTATGGAGAGTGCTACGGGAGAACCAGTTGTTTCCGTACCGTGTACAGCGTGTGCAGGCACTATCAGCAGCTGATTGGCCTCCACGGGTACACTTCTGCGAATGGTTCATCCAACAATGTGTCAATCCTCATTTCAGTGCAAATGTTCTCTTTACGGATGAGGCTTCATTCCAACGTGATCAAATTGTAAATTTTCACAATCAACGTGTGTGGGCTGACGAGAATCCGCACGCAATTGTGCAATCACGTCATCAACACAGATTTTCTGTGAACGTTTGGGCAGGCATTGTTGGTGATGTCTTGATTGGGCCCCATGTTCTTCCACCTACGCTCAATGGAGCACGTTATCATGATTTCATACGTAATACTCTACCTGTGCTGCTAGAACACGTGCCTTTACAAGTACGACACAACATGTGGTTAATGCACGATGGAGCTCCTGCACTGCTCAACAACAGATTCGGTGACCGATGGATTGGTAGAGGCGGACCAATTCCATGGCCTCCACGCTCTCCTGACCTCAACCCCCTTGACTTTCATTTATGGGGGCATTTGAAAGCTCTTGTCTACGCAACCCCGGTACCAAATGTAGAGACTCTTCATGCTCGTATTGTGGACGGCTGTGATACAATACGCCATTCTCCAGGGCTGCATCAGCGCATCAGGGATTCCATGCGACGGAGGGTGGATGCATGTATCCTCGCTAACGGAGGACATTTTGAACGTTTCCTGTAACAAAGTGTTTGAAGTCACGCTGGTACGTTCTGTTGCTGTGTGTTTCCATTCCATGATTAATGTGATTTGAAGAGAAGTAATAAAATGAGCTCTAACATGGAAAGTAAGCGTTTCCGGACACATGTAAACATAACATATTTTATTTATACAGGGTGTTTCAAAAATGACCGGTATATTTGAAACGGCAATAAAAACTAAACGAGCAGCGATAGAAATACACCGTTTGTTGCAATATGCTTGGGACAACAGTACATTTTCAGGCAGACAAACTTTCGGAATTACAGTAGTTACAATTTTCAACAACAGATGGCGCTGCGGTCTGGGAAACTCTATAGTACGATATTTTCCACATATCCACCATGCGTAGCAATAATATGGCGTAGTCTCTGAATGAAATTACCCGAAACCTTTGACAACGTGTCTGGCGGAATGGCTTTACATGCAGATGAGATGTACTGCTTCAGCTGTTCAATTGTTTCTGGACTCTGGCGGTACACCTGGTCTTTCAAGTGTCCCCACAGAAAGAAGTCACAGGGGTTCATGTCTGGCGAATAGGGAGGCCAATCCACGCCGCCTCCTGTATGTTTCGGATAGCCCAAAGCAATCACATGATCATCGAAATATTCATTCAGGAAATTAAAGACGTCGGCCGTGCGATGTGGCCGGACACCATCTTGCATAAAGCACGAGGTGTTCGCAGTGTCGTCTAAGGCAGTTTGTACCGCCACAAATTCACGAAGAATGTCCAGATAGCGTGATGCAGTAATCGTTTCGGATCTGAAAAATGGGCCAATGATTCCTTTGGAAGAAATGGCGGCCCAGACCAGTACTTTTTGAGGATGAAGGGACGATGGGACTGCAACATGGGGCTTTTCGGTTCCCCATATGCGCCAGTTCTGTTTATTGACGAAGCCGTCCAGGTAAAAATAAGCTTCGTCAGTAAACCAAATGCTGCCCACATGCATATCGCCGTCATCAATCCTGTGCACTATATCGTTAGCGAATGTCTCTCATGCAGCAATGGTAGCGGCGCTGAGGGGTTGCCGCGTTTGAATTTTGTATGGATAGAGGTGTAAACTCTGGCGCATGAGACGATACGTGGACGTTGGCGTCATTTGGACCGCAGCTGCAACACGGCGAACGGAAACCCGAGGCCGCTGTTGGATCACCTGCTGCACTAGCTGCGCGTTGCCATCTGTGGTTGCCATACGCGGTCGCCCTACCTTTCCAGCACGTTCATCCGTCACGTTCCCAGTCCGTTGAAATTTTTCAAACAGATCCTTTATTCTATCGCTTTTCGGTCCTTTGGTTACATTAAACCTCCGTTGAAAACTTCGTCTTGTTGCAACAACACTGTGTTCTAGGCGGTGGAATTCCAACACCAGAAAAATCCTCTGTTCTAAGGAATAAACCATGTTGTCTACAGCACACTTGCACGTTGTGAACAGCACACGCTTACAGCAGAAAGACGACGTACAGAACGGCGCACCCACAGACTGCGTTGTCTTCTATATCTTTCACATCACTTGCAGCGCCATCTGTTGTTGAAAATTGTAACTACTGTAATTTCGAAAGTTTGTCCGCCTGAAAATGTACTGTTGTCCCAAGCATATTGCAACAAACGGTGTATTTCTATCGCTGCTCGTTTAGTTTTTATTGACGTTTCAAATATACCGGTCATTTTTGAAACACCCTGTATGTGTGTGAGGAATGTTTCCTGAAAGTTTGGTCGTACCTTTTTGTAACACCCTGTATACAACGCTAAGCTACAACTGTCAGCTATTCTTTCTACGTAACTGCCCCTTAGAAGAAGGTACTTGTTATACCGAGGACGAGTTCTTAAATGCCACTGTTGTGCAATGGCGTCCTGGAAAGTAATGCCTCAAAAATTCTTATGTGAAAACTATTAAAGATTTTTAAATGAAAAACTTAGTTAACATTCTACATATTTATTCTTTCCCACCATAGTTAACCCGGCGACGAATAAATTTCTACCAACGGGAGACCAGTTTGTTCATACCGTCACTGTAGAATGTTTCACTTCGTTGACTCAGCCACTACCTCACCCCCGCTTGCACTGTTTCAGTACTACCAAAGAGAAGTCCTTGAAGGTGTTCTTTAAGTTTTGGGAACGGACGAAAATCGAATGGGACCAAGTCGGGACTCTATGGAGGATGATCGATGACAGGGACTCCAAGGATTCAGATTCTTGCAGATCTCGCAGAGCTCATGTGTTGTCTGATATTGTCAAGCTGAAGGAGGGGATGCTCTAGTAGTACATTGCAGAGTTTATGGTGGTGCCTTTACACATGAATTCCAAGTGTACCACACCTTCAACATCCAAGAACACTGTTAGCATGACTTTATTTTTGCTGATGGCATGGCTGTGAGCTTTTTAGTGTCGGTGATCCTTTGTGGCGGTACTCCATTGATGCTCTCTTGTTTCCAGGGTCAAAATAGTAACCCCAAATTCCATCACCTATCACAGTGTTGTCAAGGGACCATCACGCTGAAGCTGAAAACGCAAAAGAAGTTGTTGACAGATGTACAGTATCATCTGTTTCATGTCACAAGTGAGCATTCGAGGACCCACCATGCCGACATTATGTACGTCAGTTCTGCAGTGATGGCCTGTACACACTCTAGTGATATTGCCACACTTACCTGAGAGCTGTCTCTGTGTTATCAGATGATTTTCTCTGGTGAATTCATCAACCCGATTCCGATGAGTCTCGTCGATTGCGATACGTCTCGCGGAGTTGCCGCGCCCTTAGAGGCGCCATCTCACCAATCGTGCGGCCCCTCCCGCCGGGGGTTCGAGTCCTCCCTCGGGCATGGCATGGGTGTGTGCGTGGTTCTTATCATAAGTTGATTTAAGTAGTGTGTAAGTCTAGGAACCGATGACCTCAGCAGTTTGGTCCCTTAGGAATTCACACACATTTGAACATTTTTTGGGTTGCCGTAGGCGATCATCCACTCGGATCTCCGTCACATGCGTTGAGATTAGCTCCGGCGTTTCCTTCATTACGAATACGAACAACTCAACGTTGCACATTATTGATGTCGATACAATCGTCACCGCACACAGCTTTCACTCTTCTATGGATTTCAATTGCAGGCAAGTTTTCTGAAGCTAGAAACTCGATAGAAACACACTGTTTCTCTCAGGCACCGACATAGTTACGTTACAAAAAATGGTTCAAATTGGCTCTGTGCACTATGAGACTGAACTTCTAAGGTTATCAGTCCCCTAGAACTTAGAACTGCTTAAACCTAACTAACCTAAGGACATCACACACATCTATGCCCGAGGCAGGATTCTAACCTGCGACCGTAGCGGTCGCGCGGTTCCAGACTGTAGGGCCTAGAACCGCTCGGCCACCCCGGCCGGCCAGTTACTTACACACCGCCACTTTACGCGCTACATTTTGTAACCCTCTAACGGTAGAGCACTGCAACCTGCGTCAGTGAAGCGAGGAAGTCGACCGAGTAATGTGCGGGACATGTAATACGCCAAACGATACTGAGAACACAATAAGAAATTCGGTGGCATACCTTTCACTACGCCCTTGCAGAATTCTTTCACCTATGAGCTGTGACCGCTTTGATTCTTCAACTTTTGTCATTTTCAGACTGCCGTTTTTTCGTCTTCGGAAATCACTGGGTGACAAACCACGCCTGTGCGGAGAATGACCATACAGTTCCAAGTTTAAATTGTTAGGCAACGTTTGTGCGCGGTAGTATGTTTCCTAGCATTTGTGCACATGAATGATGGTAAACCTCGACGTGGCTCGGCTCTTGTGCCGTATGGCTCTTCTGAACTTGTTTAGAGTTTCGTAGTTCATTTAGTGCCTCTTTCTACAGAGTCAATAAGCTTTACTCCCTTTCTATTCCAAAATAACAGTTCCCGCAAGTTTTCGTGCAGGAAATATTTGGTAGCACTTTAATGGTCAACGTGGCGAGCTAGTGAGGCCACATTCCACTGACTTGTTTTTTGCGTCTACGTTGATGTAAGGAATCCATGTTTCATTGCCTGTCACATTCTGATTGGTGGGTGGTGTAGCATCAGACAAGATCATTATGTGGGCATCAGGCAGAAGGTTTGGGAGCTATCGTACACAAAATTTGTGATAATCAAGCTTATGAATCACATGTTTGTACAGCATTGTCCTTGATACTTAAGGTTAAAAATAACTATATAATCGAGATTCGACGATGTTCTCTGATTATGTCATTAATCTTGCAGCAAGCTGATTTGTTGTAACACTTCTTTCATCATCATGAAAGAAGTGTTGTTGAAGCTCAAATAGTTATAGGTACGGAAAAATGCTAAAGCCAGATATAAGTTCAGCCGCAATTTTTTCAAACGACCTAACAGTTTTCTGAAAGGATAGATTAAATACAGTTGGTGGTGGTGTATTTATTGCTGTCAGAAGTAGTTTACCTTGTAGTGAAAGTGAAGTAGGTACACTATGTGATCAAAAGTATCCGGACACCTGACTGTAAATGACTTACAAGTTCGTTGCGCTCTCCATCGGTAATGCTGGAATTCAATATGGTGTTGGCCCATCCTTAGCCTTGATAACAGCTTCCACTGTCGCAGGCATACGTTCAATCAGGTGCTGGAAGGTTTCTTGGGGAATGGCAGCCCATTCTTCACCGAGTGCTGGACCGAGGAGTGGTATCGATGTCGGTCGGGGAGGCCTGTCACGAAGTCGGCGTTCCAAAACATCCCAAAGGTGTTCTATAGGATTCAGGTCAGGACTCTGTGCAGGCCAGTCCGTTACAGGGATGTTATTGTCGTGTAACCACTCCGCCACAGACCGTGCATTATGAACAGGTGCTCGGCCGTCTTGAAAGATGCAATTGCCATCCCCGGATTGATCTTCAACAGTGGGAAGCAGGAAGGTGCTTAAAACATCAATGTAGGCCTGCGCTGTGATAGTGTCACGCAAAACAACAAGGAGTCCATGAAAAACACGACCACACCATAATATGACCGCATCCGAATTTACTGTTGGCACTTCACACGCTGGCAGATGTCGTTTATCGCGAATTCGCCACACCCACACCCTGCCATCGGATCGCAACATTGTGTTCCGTTATTCGTCACTCCACACAACGTTTTTCCGCTGTTCAATCGCCCAATGTTTACGCTCCTTACACCAAGCGAGGCGTCGTTTGGCATTTACCGGCGTGATGTGTGGCTTATGAGCAGCCGCGCGACCATGAAATCCAAGTTTTCTCACCTCCCACCTAACTGTCATAGTAATTGCAGTGGATCCTGAAGCGCCGCGCAGAGTGGCCGCGCGGTTTGAGGCGCCATATCACGGATTGCGAGGCCCCTCCCGCCGGATATTCGAGTCCTCCATCGGGCATGGGTGCATGGGTGTGTGTGTTGTTCTTAGCATAAGTTGATTTAAGTAGTGACCGATGACCTCTGCAGTTTGGTCCCTTAGGAACTCACACACATTTGAACATTTTTGATTTGATGCAGTTTGGAATTCCTGTGTGATGGTGTAGATAGATGTCTGCCTATTACACATTACGACCCTCTTCAACTGTCGGCGTTATCTGTCAGTCAACAAACGAGGCCGGCCTGTACGCTTTTGTGCTGTTGGTGTCCCTTCAAGTTTCCACTTCACTATCACGTCGGAAACAGTGGATCTAGGGATGTTTAGGAGTGAGGAAATCTCGCCTACAGGATTATGACACAAGTGACACCCAATTACCTGACCACGTTCGAAGTCCGTGAGTTCCACGGAGCGCCCCATTCTGCTCTCTCACAATGTCTAATGACTACTGAGGTCGCTGATATGGAGTACCTGCTGTAGGTGGCAGCACAATATGAAAAACGTATTTTTTGGGAGGTGTCCGGATACTTTTGATCACATAGTGTATATAATAAGTGACTGGTTGCTGTATATAGTCAAGAAATGTGTGATAATTGTGTAAAGAATCAAAACTCTATACTCAACTTCCAGAAAGGGGGAACCCCTCCTCTTGCCGCTCCCACTACCAGCTCACATCATTCGTGACGTCTGTATCGGAACCATTTCTGAACGTAATAGTGCGGTGTCTGTTGTCGGGTGAAACTTCGCCTAAGCAGACAATCACGCAAACAACTAAATTACGGACGCTGTAAAACAAAGAGAGCATATAGCATTGCGCCTCAAACCTTCGTTATACCTAAAGAAATATCTGCAGCATCAACTAGGGTTATGCAGTATATGCTAGCAAATAACTATCTTCCTAGTGACTCAATGATGCTGTTATTTCTTTTAACCTCTGCACTGTTAATTACTCTGAAACGCGGACAATATCTAGTGTCTCTTACTGTGTCTCGCGTGCTTATTGTCTCACACAGTCCCGACATTGTTCGTAATTTAAGCCGTGAATTTTCAACTGCATCGCAAATATTGGCTGGAAAACCGGAGTTCACGGGAAATAAAAACGCGCATCAACACTGGCAACGTTGTGCGAGTCACAATGGCACAGGCCGCCGCCAGAGCCGCGAGTTATGAGCGTTTTATTTGACGTGACTTCTGTTTACTGCCTGGCGGGCAGAACAAATCTCTTCAATCAATAGCCGCCATTTTGCGCCAGATGCCAGGCCGCGCCATGCCGTTGTTATTTTAACACACGCGGAAAGAGAACATCCTATGCGCGGGCCAACCAATTACTCTGAATCGCTCCGCTAATCTCAAATTATAGAGCGGTTTAATAGATTATCGACGCGGACGTGACCCGCTTTGCCGAAGCAGGGAATGTTATTACTTCGGCCTCGTACGCGGAAAGAATTTTAATCGCGCTCCGAATTTAAATCTCATTCCGAAATTAAATAATAAAATAGTTAACTACCTCGTATATCGCTGATTTTTGTGATTCATTGTTCGCTTGCTATTGTCATGTGATTGCGTACAGATTTTGTTAATAACAGCTAATGTCGAGTGTTTCGTCCGAATCTGACGTGTATTTAATATCATCAAACATAGCAGCGTTCCATTTCATCACACAAAACAGCATAACACCTGGCTGTCAGACAAAAAAAAAAAAATTCTTCGGAAGACGAACTATAGGAACATTCTAGCCAGCTGCCACAAAACTGCTAGAGCTCTTAGATCCCATTGTGCCTGCGGAGTCTGGAACGTGAACCTGTATTCGGAAACGTATCCTTTTGCCAGTCACGTAACGAACAAAGAACCGAGCAGAGCTCGTATTCGGGAAGTCAGGCATGTGCAGGTATGGTTCCTTCGAAAGGATATGGCGTACTTACTTCCCTGTCCTTAAGAAAAGCGAGACAGTTCTCCCTTATCAGTGACTGCGTCTTCGAGTCGATATTAAACTTTAGTCTCCCTTTCTCCCTCTGCCACTACAAGCGGAAACAAACTGGTAACGCGTTTAAACATCCCACGGAAGCTAGTGATGGTAGCTTACGTCGTAAAATAATAGCCAGCTAAAGAACCGCAGATACGACGGTAGGAACTTTAATACTGGCAACTATTTCTTTACAAAATAGATACGTGTTTCACAGTTTTATTGACTTTCAACGTAGTCACCAGAATTGTGTATAATCCGTTGCCAGCCATGTGGAAGTCGTAGGATACTCTTAGCAGTGCCAGTTGTGTTGACAGTTCGAGCGGCGCGGTCTATTGCCCAAAGAATTTGTAGCAGTTCTCAAGCAAATGCCGTGAAGTGTTTACTTAAGTTTAGAGATTGAGTTGAACTTACGAGGACTTAAGTCAGGGGAGTGTAGTAGATGGTATAGCATTTAGCAGCCCCATCAGTCAAACAAATCAATAACAGCTTGCACTGTAGATGCTTGAGCATTGTCCTGCAAAATGATGGTGAGGTCCCGCAGACTTCTGACTCTATGGTGTTCATTTTTGGGACACAACCTACAACCAGCTTGGAGACAGAAGTGATGACATTTTCTGCAGGACCTGACCATCGTTTTGCGGGAAAATGCCCAACCACATACAGTCCAATCTGTTACTGATTTGTTTGACCGATGGGGCTGCTAAGTGCTATACCACCTATTACACTCCCCTGACTTAAGTCCTCGGGAGTTCAACTCGATTTCTAAACTGAAGGAAGCACTTCACGGCATTCACTTGAGAACTGCTACAAATTCGTCGGGCAATAGATCGCGACGCTCGAACTGTCAACACAACTGGCATTACTAAGAGTACCCTACGACTTCCACGCCGCTGGCAACGGGTTATACACAATGCTGGTGACTACTTTGAAGGTCAGGAAAACCTTGAAACACGTATGTATTTTGTACGAGATGTAAACAAATATTTGCCACTATCAAAGTTCCAACCCTCGTATTCTACGTTGCGTCTCAGGTTGCTGCAACTTCAGATTATTAAACTTAATGGACAAAATACGCGGACCAGTCTCATTAATGTGACCTCCGCCTGTGTTCGACGTCAACGTGCAATAACCGCTCACAGATGGCAGACGGCAGCAGTAGCAATGGAAGGTGTATAAAGCGTATTGGGAGACGCGGAAAATAGTGCAATTGTTGTAGCAATGCAGAAACGGAGCGGTTTATCTGACGCCCAAAAGGGCATGTTCATTGGCTTTAAGACAATGGGTCAAAAGTTTGCCGAAAGGGCTAAGCGCCTCTGTTCGCGTACCTCTGTGGTGAAAATGTACTGTGCATGGCAAAATGGCGCAATCTAAAACCGGCGCCGAGGGAACTGTGGTGCACCACGGGCCATAGATGACAGGGGTGAACGACGCCTGCACAGATGTGTACAGATCATAGACGTGCAATCGTTGAGCTTCTGAGAGTACCGATGAATCGAGGGGCTACAAACAGCGTTTTACTAGTGACCGTTCACCGGACGTTGGTGGGTAAGGGCTTTTCCAGAAGGGGTCTGGTTCACGACGAAGGCTGGAATTTGCACCCCAATACTGTAACTTGACGTCCAATGAGTGGCGACAGCTGGCCCTTCATATGAACCACGTTTTACGTCCAGACATGACTGAAAGTCGTTGTAGAGACCTTCGACCATTGTAATCACAAAAATAAAAATGTCTTTAAAATAGCTGGTTGGTCGCGAAATAATAGTAACAGGATGTTTCTGGATCTTTCTTTATTATTCATTACCCGTTTAGTACTCTGCCCATCTTCAGATGACCCATTGATACAAAGTGAACACACAACTTTAACTGTATGGAATTGTAAAACTTATGTAGCTTTTGACGTTACAATTTCGTCAAAGTTAATGTCCACTTTTATTAAAGAGTTCAAATAGCTCAAATGGCTCTAATCACTATAGTACTTAACTTCTGAGGTCATCAAGGTCATCAGTCCCCTAGACTTAGAACTACGTAAACCTAACTAACCTATGGACATCACACACATCCATGCCCGAGACAGGATTCGAACCTGCGACCGTAGCAGCCGCGTGGTTCCGGACTGAAGCGCCTAGAATCGCTCGTCCACAGCGGCCGGCTATCAAAGAGTCATCTGAAGATGGGCAGAGCCCGAAACGCATAATGAATATTAAGAAAAAAGGTTCCAGACTATTACTGCGCGACAAACCAGCTATTTTAAAGTCATTTTTATTTTTTCCACGTTTTATGGTTCATCAGACAGATGGCCGTCGGTGTGTACGGCATAAAACATCTGAAATCAAACACCCTGCAACAATCGTCGCGGCGTTAAGGTCTGGGGAATTCCTTCGTGGCATTTCATGGGTGATCTCGTCATTCTGGAACAGACAACGGATCAACAAAAGTAAGCATCTATCCTTGGGGACCATGTCGACCCCTACATGGGGTGGACATGGATAGTCAATCGAGAAAGCTGGCCACAGCGCTGGAGTCGGCGTGGCGCCACATCCCCGGCGGTGCCTTCCAGAACCTCATTGACTCTCTTACTGCGCGTCTCGCAGCGCCCCCCGCTGCAAATGGTATTCGTTCAAGCTTCTGACACACGGACACGTTAATGTGACTGGACAGTGTATTAGTCACTCGCGTAAAAAGTGCAAGGTCGCATAGGAGCACTAAAAATTGTGTAAAGCTACTGCGAGGAGGTCATGTCGTAATGATCCTAATATTTTTGCTCAAAATATGGTGAAATTTAATCGGCTATTTCGCGAGAAACTAGTTGCAACTGCTACGTTGCGTGACTCTTCTACAAACTTCGACTGCTGTTGTAGAGCAATTTATAGCTGAGAAATGCTGTTACTGAAAATAACATTCATAAAAGTTAATCGTTTGTCAAACCCGTTTATTGCAAAGATTATCGTTATTATTCGGAGTGTTTTATTAGATTTTAAAGGGGAATCTTGCTACAACGAAATCCTTTTGTGCATTTCACTGCTTTCCTTTATTACTGATGAAATAACTCATCATTTTCCACAAAATCCCAGTATCAGTATTTACAGCTGCGTCAGGGGCCAGTACAACTTCGTCTTGAGTATTCGCCTTCTGAAAACGAATAACATTGTCTTTAGGCATCTATCAGCAGTTCTGAAGGGGAAAAAAGGAGTAAGTTCTTTAATTAAACTTCACATCTTTAGAGACATATTCTTTGCAAGAATGAAACTTTACTTTTAGGACAAGAATAAAACTAGCAAGAGATTTAGCGTCATCACTTTTTCAATCAAATTACAGACGCTTTTCAAATATAAATGAAGATACTCATTTTAACTTAATGAATTTACATTGAGCTTGAGAGACAAAGTAAGTCATCAACCAATAAATATTGTAATGCAACTTTTCACAGTTGTTGTGCAATTTTCTTATTAGATTGCAACACAAAACTTCGTATTGTCACAGATAAGTTTTTGTTAGTAAATTGTATCCGAAATGATGATGATGAAGTCCCATAGTGACAGAGCGTAGGGGAATGATGCGGGAGACCCGCACCGCCATACTAGGCAAGGGCTAGTGGAGGTGGTTTACTATTGCCTTCCTCCGATCGTAGTGGGGATGAATGATGATTATGAAGACGCCGGGAATCGAACCCGGGACCCCCCGCTCTGGTAGCGAGAACGCTACCGCGAGACCACGAGCAGCGGACGTATCCGAAAAGATTCTAGGAAAATAGATATGAGCTACTTGAAAAGATGGTAGCGCAAATTGTTCTGCTTATTACTGCACTGTTGTCTGTATCTGCTGTAACAACAGTAAATATCAATTTTAAAGTTGAAAGCTTGCGTTTAAGTCCCTGCGCACTTGTGTGTAATATGCAGATTAGCTTTCCCAGTATCTTCATATTTCCTACTATTTTGACAAAGTACGCCATATTGTCTACCTCTTGGAACAACGAACGACGTATCTATGGTACAGTCCACTGCAGTACAGAATTTTACCTAGAAATATTTCGCATTCAAGGCTACAGTTTATATATGACGTCTTAGTAATGTAGAAGACGCTAAACCGCCGATTTCTTCCATAACCTGCATCATATTTCTGCACACGTATCAACCACACGTAGAGCACATTTCTATGTGAGTTACACACAAACATTGCCAGATAGCGACTGTGTCAGCTGCCGTCTGCTTGTTGAGCATCACACAAATCAGCCTGTGCTCAAAAGTATCCGAACAATCTCAATTATTTAATAATTATGCGCTGTTGCTCGCCATTCAAAGTACTTGTTCTGTAGTGATGGTATCATGATATGCGTAGTTGCTCTAAATACAAATTAATATTATTATTATTATTATTCCAGTCTCACAAATTATGTCATCAAAGTGGTAGTAGAGACCAGCCGCCGCCACCACCACCCTAGCAGAATAAGAAGACACGTAAATAGTGTCATAATTGTTATGTTCAGCTACTTTTTTGCTATTTAACCGATTTTTTTTTCAAATACTGATATCTTTATCCTAAACGCAGCCAAAACCTCTCAGACAAACAGAAGCTAAACGATGTCAAAGTTAACGTAAGGAGGGCTATGCGTGAAGCGTTCAGTGAATTCGAAAGTAAAATTCTATGTACCGACTTGACAGAAAATCCTAGGAAGTTCTGGTCTTACGTTAAATCAGTAAGTGGCTCGAAACAGCATATCCAGACACTCCGGGATGATGATGGCATTGAAACAGAGGATGACACGCGTAAAGCTGAAATACTAAACACCTTTTTCCAAAGCTGTTTCACAGAGGAAGACCGCACTGCAGTTCCTTCTCTAAATCCTCGCACAAACGAAAAAATGGCTGACATCGAAATAAGTGTCCAAGGAATAGAAAAGCAACTGGAATCACTCAACAGAGGAAAGTCCACTGGACTGACGGGATACCAATTCGATTCTACACAGAGTACGCGAAAGAACTTGCCCCCCTTCCAACAGCCGTGTACCGCAAGTCTCTAGAGGAACGGAAGGTTCCAAATGATTGGAAAAGAGCACAGGTAGTCCCAGTCTTCAAGAAGGGTCGTCGAGCAGATGCGCAAAACTATAGACCTATATCTCTGACGTCGATCTGCTGTAGAATTTTAGAACATGTTTTTTGCTCGAGTATCATGTCGTTTTTGGAAACCCAGAATCTACTATGTAGGAATCAACATGGATTCCGGAAACAGCGATTGTGTGAGACCCAACTCGCTTTATTTGTTCATGAGACCCAGAAAATATTAGATACAGGCTCCCAGGTAGATGCTATTTTTCTTGACTTCCGGAAGGCGTTCGATACAGTTCCGCACTGTCGCCTGATAAACAAAGTAAGAGCCTACGGAATATCAGACCAGCTGTGTGGCTGGATTGAAGAGTTTTTAGTAAAGAGAACACAGTATGTTGTTCTCAATGGAGAGACGTCTACAGACGTTAAAGTAACCTCTGGCGTGCCACAGGGGAGTGTTATGTGACCATTGCTTTTCACAATATATATAAATGATCTAGTAGATAGTGTCGGAAGTTCCATGCGGCTTTTCGCGGATGATGCTGTAGTATACAGAGAAGTTGCAGCATTAGAAAATTGTAGCGAAATGCAGGAAGATCTGCAGCGGGTAGGCACTTGGTGCAGGGAGTGGCAACTGACCCTTAACATAGACAAATGTAATGTATTGAGAATACATAGAAAGAAGGATCCTTTATTGTATGATTATATGATAACGGAACAATCACTGGTAGCAGTTACTTCTGTAAAATATCTGGGAGTATGAGTGCGGAACGATTTGAAGTGGAATGATCATATAAAATTAATTGTTGGTAAATCGGGTACCAGGTTGAGATTCATTGGGAGAGTCCTTAGAAAATGTAGTCCATCAACAAAGGAGGTGGCTTACAAAACACTCGTTCGACCTATACTTGAGTATTGCTCATCAGTGTGGGATCCGTACCAGATCGGGTTGACGGAGGAGATAGAGAAGATCCAAAGAAGAGCGGCGCGTTTCGTCACAGGGTTATTTGGTAACCGTGATAGCGTTCCGGAGATGTTTAACACACTCAAGTGGCAGACTCTGTAAGAGAGGCGCTCTGCATCGCGGTGTAGCTTGCTCGCCAGGTTTCGAGAGGGTGCGTTTCTGGATGAGGTATCGAATATATTGCTTCCCCCTACTTATACCTCCCGAGGAGATCACGAAAGTAAAATTAGAGAGATTAGAGCGCGCACGGAGGCTTTCAGACAGTCGTTCTTCCCGCGAACCATACGCGACTGGAACAGGAAAGGGAGGTAATGACAGTGGCACGTAAAGTGCCCTCCGCCACACACCCTTGGGTGGCTTGCGGAGTATAAATGTAGATGTAGATGTAGAAATACCGTGAGGGTTTCCGCCGTCCTGATGTATGCTTTTATCTTACACCAAACGGAACTTCCACTTCTTCCAGCTTCATGTAAAGATGCTTTCTCTGTGAAGAACATACTACGTACTTTGGACACAATCTGGTTTATTGGCCAAACCAGACTACAACTGAAACTCAATTTACAACTCGAAGTCGTTTTTGAAAAATTTCTCTCACCAGACTCTCTTTTCTTCGTTCTACATCCTCAGATCTGTGTTGACAAAAGCCATTGAACTTCGACAGATATGGCGCTGCAGACTCTGAGCGACTAGTTGCGATGATTGAAACTCATCAAAAGGATAGCTTTCGCCGCCGCACAACGCCCGAGGAGCGCCTCAAACGTAATAATCCAACCCCAACAAACCCAGAATCGTCACATACCTTAACTAATGATAATACTGCTACTTAAATTTAGCTGAAAGCCAATTATGAACGATTACTCAATGTACGTATTTCTGAGAGTACAGGTGTTTCACAAAACCCCTGAAATATTAATCAACCTATCTGTACCCTTACAGTGCGATACATTAAGCAATTATCACAATATCCTATTTAACAACAAACATGCTCTTATAAACACTGTAAATTTTAAAGAAACATCATAGCGCGATATATAAATGAAGTAGCTTAGCGCCCGCTGCTTCGCGCGCGCTAGCGTAGCAATTACATTAAAAATAATTTTGTAAGCATATGTTAGACCTACTGAAGAATTAATGTAGTAATCAGCTTTTTCTTTTCCTATGCAAATCTGACAAAATCCGTTTGTCAAGGTGACTGCTAAATAGCATTCTTTGATTTAGTTCACAAACTGCGACGCCTTCTAAACATCTCACGCTAATTAAGGCTTCCGATTCTGGTAGCTGAATCAAAGGTTTTTGTTAATAATGCCTTTTGCGTTCTTGTGATGTTATTTCCACAGAAACTTTCATCCCCTAACACGTATTTTGTTATATCTAACCGATAGGTGAAATAACAATTTAGATGTATTCACTTTTTTTAATATAACGAAATATTATCTTAAAAATATTCTTCCCGTGTTTCGTCTCCTTGGGGGCTGAATTTTCAAAAAGAGTGAAACACGTTTTCCTTATTTTCTAACAGAAATGCCAAATACAAATTTTCGTACATTTAGCTTTGAGAAGGCTTTCATAAGGAATAATTTCGCAAAACTTTTCATCGCCTTTTTTACTCCCACAACGGGTTGAATTTCCAAAAACACTGAAATGTATTTTTTTTATTTCTAACTGAGAGGTTTACGAAACAAATCGTGAAAGTCTGTCTTGTAATAGAACCTCCTGTAAGATTTTACCACACGTCTCTCTCTACCGCTACATCAAAACCAATTACCATCTGCATGCTTACATTTGACATTTTTTATGCACAACTCATCTCTACCGACATGTCTGTAAAGTTTCTGTCATACAGCATCAGATTCTTGCGTTATAGTTTTGTAAGCAATTTGATCATTACAACCTGTTTCATGCAATCTACTCGCATGTAGAAAGAAAACCATAGTCATTTCTAGATTCCACAACGAGCTATAATTGATTCCACAACGAGCTATAATTCAAGTTGTGTCTACTTTACAATTAGAGGTTATGAAGTATGAAATAAAACCTATTTTTTAAAACGCGCAATCGTAGCGACAATAATTTAAAAAAGTTATGAGTCCATGAGAATAGATACAGACGATTCCTATTAGTTTTATGAGCAAAATCGGTGTAGTTTTGAGAGAACTATCTGCATCCAAACTTTAAGCAGTTATAGCACTTCTTGTAATAGAATCTCCCATAAGACTTTACCGCTGCTCTCTCTTCCAATATATCGAAAAACAGTTACCGTCTGCCTGTTGTCTTTGAGCATATTACATATACCGTAAGGCTCCATTGGGGTTGGAGGCCAGTGCTCGAAGTCCTTTGTGCAGTTCTATACAAAGTTTTTCGTATGTACTGGAGGAAGACCGTATTCAGCAAACTACGAGTATTAATCATACGAGAGGACTCCTGTATTGTTCCTTCATAAGGGGTGCAAACCAAAGAATATTTCATTCCTCTTACGGTTATCACAGTTTTGCACGTCAAATCCATGCCTTCCCTTACGACAGGACATAGTCATTTTCTTTGCACATGTCGGAACACCGACATACTTTATAAGCCTGCTGCTCAAGGCGACTGTATGACGCATCGTCTGCTACTAAATATAGTACTTAACCAATAACTGAACGCTGGCGATACGAAACAATACTGAGCAAAACCAGCGATGAGTGGACATGTCTCATAATTTTTGTCCTTGTGCGTGGTACTACTGTGTCTTAGAAAGAGAGGCGTAATCGTCTTACAAGCCACCAGATGTTAAAAACGCGATCGCAACGGCCATGTTAGTGACACAAGCGGTCTTGGTTCTGTAGGTGCTCACAAGTATCGCTAACGACATCCATGTTAAAAATTATACAAGCCATATAAATCGAGGTACGGCATTACCTACGAATGAAGTGGTTTTTCCACTGAAATACTGCGACACTGAATATTGGCGGTGATCGCCAGAGTGTGTATTAACAGACTGACAGTGCGGTTACACGTCGCCGACGGTGTAAGCTCGCAATGAAATCACCGAATTTAGGAAATGATTCGGCTAAGGAATGTGGTATGAAGCCGGTATTTGCAACTCCCTCATGCTGCCACTAGATATTTCTCCAGTATTTGTCACGCATTCTTTCTCGATGCCATGTCAGAGGTTCTGCGATATATCCACTGGGTTACTGTAATGGTTGATTGAGAACGATCGCATAAAGTAGATGGTGCGCTGATTGGAGTCATAAGAATTGTACACTGGCTTTTCAGATCCCTAGTGTTACACTCTCCAGTAGAAATGCTGTCTGTGATTTCGAATCAATCTTTCCATTCAACCCCATACCTGCGTTGGATCGTGAGGAGAAGTCTTTAAATGATTACAGTCACTGGTGAATCATATTTCTGGCACTCTCATATCTCGAAACGAGACACATTTTTTCGAACCTGTCTGTTACAGTAAAATTCCAACGTGTGTAACTGCTCCTCAGGCTATGTCCCGCCATCCCTGCAGCTTTGCGCATGTGATCGTTCCGATTTAAGTTACAACTGAGCAGAAGTTGGGGAGAGCTATATCTACGACATTCTACAACCCGTGAGGAAAAAAGGGTGAGCCGAGTTAATGCGAAAGGTCTGTGTTTTGAGCACTTGGTAGAAATGGGAACACACTGTCGTAGCCCTGCCAACTGTGTACGATGTGTGAGATAAGGCCAATTTGAGGTAGTTTTCCGACTTGATAGACTACACGTGTCCTATATAAAACTGTTCGTCTCGACTTGCTACCTCAATATGCTACCTCAAATTGGCCTACAAAAACTACGTAAGCTACAGCGCATGCGCGTCGAGCGAGTTTTTCAACATTCTCGCGCTCTCTTCGCACAAATCACTAGTTCTAGAGAAAAAATGAATACGTCCTTTCTTGTAGGATATTTAATGTAGTTTAATTTTGTACTGCGACACGTTTTCGCTGGAGCGTGCGGTTTTCGAGTTATTCAAGAAAAACGTACAAAAGTGATATTAAATGTGTTCTATCTCGAAACTATTCGGAATATGGCGTACGTCCATATGAAGTTTTTTTGTTGAAAATCACTAATACTATCACCCCTCAAAGCATGTACCTTTCCTCCTGACTCACTCTGTATCACACTGTGAAATTTCTTTAACGTTTAAAGTCTTTGTGAGAGTGTATTCGTTGTAAATAATGCGCTTTGGTAATCTCTATGTGTAAAAGGCAATGTGTAAGTAGGCTGTTTAGGTTTTTTTATTGGTAACGCCACGTAGTGCTCTGTATGAAAATCACTGTCTGTGCTGTGTGCAGTCTGTGGCTAGTTTGCATTGTTGTCTGTCATTGTAGTGTTGGGCAGCTGAATGTGAACAGCGCGTAGCGTTGCGCAGTTGGAGGTGAGCCGCCAGCAGTGGTGGATGTGGGGGGAGAGATGGCGGATCTGTGAGAGCGGATGATCTGGATGTGTGTCCACCAGAAACAGTACATTTGTAAGAATGGATGTCATGAACTGCTATATATATTATGACTTTTGAACACTATTAAGGTAAATACATTGTTTGTTCTCTATCAAAATCTTTCTTTTGCTAACTGTGCCTATCAGTAGTTAGTGCCTTCAGTAGTTTGAATCTTTTATTTAGCTGGCAGTAGTGGTGCTCGCTGTATTGCAGTAGTTCGAGTAACGAAGATTTTTGTGAGGTAAGTGATTTGTGTAACGTATAGGTTAATTTAGTCAGGGCCATTCTCTTGTAGGGATTACTGAAAGTCAGATTGCGTTGCGCTAAAAATATTGTGTGTCAGTTTAAGCACAGTCCTGTATAATTGTTCAAAGGGGACGTTTCAAATGTCCCGACTAATTGATTCACTCACTCATTGACTCATTCTCGCCCAGCCGAAACCAGTTACGATAGAAACTTTAAATTTGCAGAGGTTGTTGGCCATATACTATAGGCGTCGTTTAAGAAGGGATTTTTTTGAACTTCCGCCCCTGAAGGGGTGAAATAGGGCGTGAAAAGTTTTTTGAAAATATGTCACTATTAAGGCAATTTTGAAGCTAGACATACAAAAATTGGTATTTAGTTTCTCGGTAAGGCAATGGTAAAACGAGACCTGCCATAGTGTACAAAACAGCTACGTCCTCTTGAATTATAGCTTGTTGTCGAACATTAAATGAGCGTTTTTTCCGACATGTGAGCTAATGGCGTGAAAGATTCTATTTTCTAATGTTATTTCACGTGTCTAAAGCTTTTGTAATACATATGTGCATGACAGTTTATTTACTGACAATGGTATGAGCGCAAGAGATGCTTTCAGGTTGTGTACATCGTCCATTAAGCTGGAAGAAATTGGTTAACATTGATGTTACTCTTCGGGGTTTAAATTCTCGCTTTTTCTTTACTCCGATGACGGTTTTAAAATATCAAGGACATTCTGCGGTGATCGGTAATTTTCGCATCAAAATGGTGGAATTTCTTTCCCGATTTTACGTAAGTGGACATGTCTCTACTGACCATCTGTGATCGGCGGCAGTGCACTTCGCTGGATGTCGCAAATTAATGAGATGCGAATTGTATCCTGCAGTTGATCGTAAAACTATACAGATTTTGCTCATAAAACTAAAAGAAAATGGACTGTGCCTATTTTCGTGAAAAGAGGACATTTATTATCGTCGCGATTGTGTTTTCCTTTTTTAATAGTTGCTCTATTATAGGAATCGCGTTGATGTTAAATACAAAAGCTACAGTCAAGTGCTCAGAACAACGTGGTGGTCGAGTTCCGTAAGAGGTCGCAGTTGTCCCTTTAGACTAACAACCCACAGTCGGGATAGTTCTCGTTTGTCACGGTTTTGTTCTGAGGGATGCTGCTGTCGTGCTCTATTGTATGAGCAGCATCGATAATGCTGACCACCCAGAAGTGTGCTCGCAGGGGAGCATTGTACTGAAGACACTGCAGTGTAAGGCTGCGATCGCTTTAGGCAGAAGGCTTCCTGTTTCCCAAGCAACCGACTTTTGAAAAAGCCATCTGGAGCATTCTCTGGAATTTCGTTGTTGTTCCAAAAGGGTCCATTCTTTCCGAGGTACGTTTAATAGGTTGCAAGAAAGACTTGTGTTGGCATTAAATACAATTGTTCTCCATTGCAGAATGGCAGGCTGCTGGGGGCGAGGGGGCCGTGTCTGCTGGGAGTGGGCTGGCAGGAGTGGCCGAGCGGTTCTAGGCGCTACAGTCTGGAACCGCGCGACCGATACGGTCGCAGGTTCGAATCCTGCCTCGGGCATGGATGTATGTGATATCCTTACGTTAGTTAGGTTTAAGTAATTCTAAGTTCTAGAGGTTCAAAAATGGTTCAATTTGCTCTGAGCACTATGGGACTTAACATCTGTGGTCATCAGTC
This sequence comes from Schistocerca cancellata, assembly GCF_023864275.1. NCBI lineage: Eukaryota > Metazoa > Arthropoda > Insecta > Orthoptera > Acrididae > Schistocerca > Schistocerca cancellata. The sequence goes on from NC_064631.1 coordinate 359,874,751, forward strand.
CCGTAGAACTTAGAACTACTTAAACCTAACTAACCTAAGGACATCACACAACACCCAGTCGTCACGAGGCAGAGAAAATTCCTGACCCCGCCGGGAATCGAACCCGGGAATCCGGGCGTGGGAAGCGAGAACGCTACCGCACGACCTAAATTCTAGGGGACTGATGACCTCAGATGTTGAGTCCCATAGTGCTCAGAGCCATTTGAACCATTTTTTTGCTGGGAGTGGTCGCTGGACACAGCCGCGCTCTGACCAAGAGGGTGGTGTGTGGGAGTCGTGTCGCTGTGTTTTAGACAAACAAGTTGCAGCCGTTCTTTTATCTCATATTGTTTAGTTGATTATACACGCTTTCGTGTTGGCAAAGCAGCATCGCCTGAAGGCAGACAGCGGCCAGCCTTTGCCGTGAGGAGTTCGGCAGAGCAGATGGCCATTTGAAAAAGCCTGTGCCCCCTCCCCACCCCTTGTAGGTGGAAGGATGGATGCAGGGAGGGAGGGGATACATGAGGGGAAGTCAGAGAGCCTTTATTTTTGGCAGTTTTTGAGCGACTATCGATGAGAATGCACGTTCGACTACCGTCCCCTCTGCAATCTTTTAGAACAATGATTTTCCACATGATGCATTGTGGTTCAAATGGTTCAAATGTCTCTGAGCACAATGGGACTTAAAATCTGAGGTCATCAGTCCCCTAGAACTTAGAACTACTTAAACCTAACAAACCTAAGGACATCAAACACGTCCATGCGCGAGGCAGGATTCGAACCTGCGACCGTAGCGGTCGCGCGAGATGCATTATGACCCATTCATGACGAGTGCTGGTTTTTTTATGACGATTGCGAATTGTAATTAAAAATCTGATACGTTTTTTCTGTCAGTTGTGGTAGTGTGTATTGGCTTTGGTTACCGGGGCTGCAAGGTGGTTTTTGAGCACGCGTCTGTAGCGAACTGTGACATCAAACAACGGTAGATATTCTATGCTTACAGGTAATACACTTTTAAACTCCCCTCTGTCCAATACCAACATCTCGTCACTTGATCATATTTCCAGCCAAAAAGAATAAAAACAGTATCTTACACCCCTGCATTTTTTCCGCTAGCTTGTAGGTAAAGGATAGAGTTTGAGTATGTCTGTCACTAATTTGGATTGTTATTTCGAATTTTTTTCCCAGCAGAATAATACAAGTTGTGTGGTATCATCAGTTTTTTATTTGTATTGCGATTGAGGCCATCCTTGTGTAGTGCTATTCATATAGTTATGTAATTAGGCTCAATCTTTAAGATCAATTATGTAAGTAGGACCAGCCTTTACTTCATTTTCCCAGCCAAAATAAATAAAGTAAACTAACCTTACCTTCCTCTCCCGCATCTGGGCAGTTTCCATGTGTTGGGGGGTGCACTTGGGCTATCTATCCAATAGAACCAGGGTGCGAGTTCCAAAAAGGGCACCGCCGTTTTTAATTTCCCATCAATTCCAAGTGCCTCTGATGGTATAACTGTGTTAGGGACCAGAGTTAGAGTCTCAGAAATGGTACCGCCATTTTTAATATCCTGACAATTCCTGGGTGGGGGGTGGGGTGTCAGCACAGCTCTGGGACAAAGAAATTCCCACCAAAATTCGAAATTTCCGCCAATAGGGTACATGAGAGAGGGGGAGGGAACGATGTGAAGGGGGGGAGGGGTTGGTTGAGAAAATCACATGATGTCATCTGGTGGTTGGGGTGGGCATGGTCGGGGGTGTAATTAATTGATGAATTTAATTATTTTGCATATCAATTTGATATCAAAATTGCGCTGATGCCGACATCTCCCTATTACTGTTGCAGACATAACACGCATGTTAGTTGCCAGTAATGTCCTATCCATCTATATAAATAAAAATCATTTGCCACAGTATGAAAGATCATCACCTGAGAATGGCTTGGTCGATTTGGTTGGTTTTTTGTGTTCATTATTGTCAGAACAAGGTCTATATAAAAAAAACATTTGGAAAATCCACCAGAAAAGTCGGAAAGCAAAATCAGCTATGAAACATTATCAGTTGAGAATTGGTCGCCCGATTTTTTCTTCTTCTATGTTCGTCATTGTGGATGGTAATAAAAAGAAAATAAAAAAATTGCCTTCAGTGTGACAGTTCTGCTGTCACAATTTTTCGTAACAAAAAAATCAATTTCACAGTACTATATAAATACATACGTAAAATATGAAAGGGAAACGTTGCTGCCGAACTTTTCGAAAAGTTCTTGACAGATTTTTTCAAATTTTTACACAAATTCTAACGAACGTTTGTGTGGACATGGGCTAATATTTTTGTAATATATATAATATACACATTGCGAAGTGTAGTTTTCATAAACCTTGAAATTTCTTGACCAATTTACTTCAAATTTTTACACTACACTCTAACATTCGGACAGACATAGGCAGATAAGCTATGTATTTTTGTGATACTTATATTATACGTATATATGTTATATATAAAAGGGGAAGCGTTATTACCACAAATCTCGAAAAGTTCTTGCCTCATTTACTTCTAATTTTTACGCGAAACTCTGCAGAACATTCAGACGCACAGAGAGAGAGATGAGGAGGAGATGAACAGAGAGAGTGGGAGAAGGTTATGTACGGGGAGATGTGGGGAGAAGGAGATGTATGGAGAGAGAGGGTGATGAGATTATGAGCAAAGTGAGGGGAGCAAGGAATGTAGGATGTATATGCAATTCCCATATTTAGTAATTGCGCAGCATTGCTGGGTTCACAAGAACGTGATAAATGTAGAAACCCCACCACTGGATAGGAATGGTAGAAAAATGTAATTTATTTAAAAAAACGAAGTAACAACTGCGGTGAACTGCATACGCGCAACCTACCTTTGTAGCTGGCTGGCGAAGGGATGCCATGCTGTCAAGGTGTCTGCGGGATACTAACTACATACGTTAACTCTCTGGTCGCAACAGGCAAGTTCCAAAACAAAGAGAGAGCATTCAACGGCCGTTAAACGATACGTACACGGGGAATGCACCGCAGACACCTGCGATCGCCGGAAGCAGGGACTCGATAAGTCGCCAACAGTCGAAGGTGTGCTGCAGCAGAGCATTATTAGACACGCTCTAATATTTTTACCACATATCCCTCTAACACTCGGAAAAAAGGTGCCTATAGTCTTGTCTTGGAAGCTGGAAACGCTTATTTCTCGAGGTTTATTTCATTAACATCCGTGGTTTGCAACGTTGCTGACATATGTCTGCTACCTGGACTTTGGAAAATAAGTATTTGGTAGCAGGAAATATTTTGTTGCTTGTGAAAACGAAAAAATGCTGCAATATTCCTTAAGCACTGCTAACTAACTCTGTAGAAGGCTTTCTCTAAATCAGTCACATAATGCTGTATTATTAGAAGGAAAGCTGCTACTCCCCGTATAGCGGAGATGCTAGTCGCAGATAGGCACAACAAAAAGTCTCTCTCAATTACGCCTATCTGTAGCAAGCTTCTCCGCTATATGGTGAGTAGCAACTTTCCTTCTCATAATACTGTTACATTCGTTACATTACATCCTGGATTTTCCATAGTGTGATTTCCATATAATGCTGTGTCAGATAGACTTGTTATCCGTAGGTTCGATCAACACGCGAGTGTTATGGAGATGCTTCGTAAACTCATATTGAAGTCCTTGTAGAGAAAGCAATGTTCTTTTCGCGAAAAAATTATCGAGAAAATCTAGAGAAATGATGTATGTAGTTGACTGCAGAATGACTCCACTAGAGGAAGTGGTCAAAATTTTGGCTCTGATTTAAATTTTGACTAGCTAAATATTTAACAATTATGTAGTACTGATGGCCTACATCCGGACAGTTACCTATAGTCAAAGTTTGAGCTATAGCTAGATTTTTGACCATTTATTTAATATGACTAACTTGTGCCGTTTCTGTTCTACAATGCCGAGAACCAAGCCAAAAAATATCACGCAGGGAAATAGAAAGAAACTGAATGAAAGAGATGTGACCAAGGCGATTCGTGAAAGGATCTGTCTTACTTAATTGACACAGAAGAGAAAGTTTATGGTATCACGCTCAGTGACCTACGTCATGTGGATTAGCTGTTACCTCCAAGAATGGTCTACAACATATGTTTAAGAACGGAGAGACAGGAAGAGCTCGGGTGCATGCATTTTTGCAAAATCCCTGTGGCACTTCTTTTTTACATGGTCTGGAATTTAATTAAAAAAAACGTTGAGCTTTTGTTTCATCTGTTGGACGATGCTTACGTGAAACACAACAAATGACATGAAGCTGTAGGATTTGTCTGATAAGCTGAACCCTTGAAAACAGTTTTATAAAAAGGTACTACTAAAGAAAAGTTTCCTACTAATCCTCGCAAGCACTTTATATATATTGTGTGTTTGTGTGTGAATGAATGATCTGTGTATAGTGTAGGATAATAGTAATTATTTTTATCACAGACTTCTTACAATGTTTTAAACTGTAAAAATATTAACACAGATTTATTACACCCAACACTTCAGTGTGCTAAATAATTGATCATAAATATTTCCTTTTATTGAAGTTACGTTTTCATGCGAATATGTTACTGCACACCTACATCTACATCTGCATCTACATGGATACTCTGCAAATCACATTTAAGTGCCTAGCAGAGGGTTCATCGAACCACCTTCACATTTCTTTATAATTCCAGTCTCGTATAGAGTGCGGAAAGAACGAACACCTATATCTTTCCGTTCGAGCTCTAATTTTCCTTATTTTATCGTGGTGATCGTTTCTCCCTATGTCGGTCGGTGTCAACAACATATTTTCGAATTGGAGGAGAAAGTTGGTGACTGGAATTTCGTGAGAAGATTCCGTCGCAACGAAAAACGCCTTTTTTTAAATGATGTCCAGTCCAAATCCTGTTTCATTTCTGTGACACTCTCTTATATTTCGCGATAGTACAAACGGTGCTGCCCTTCTTTGAACGATTTCGATGTACTCCGTCAGCCTTATCTGGTAAGGATCCCACACCGCGCAGCAGTATTCTAAAAGAGGACGACAAGCGTAGTGTAGGCAGTCTCCTTAGTAGATCTGTTACATTTTCTAAGTGTCCTGCCAATAAAACGTAGTGTTTGGCTAGCCTTCCCCACAACATTTTATGTGTGTTCCTTCCAATTTAAGTGGTTGTAATTGTAATACCTAGGTATTTAGTTGAATTTAAGGCTTTTAGATCAGACTGATTTATCGTGTAACCTAAGTTCAACGAATTCCTTTAAACACTCATGTGGATGACCTCACACGTTTCGTTATTAAGGGTCAACTGCCAATTTTAGCACCATTTATTTATCTTTTCTAAATCGTTTTGCAATTTGTTTTGATCCTCTGATGACTTTATTAGTCGATAAACGATAGCATCATCTGCAAACAACCTAAGACGGCTGCTCGGATTGTCTCCCAAATCGTTTATATAGATAAGGAACAGCAAAGGGCCTATAACACTATCTTGGGGAACGCCAGAAATTACTTCTGTTTTACTCGATAACTTTCCGTCAGTTACTACGAACTGTGACCTCTCTGACAGGATATCACAAATCCAGTCACACAACTGAGACTATATTCCATAAGCACGCAATTTCACTACGAGCCGGTTGTGTGATACAGTGTCAAAAGCCTTCCGGAACTCCGGGAATACGGAATCGATCTGAAATCCCTTGTCAATAGCACTCAACACTTCATGTGAATAAAGAGTTAGTTGTGTTACACAGGATACCAATTCGATTCTACACAGAGTACGCGAAAGAACTTGCCCCCTTCTAACAGCCGTGTACCGCAAGTCTCTAGAGGAACGGAAGGTTCCAAATGATTGGAAAAGAGCACAGGTAGTTCCAGTCTTCAAGAAGGGTCGTCGTGCAGATGAGAAAAACTATAGGCCTATATCTCTGACATCGATCTGGTGTAGAATTTTAGAACATGTTTTTTGCTCGCGTATCATGTAATTTCTGGAAACCCAGAATCTACTCTGTTGGAATCAACATAGCGATCGCGTGAGACCCAACTCGCTTTATTTGTTCATGAGACCCAGAAAATATTAGATTCAGGCTCCCAGGTAGATGCCATTTTCCTTGACTTGAAGGCGTTCGATACAGTTCCGCACTGTCGCCTGATAAACAAAGTAAGAGCCTACGAAATATTAGACCAGCTGTGTGGCTGGATTGAAGAGATTTTAGCAAAGAGAACACAGCATGTTGTTCTCAATGGAGAGACGTCTACAGATGTTAAAGTAACCTCTGGCGTGCCGCAGGGGAGTGTTATGGGACCATTGCTTTTCACAATATATATAAATGACCTATTAGATAGTGTCGGAAGTTCCATGCGGCTTTTCGCGGATGATGCTGTAGTATACAGAGAAGTTGCAGCATTACAAAATTACAGCGAAATGCAGGAAGATCTGCAGTGGATAGGCACTTGGTGCAGGGAGTGGCAGCTGACCCTTAACATAGACAAATGTAATGTATTGCGAATACATAGAAAGAAGGATCCTTTATTGTATGATTATATGATAGCAGAACAAACACTGGTAGCAGTTATTTCTGTAAAATATCTGGGCGTATGCGTACGGAGCGATTTGCAGTGGAATGATCATATAAAATTAATAGTTGGTAAGGCGGGTGCCAGGTTGAGATTCATTGGGAGAGTCCTTAGAAAATGTAGTCCATCAACAAAGGAGGTAGCTTACAAAACACTCGTTCAACCTATACTTGAGTATTGCTCATTAGTATGGGATCCGTACCAGGTCGGGTTGACTGATGAAATAGAGAAGATCCAAAGAAAAGCGACGCGTTTCGGTTATTTGGTAAGCTTGATAGCGTTACGGAGATGTTTAGCAAACTCAAGTGGCAGACTCTGCAAGAGAAGCGCTCTGCATCGCGGTGTAGATTGCTGTCCAGCTTTCGAGAGGGTGCGTTTCTGGATGAGGTATCGAATATATTGTTTCCCCATACTTATACCTCCCGAGGAGATCACGAATGTAAAATTAGAGAAATTCGAGCGCGCACGGAGGCTTTCCGGCAGTCGTTCTTCCCGCGAACCATACGCGACTGGAACAGGAAAGGGAGGTAATGACAGTGACATGTAAAGTGCCCTCCGCCACACACCGTTGGGTAGCTTGCGGAATATAAATGTAGATGCAGATGTAGATGAACGATGCTTTCTAAACCCATGTTGACTGTTTGTCAATAGACCGTTTTCTTCGAGGTAGTTCATAATGTTCGAACATAATATATGTTCTAAAATCCTGCTGCATTTCGACGTTAACTATATGGGCCTGTAATTTACTCGTACTATCTTTCTTGAATATAGGTGTGACCTGTGCAACTTTTCAGTCTTTGGGTACTGATCTTTCGTCTAGCGAACGGTTGTATATGATAAGTATGGAGGAATGCATCAGCATACTCCGAAAGGAACCTAATTGGTATACAGTCTGGACCAGAAGACTTGCTTTTATTAAGTAATTTAAGTTGCTTCACTACTCCGAGGATGTTTACTTCTACATTACTCATGTTGGCAGCTATTCTCAATTCGAATTCTGGAATATTTTCGTCTTCTTTTGTGAAGGCATTTTGGAAGGCTGTGTTTAGTTAGTCTGCTTTGGCAACACTGTCTTCCATTGTATCTCCATTGCTATAGCGCAGAAAAGGTATTGATTGTTTCTTGCCGCTAACACACTTCACATACGACCAGAATCTCTTTGGATTTTCTTCCAGGTGTCGAGACAAAGTTTCGTTGTGGAATCTGAAGTCCGCACTATATTTGGAGCTTCTGTAAAAGATCGCCAATCTTGTGGATTTTTCGTCTGTTTAAATTTGGCATGTTTGTTTCGTTGTTTCTGCAACAGTGTTCTAACCCGTTTTGGGTACCAAGTAGGATCAGTTCCGTCGTTTATTTATTAAAATCTCTCAATTGCTGCCGATACTATTTCTTTGAATTTAAGCCACATCTGGTCTATACTTACATTATTAATTTGGAATGAGTGGAGATTGACTCTCAAGAAGGCGTCAAGTTAATTTTTATCTGCTTTTTGAGTAGGTACATTTTTCGCTTATTTTTCGAGGACTTGGGGATTACAATATTCAACCTCGCTACGACAACCCTGTGTTCACCAATCCCTGAATCGGTTTTGATGCTCGTTATTAACTCAGGATTATTTGTTGCTAAGAGGCCAAGTGTGTTTTCACAACCGTTTACTATTCGCGTCGGCTCATGACCTAACTGTTCGAAATAACTTTCAGAGAATGCGTTTAGCGCAATTTCGGATGATATTTTATGCGTACCTCCGGAATTAAACATGTATTTTCGTCAACATATCGAGGGTAAATTAAAGTCACCACCAACCATTATCGTATGAGTCGGGTACGTGTTTGAAATCAAACTCAAGTTTTCTTTGAACCTTTCGGCAACTGTATCATCTGAGTTGGGAGATCGGTAAAAGGATCCAATTATTATTTTATTCCGGTTGCCAACAATGACCTCTGCCCACACTAACTCACAGGAAGCATCTACTTCAATTTCGCGACAAGTTAAACTACTTCTGACAGCAATAAACACGCCACCGCCAACCGTGTTTAGCCTATCCTATCGGAACACCGTTAGGTTCTTCGCAAAAATTTCGGCTGAGCTTATATCCGCCTTTAGCCAGCTTTCAGTGCCTATAACGATTCGACATCAGTGCTTTCTATTAGCGCTTAGAGCTCTGGTACTTTCACAACACAGATACGATAATTTACAACTGTTATACCAATGGTTCCTGTATCAACGTTCTTCCTGTACTCGGCTTGCACCCTTTGTGACTGAAGCCCTTGTTGTGTTTTCCCGAGACCCTCTAACCTAAATGTAACTGACATACGGCCGGGAGAGCGGTGTACTGACCACATGCCCCTCCATATCCGCATCCATGGACGACTGTGGTTGAGGATGACACGGCAGACGGTCGGAAAAGTGGGCCTTCCAAGGCGTGTTCGGAGTTTTTTTTTTTTAATTTTTTCGTATTGCTGCCTTGGCTTAATGATGTATGGTTGAACTTGGAGTCTTGTTCTCATTTATCAGTCGTTAAGATTAGTTACCCACTTTTATTTACTTTCATTACTGTTTTGCATACTCACATTGCAATTCACGATCTGTTTACTGAGAAACATTGGAACCGCGGGACTGCTACGGTCGCAGGTTCGAATCCTGCCTCGGGCATGGGTGTGTGTGATGTCCTTAGGTTAGTTAGGTTTAAGTAGTTCTAAGTTCTAGGGGACTTATGACCTAAGATGTTGAGTCCCATAGTGCTCAGAGCCATTTGAATCATTTTTGAGAAACATTTTTGTGAAAATTGGTAAGATACCGTCTTGCATTGCAAATCGCAAGTACGGCAAATCAAATTGGTTGTGGAGAGACACATCAATACTCCTGAAAGCCACAGGTTGCAGAATAGCCGAGCGTCCATTGCGCACAATTAAGTCTATAAATTAATTATCATCAAAGCTCATGTCATCGTAAGGCACAATGATTGTCAGAGTGTTTTTGTGAAAATATCAGTATCAGTCCTGAGGCTTAATGCCAGTAAAAGATTTCACTAAAGTGATATTTTGAGAATTTTTAAGCAGTTTTATCTGAATGTCAGACGCGTCATTTTTTATGTTCATTTGTTCTGTAACACAAAAACAGTGATTGTTAACAAGACTAAGCTAGACATATAAGGATTAGCTATATTCAAGGCCAATATTTCAATCTGAGTCATGTGTTTTGCAGTCAGATAGCATATCTGAATTTCATTGAAAACGGATTGGTTTCTCGCAGGCGAATTGTTTGATGTACCGGCTAGTCTGTATTACGCTTTGTGTATTTGAGTTCCACATATTTCCGTTCAAAATTAAATTTTCACATAGTTCAGTTGCTCCGGACTAAGACTTACATACTTCGATATCAAAACAAGTTTTTACACATTACTTTCAACCAGAACGTTACACCATTCACAAAAAGACCGTGAAAGGATTGCCTGCAGGTGATGCAGTGTCTGTGTTTAGGGTGATAGATCATTAAAGTAGAACTATTCATATCTTTCTAAGTGAACTGTGACTCTACAGGTGCACAGAGATGACATCAGTGCTTATGAAAGAGATATCCGTATGTTTGTGCAATAAGTGATGATTTCTTCGTGCAAAACTATAACACTCAACGAAATAGAACTGAAAATCCATGAAGAGATCTAATCGATAAGTTAATTTGAATTTTTATAACCTGGTTCTACTCCCAGTCCCCTTCCATAGACTTTTTTGATATAGGCGTGGGAAACCATGTTCTCCCATCGCTGTATTTTATCGTTGTCCATTGGCCTACAGTTATTTGGTCGCAGAACCCTGTTTACCTCCTTTCCTGAATAACCATTTTTTCTCGAAAGCCTACTTCAGAGTTTCACTTCGATGTTCAGGTCTTCCGGCGTGCAAATTCTTTTAGTTCTATTAACAAGGCTTTTAATGGCACGTCTGTTTGTTGCGATTGATAGTTGGAGCTCTTATGCAAAGTCTCTCCATGTGGCTGACTTCGTCAGATAAGTAAACCATTAGATCCAAAAGATTTTACAGAAACACGACATCAAACCGATTTCTAGACATACATATGTTTGTTTTGTAAATAAAAACCGCCTTTTCTTGGTGCAATGTATTTTATATCTTCCAGAAGCGTTTCGACTTTTACTTTAAACATGGCATCGTCAGCGGAATCTAGAATGATACCGTTTTGTTTTAATATGCAATATTTGTAGATTACAACAAAGTTCACGTCTTGTTTTTTACGTAAATTAATGATTACTCACAGTTCGCGTTTTTGGTTGGCATCTACGTTTCCTTTCATCTGGTCACATGATGGTGGTCACACTATAACGTCACATAAGCGCGTTTACATGTTATGAACTCTTTTCGTCATAATTTTGATATGGTTCAAATGGCTCTGAGCACTATGGGACTTAACTTCTGTGGTCATCAGTCCCCTAGAACTTAGAACTACGTAAACCTAACTAACCTAAGGACATCACACAACACCCAGTCATTACGAGGCAGAGAAAATCCCTGCAGGGTACATGCAGGGTACATGGATTCATAAGGTTGTCTCCATACGCTCGGTGTAATTTGAAACAAGACTCGTTCGACCAGGCAACATGTGTTCCGTCTTCAACAGTTCAATGTTTGTGTTGACGGCCCAGGCGAGTCGTAAAGCTTTGCGTCGTGCACTCATCAAGGCTACACAAGTGGGCCTTCGGCTCCGAAAGCCCATATCGATTCTGAAGCAGTTTACGGAAGGGTTGAACGATTCTCTTCAGTCGTCGCAGGTGCCGTTCTTGCAGGATCTTTTTTCGGTCGCAGCGATGTCAGAGATTCGGTGTTTTACCGGATTCTTGATATTCACGGTAAACTCGTGAAATGATCGTACGAGAAAATCCCCACTTCATCGCTACCTAGGAGGTGTTGTGTCCCATCGCTCGTGCGCCGATTATAACACCACGTTCAAACTCATTTAAATCATGATAACCTGCCATTGTAGCAGCTGTAACCGATCTAACTACTGCGCCAGACACTTGTTGTCCTATACAGGTGTTGCCGACCGGGGGCAATATTCTGCCTGTTTACATATCGCTGTATTTGAATACGCTTGCCTTTACCAGTTTCTTTAGCGCTTCATTATATAAGCATGGGGATGATTACAACAGAAAAGGAGAAACCATGAAATTTAATGTTATATGGACAGTGGCTCTGCTCTTGACAGACGAGCATCGATGGTTAATTTTTATATCTGACAAGGATTATCTCTGCTGATTACGCGTAAACTCGACCATGCCCACTTTACATAGTATTTATATTGCTTTCCGACCTCCGACTCGTCAGTTGGCAAGACTCGGCGTCGCCAGGTGCAACTTTGAAGGCGTCCAGCGAAGCTCTGAACGAAACGTCAGTAAATTAAAGGTTTCCTGGACCACGGCCATACAACCCGGAAGACTCATCAGTAACAAGGACATCCGGTCGTGAAAGCTTTCATTGTATTATTGAGTGCTACTTTATTATTTAGTTAGAACGAGGGAAAACGGTACCGGCGTCCATTTGACAGAACACATGCCAGTATTTTCCTGGAGCGAGTAAGAGACGGTTAACCTAAAATTAAATGTGCTGACCGGGAATGGGCCGCGTATCCTAACAGTCACGAGATGCTGCCCGCAATTGCTTTTAGCGCTAAATGGTCGCATGTTAAAACGTTACGTTGGTTATGTTGAACGAGTGATCCACCTAATGACATTCATTAGTTACTTAAACATATTTTTACAACGTAGAATATATCAAGAATCACGGAAATTAATCTAAAGCTATGATGTAAACTTAACTTGATAGCCAAACCGGGTAGAAGAGGAAGTGTTCCCATTTTACTACTCTCCTGCGCTTTTATTGCGTCGCTTATCCATTGTTCAGAGGACATTTAATTTCCTCGGTGAGCCGTTATCCATCCCTGAAGAGCACTTCGCCGAAACAAGTTGTTTCTCGCACCCAGACGCTCTCCTTTCTGTTGGGACACCTCTTCCGCTGCACATGTTTTTCTCTGGCAGGACACCTCCCCGCACAGATGAATTCTTTAGTATTTCGTGGAAATGCTACCTCGCTGCTAGTTCAGAATGCTGCAGACATGATACTGTGAAAAGAATTTGTTAAATATCTGCAAGATTCTGAGGAACTTTACTTTTTTCCTTGACTAGTTTCTAATTACCTTTCAAAACCTACAACATTATTAAAAACTTTAGCACAAACATATATCTCGTTTGTTACGCGAATACAACGGCTGTGTGGGATATATATAAACATTAATTCTGTTAAATTCCTTCTACAACTGCCTCTGAACAATAAAAGGTTTTCTTTCGTATGTGGATAGGTTTCGCCTTGAATAAACACAATTTTCGTTTTTCTTTTTACCCAGACATGTGGGTTTGTCATTTCCTCTTTATTAAATGAAAGGGAAACTGCTCTTTACTATATTGGCCATTAAAATTGCTACACCACGAAGATGACGTGCGACAGACGCGAGATTAACCGACAGGAAGAAGGTGCTGTGATATGCAAATGATTAGCTTTACAGAGCATTCACACAAGGTTGGCGCCAGTGGCGACACTTACAACGTTCCGACATGAGGAAAGTTTCCAACCGATTTCTCATACACAAACAGCAAAAAAAATAAAGAAAAAAAATGGCTATGAGCACTATGGGACTTAACATCTGAGCTCATCAGTCCCCTAGAACTTAGAACTACCTAAACCTAACTAACCTAAGGACATCACACACATCCATGCCCGAGGCAGGATTCGAACCTGCGATCGTAGCGGTCGCGCAGTTCCAGACTGAAGCGCCTAGAACCGCTCGACCACACCGGCCGGCCAGAGCACAAACAGCAGTTGACCGGCGTTGCCTGGTGAAACGTTGTTGTGATGCCTCGTGTAAGGAGGGGAAATGCGTACCATCACGTTTCCGACTTTGATAAAGGTCGGATTGTAGCCTATCGCGATTGCGGTTTATCGTATCGCAACATTGCTGCTTACGTTGGTCGAGATCCAATGACTGGTAGCAGAATATGGAATCGGTGGGTTCAGGAGGGTAATACGGAACGCCGTGCTGGATCCCAACGGCCTCGTATCACTAGCAATCGAGATGACAGGCATCTTATCCGCATGGCTGTAACGGATCTTGCGGCCACGTCTCGACCTGTAAGTCAACAGATGGGGATGTTTGCAGGAGAACAACCATCTGCACTAACAGTTCAACGACGTTTGCAGCAGCATGGACTATCAGCTCTGAGACCATGGCTGCGGTTACCCTTGACGCTGCATCACAGACACGAGAGACGGCAATGGTGTACTCAACGACGAACCTGGGAACACGATAGGCAAAACGTCATTTTTTCGGATGAATCCAGGTTCTGTTTACAGCATCATGATGGTAGCATCCGTGTTTGGCGACATCGCGGTGAACGCACATTAGAAGCGTGTATTCGTCATAGCCTTACTGACGTATCATCCGGCGTGATGGTATGGGGTGCCATTGGTTACACGTCTCGGTCACCTCACGTTCGCATTGACGGCACTTTGGACAGTGGACGTTACATTTCAGATGTGTTACGATCCATGGCTCTACCCTTCATTCTATCCCTGCGAAACCCTACATTTCAACAGGATAATGCACGACTGCATGTTGCAGGTCCAGTACGGGCCTTTCTGGATACAGAAAATGTTCGACTGCTGCCCTGGCTAGCACATTGCCCAGATCTCTCACCAATTGAAAACGTTGGTCAATGGTGGCAGAGCAACTGGCTCGTCACAATACGCCAGTCACTACTCTTGATGAACTGTGGTATCGTGTTCAAGCTGCATGGGCAGCTGTACCTGTACATGCCATCCAAGCTCTGTTTGACTCAATGCCCAGGCGTATCAAGGCCGATATTCCGGAAAGAGGTAGTTGTTCTGGTGTAGTGTCGCGGAATAGTAATGAGTTCGAAACGTGGGATCTTGTCAAAGTTTCGTTGCCTATGCCGAGAGCCAGAGGCAGTACGTTAGCCAAGAGGTAGGAGGATTGCACATATCGGAATGTGTCGTCACGTAGGGTCAATGGCCTGGTTACACACAGCGAGCGAGAGAGAATTGCTTAGCACGCGGGTTTGTGTTAGACGGAGACTTTCGTAGAGTGCAAGGCAGAGGTATAGCGTCAGATGTACTGCATTTCACAACTTCGCGTAACTCTGTCGCAAGAACACCTAGGGGCGAGTACGAAAGATGAATCAGCAGTATAAGTGGAACGAATGCGGTCATTACAAACGAGCATGAAGTCAGGACGTCGCTCGTGCTTCCTTTAAATACGCCAGCTTTGATAGCAGGAAGGCACTCGCACTCGCACTCGCATTTAGACTTGCAGTTAAATGTGTGCTGGGTCACTGCGTAGCGCTCAGCTCGGTGATCGACATGTTAATCTTTATTGAGGAGATGTTGCAGTAAGAGCGGCCCATCCAGCAGCAGACGTGTGGAGACAGTACCAGCTCTGGTCCTTTCTGATTCCGCTGTCAGTCATCAGCCCAGGATTAGCAGACATCGCAGCAGACTCGCTCGCCGCCAATGCTGACCATGTCAGTGAGCCGTCGTCGAGATCGTGCGGGGCCTAGGCCCTGTGCATCCGCCGTCACGACCGGGTGAGCCGACGACGCTGGGGGATTGCAGCCCGTTCCGCCCGTCCACCGCGGACGAGCCACCAGGAGGAGCAGGGAAGAGGACGGGGTGGGATAGAGTACACCCCGCACTACGAGAACGCCTCTCGTGTCGACAGAGCTGGGGACTCGAACCCTGAGCTTTTTGCTGTCCGCAGCCGAGCCGCCAGCCACGCGCGGCCGAAGTAAGGGCATTCCTCCGCTACGTCACAGCACGCGGCGCTGCGCTAGCAAGACTGCGCGGCCCGGATCTGGTGTCATCGCTACGAGTCAGCGAGGACTCGGGGACGGTCGTTGATATCACCAAGCCACATTGTACTCGGCAGGAATAAAGATGTTATGAGTTAATAATGTTTCTTTGGCTTTTCTGACGCTTCTACAGCCATTTCCTAGCATCCTGACAACTGGAGAGGTCACCGCTCGGCCATCCAGTCCACCGTAGGAGACCGGGACCACCGGACCCCCTACAGATTTGGTGTCAAGAGTGGTCGCACCCACCGCTTACAGATTTGGTGTCAGAAGTGGTCGCGCCCACTGCCTACAGATTTGGTGTCAGAAGTCGTCGCGCCACCGGCTACAGATTTGGTGTAGTGGTAAGTGCACGAGACGATTTTTGTTAATAACTATGGATGCACGTTCTTTGTTGGGAGTGCACTTTGTGAGACCTGCGGAAACAGCAGATTTATCTGAGTTTAAGGGAAATTGTTGGGAAACGTACTTGGTACCAGTCTGATGTACTGTGCGTAAGTTAACGGGTCACGAAGTTTGTACCAGTAGAATGTTCAATTTGTAAACGGTTTGGTCATGCAGCGCACAATTGTAGAGATTGTTGCTGAGCAATCACAAGGCGGGAGGATTAATTTTGTTTAGTTGTGCATTGTGAGTCTTGTTTGTCTTATTGTGTGTAGTGCTCAACTGTGACAAAGGAGTTGAGTAGCTATTGTTCTGAGAAGTAAATTCAGAATAGAGTAAGTTGTTGGTAATTTGCACGAATCATGCCGGAAACAAGATTCGTTAGTACTGAAGTGAGTATAGCTGCTCTGGTGGAGCAAGTCTCAAAATTGTTGGAGGAGAATGCGCAGCATAAGTTACGTCATGTAGAATTAATGACGCAAATGGAGACCTTGCGTTCGGCGCAAGAGTCGCGAACGGGTTCAAGTGAGTGCAAGTTGGAAGCAATGTCCAACCTTGTAATAAATCCTTCAGTAGCTAACCTGATCACGCCTTTCTCGGGTAAAACAACAGAGGATGTCACAGCGTTCATTAACGATGTTTTGGCTACAGCTTCAATGAGCAATTGGTCGGACGTAACTACGTTACGTATGGCAAATTTGCGACTTGCAGGGGAAGCCAAGACGTTCGTGATGTACCATGAGACGCTTAGTAATGCGAGCACGTTTGAAGAATTGGCAGATGGGTTACGACATAGATATCGTAAGCAGAATAGTGCAAGATTTTTTAGGGAGAAGTTAGCTAATTTGACACAGTAGGTCAATGAGACAGTGGAGTCTTTTTCAGATAGGATTCGCAGACCTATGAATTATCGGGTAATCCTGATGCGGATCGTGTGTTACTACAAGAGGCAGAAAACAGACCCCTCGATTTATTCCTCAGGGGAATTCCTGCAGAATTTTCTCGTAGGGTTAGGATGGAGAATCCTGGGGATTTAGCTGCAGCACTGCGTATTGCAACGCATCTGCAGTAGATAGACATTGCAACAAGGGTTCGCAGTGATAAACGCATCTTTGCGTCGGAGAGGAATTGTTACCGTTGTGGGAGGAAAGGTCACGGGAAGGCTCAATGCAGACAGCCGCAGTGCTATGCTTGTAAACGCTACGGTCACAAGGCGAATGAGTGTCGTAGTAAGCAGAATGGTAACGGGAATGAACAGGAAAAAGCGTTATACGGGAACGGGAGTGTTTCGTCCGTCGGAAGACATTCCCGGTAAGCAGAAGTACAGTGAAAACTAGTACAGAGACGGATTGTTGCTTGATGGGTGTTGTAAGGAATAACAGATGTAAGTTTTTTTTTTTTGATACAGGGACACATGTATCTGTTGCTAGTCTAGACCTCCTGGGTAGGAGAAGACTAGGTACTCCTAGGTATAGATTACGTGGAGTAGGGAATAATGGGTTGCAATCATTGGGTACAACACAGCTCGTTTTTAAGATTGGAACTGTAGAGTTCGGAGAGCAAATGGAAGTGTTGCCAACTGTGGGACAAGGGTATTCTGTGATTCTCGGACTGGACTTCCTCGATAAACACCATGCCAAAATTAATCTTTCACAGCGTACAATTGAACTTAGTGGAAACTTGTTTTCAATGGGTACAACAGCTGTAAATGCTTCTACGTCGCGAGGTGCATCCCTTGCTAAGATGTCACCAATTGAACCGCGTACAAGGGCATTAAAGATGATTACGCATGTCAAAGTGCCTTCGGGTACAGGGAAGTTAGTTTGGTTGTCAGTAGGTACCGATGTACCACAGCAGAGAGTATTTGTGGTGGAGCCACTGCAGAGCAATGAAGCATTGGATGAAATGCATTGTTTTATTAGGAGGAGCGTTGCGCGCGTAACGGATATAAATGGGGAACTGATGATTCCGGTCAGTGTAGATAATTTTGGGGCAGATGAAGTGGATCTCCCAAAGTGTTTAATGGTAGCGAGTTTGGAAACTCTCGACGATGAGGATATAGGTGAATCCCAAGGTGGTTATAACGTCAAGCAAACCGTCAAGGCATTTGTACTACGTGATAACATTCGTCATTTGGAGAATGGTGATCGGAAAGCTATGGAAGCTTTGTTATTAGAGTATTTAGATTTGTTTAATTCAGAAGGTCCATTGCCAGCAACTCCTATTACACAGTACCGTATACCGACTGGCGATAGTCCGCCGGTCTATAAAAAACCATACAGGATAGCGAAACACCTACAACCACTAGTGGAAGAATTTATTAATCAACAGCTAAGGGACGGTATTATAGAGAACAGTGAAATCCAGTGGTCTGCCAACATAGTGGTAGTTCCTAAGAAGTCATTGGGCGGTACTAAGAAGTATAGGTTTTGTTGTGACTATCGTTTTTTGAACGCACGAACTGTAACAGATGCGTATCCAATACCGAACATCACGGAAACATTGTACAACCTAGGTCGGTGTAAATATTTTTTGACACTAGATCTAAAGAGTGGGTACCATCAGATAGAAGTAAGTCCCGAGGATAGACCGAAGACGGCCTTTACAACAAGCCTTGGTCACTTTCAGTATCGCAGAATGCCATTTGGGTTGAAAAACGCTCCTGCTACTTTCCAGCGTCTGTTAGATGGTGTGCTTCGGGGACTAAAACCGAAGATTGCTATGGTATACCTCGATGATATTGTTACTTTTTCGCGTAATATAGAAGAGCATGTGGAACGACTGAACGAAGTGTTTAGTAGGCTAAGAGTGGCAAATCTTACCCTTAATGTCGAGAAATGTCAGTTTGCTCAGACGCAAGTGGCTTATCTTGGGCATATTATCAGTCAGGATGGGGTAAGAACGGATCCTCGTCTAACGTCGGTTGTGTGTGATTTTCCAGTACCACAGACCACTAAACAAGTTCAGCAATATGTCGGTTTATGTAATTACTACAGACGATATGTAAAGGGGTTCGCGAAAATTGCACATCCATTAACGAAATTGTTAAAGAAAGGTGTTAAGTTTGAATGGACAGCACAGTGTCAGGAGGCATTCGAGAAGCTCAAACAGATACTAACATCAGACCCAGTGTTGATACTTCCTGATGTCGAACAAGAGTTTATACTATCTTGTGATGCTAGTAATATTGCTGTAGGTTGTATTCTTTCTCAGAGGATTAATGTACAGGAACATCCAGTGGCTTATGCTTCCAGGCAACTGAATAAGGTAGAGAAGAATTATTCAACTACAGAGAAAGAAATGTTAGCAGTGATTTACGGTATCTCATATTTCCGCTGTTATTTATATGGGCGTAAGTTCAAGGTGATTACAGATCACGCAGTATTGAAGTGGTTGTTGGGGTTGAAAGATCCTTCGAGTCGTTTAACGAGATGGGCACTGAAACTAAGTGAATTTGACTACGAGGTAATTCACAAACCAGGGGTAAAACATAAGAATGCAGATGCGCTTAGTAGAAAAATAGCAGCTGTACAAATTGTGGGCATAAGTGAGAAGGAGTGGATGAAGGCGCAAGCCACTGACATAGAGTGTCAATTGTTCTGGACGCAACCGCAGTTTGAAATGCAGGATGGGTTGCTTTGCAGGAAGACGAAGTGCGGACTACGCGTCGTAGTATCGGAGTCGCTGAGGGAAGAAGTGTTGAAACAATCGCAAGACCATGTATTGTCGGGTCATGGTGGTAAAAAAAAACAACTGATAGACGGGTAGCTAAAAGGTTTTGGTGGAAGACACGTCACAATTATGTAGAGCAGTATGTGCAAAATTGTATACCGTGTGCGCAGAGAGCAGATTTAAGTCATTAGAAAATTCAGTTACAGAGACTCCTGAACCGAATCGTCCGTTCGCATTCATTGGATTAGACGTAATCGGAGCATTTAACAAGACCCAAGCGGGTAATCGATACGTATTAACAGTATTAGATCATTTTTCCCGATACCTGGTAATGGTAGCTATTCCAGATCAGAAGGCAAGCACTGTTGCGCAAGCCTTAGTAAGTAACTGGTTGCTGAAGTATGGTGTGCCTGATACTATAATTACAGATCAGGGTAGTAACTTTATGTCGGAGCTGATGAAGCAGTTATGCCGTTTATTGAAAGTTAAGAAATTGCGGACAAGCCCAATTCATCCTCAGTCGAATGGACGAACAGAACGGGTTCATAGGACGTTAGTTAAGATGCTTAGTCATTACGTAAATTCAGAACACACGGATTGGGACGTGTATTTAAATCTGTTGACAAGCGCATATAACGCGAAAGTTCATACAGGAACGGGGCTCTCTCCGTATGAGGTAATTTATGGTCGAAAAATGCCATCACCATTTGATGTGCTCAAACCTCAGGTAGGTTCACAGGATGAGTCAGTAAAGAATTTCGCCAATAATTTGATAGAGATTTGGCAAAGAGTACGGAGTGCTAATACTAAAGCTTTGGAGAAACAAGAGACTATTGGGCAAAGAACAGGTAAACTCCCGCAATACAGAATTGGTCAATGGGTACCGTTGGCTAATCCTTATGTTCCGAAGGGTAAAACGAAGAAGTTTTTGACGAAATATTCTTGACCGTATCAGGTAAATGAAATAGTGTCTCCAGTGAACGTAAAGTTGCAGTTACCAACCAAGTCGTCAGTAGTTCATGTGAGTAGGATTAAGCCGTTTAAGGGCGCAGTGGATGCGTTACCGCAGATTGCTCCAGCAGTAACAAAGGATGTGAGGGTACCGAAGCTACAAGAACAGCAGAGGAACGTTCCTTACGGACTTAGGTCTAGGGATAAGTAGATTAAGTGCCCTCGGGGAGGAACATGTCGTATTAATTGTTATTAGGTAATAGGGTATGTGTAGTTTCTACTTGTCATTTGTGTCTTTTAGACGTGGTAAGGAAGGGAGCGATTGACATGGCTTCCTTTTACTTCAGGTGCCGTGCCAGGATGTGGCCCGGGAAACTTTTCATCAGTCTGGTACTGCTACAATGTTGCAGAGGAGTGGTAGTGCATGTGCAAACTCGGGAAGTGTTGTTAGTGTCAAGACGGAGGAGTGCTCATGTGGTTATGTCTACGAAAGATATGACAGACTGTTTCAGGGAAAGTGTTTTTGTTTGTCCAGCAAAGGAGGTGGTAACCAACAATCATTCGTGTGAGATGCAGTTGTTCTTGGGGAATATGGGAACCTTAGAATGCGAAACGAAGGTGTTACTTCCTAGACCGAAATTTCATAAAATTGGAGAACATTGGATATACTCTGTGTTCGAACTAGAGACCGTAGTTGCCACTTGTTACAGAAATGGTACATTGACAGATATATCAAAGCTTGAATTGCAGGGCAATGGGTCATTGATTAATGGCACTAGACGTGAAATAGTGGGGAAGCATTTTCACCTACCACGGGTACAACAATGATTAACGTGACACAGCCTATCTTGTATTATCCAGAGGAACCGCCACACATATTGCCTCGCCAGAACCTAACGTTTATTAACGAGTCGTTGGAACCGACATTGCTACAATCTTTAGATAGCCTGATTATCTCATAAAAAGAGCAGATCTCAGTTAATCAACTACTGCAGCACGTGCAGCAATATCGGGAGAAACTTAAGCAAAACACAATTATATTTGGTGTGTCAACGACTAGCATAATCTTAGTTCTAGTGTTTATTTGTGCAACTTACTTTTGTATACCGAAAAAGATGTCTCGTTCTGAAATAACAACCGTACATCAGGAAGAAATGCCTATGGGATGGATCGGGAATAGTGGAACGTAATATAAACAGATAACCAATGATAAGATTGGAATCAGTATTAAGCATAGATTATTAGCGGATAAGAAAAGTTTGACAGTGTTGAAGGAGTAGTTGTAAGATACTTGTAGAGTATAAGTGAGTATGGCGTGCACAATCAGTAAGTCTAGAATTATAAAATTCGGGACGAATTTTCTTAAAGGAGGGGGATGTGTAGCGTCGCGGAATAGTAAAGAGTTGGAAACGTGGAATCTTGTCAAAGTTTCGTTGCCTATGCAGAGAGCCAGAGGTAGTACGTTAGCCAAGAGGTAGGAGGATTGCACATATCGGAATGTGTCGTCACGCAGGGGCAACGGCCTGGTTACACACAGCGAGCGAGAGAGAATTGCTTAGCACGCGAGTTTGTGTTAGACGGAGACTTTTGTAGAGTGTAGGACAGAGGTATAGCGTCAGCTGTACTGCATTTCATAACTTCGCGTAAGTCTGCCGCAACAACACGAAACTCTGTCGCAAGAACACCTAAGGAGCGAGTACGACAGATGAATCAGCAGTATAAGTGGAACGAATGCGTACATTACTAACGAGCATGAAGTCAGGACGTCGCTCGTGCTTCCTTTAAATACGCCAGCTTTGATAGCAGCAAAGCACTCGCATTTAGACTTGCAGTTAGATGGGTACTGGGTCACTGCGTAGCGCTCAGCTCGGTGATCGACATGTTAATCTTTATTGAGGAGATGTTGCAGTAAGAGCGGCCCATCCAGCAGCAGACGTGTGGAGACAGTACCAGCTCTGGTCCTTTCTGATTCCGCTGTCAGTCATCAGCCCAGGATTAGCAGACATCGCAGCAGACTCGCTCGCCGCCAATGCTGACCACATCAGTGAGCCGTCGTCGAGATCGTGCGGGGCCTAGGCCCTGTGCATCCGCCGTCACGACCGGGTGAGCCGACGACGCTGGGGGATTGCAGCCCGTTCCGCCCGTCCACCGCGGACGAGCCACCAGGAGGAGCAGGGAAGAGGACGGGGTGGGATAGAGTACACCCCGCACTACGAGAACGCCTCTCGTGTCGACAGAGCTGGGGACTCGAACCCTGAGCTTTTTGCTGTCCGCAGCCGAGCCGCCAGCCACGCGCGGCCGAAGTAAGGGCATTCCTCCGCTACGTCACAGCACGCGGCGCTGCGCTAGCAAGACTGCGCGGCCCGGATCTGGTGTCATCGCTACGAGTCAGCGAGGACTCGGGGGCGGTCGTTGATATCACCAAGCCACATTGTACTCGGCAGGAATAAAGATGTTATGAGTTAATAATGTTTCTTTGGCTTTTCTGACGCTTCTACAGCCATTTCCTAGCATTCTGACAACTGGAGAGGTCACCGCTCGGCCATCCAGTCCACCGTAGGCGACCGGGACCACCGGGGCACCTACACTGGGTACTGATTTCTCAGGATCTGTGCACCCAAATTGCGTGAAAATGTAATTACATGTCAGTTCTAGTATAATATATTTGTCCAATGAATACCCGTTTATCGTCTGCATTTCTTCTTGGTGTAGCAAAAACTTCCCGTTTTTAAGAAATGCATTCACAAATTTAAAAACCGACAAAAAGTTTTGTATATACCTCGTTAGCGCATGCTGTGATTTTTGTAGCTTTCGGTATTCTGCAATACAGCTGTTTTTCTTTAACTGTAGGTCATTTGCAATCCTAGAAAAGTTATCGCTGAAAATTTATTTAGATCGAAAACCGTGTGGTTAGCATGATTTATGCAAGTGTAAGCAGAGTGAGCTTTAACTGCAAGATGGCAAGGTTTTCTGTTTAACTGTATACCATCTTAATGGTAACTTGAGACCTTTACTTTTTTAACGAATAGATGGGTTTTACTTATATCAGCAACTACACCTTAACTCAGAAGGCCACTGGGGCTGTATAGCGGAGGGCACTTCTAGTACCGACATCATTTCCCACCCTGTCTTGTTATATTCCCGACTTGACCATCGTAGCTGTTTCCCGAAATGTGTGTAAAAGAAAGTAACAAATCTCTGGTTGCTTTTGGAATGTACGCACTTGGCATGTTAACGAAAAAAAAACTCTCCGTAGAGCACAATGCCTCTCTTGTAGCGTGTATTACCGAAATTTGATAATCATCTTTGTAATGCTCTCGCCCTAAATGCCGCATGTATGTAAGGACAAAGGTTCGACAAAAATATGGAAACACTGCGATAAATGCGTGCTGGAACATAAATGCAGATGTTAGCCAAGTCTGCAGGGCACGCTGTTGTAAGAGCTTTGTTCAATACGTATTACCTCACTCTTTTTTCTCAGAACATGTTAATTGTTAAAAGTCAGAATTTGGTGACAATATACAGCAACATGTCTTGTCCATGTCCTATATTTCTACGTAGTCTCCATCACGTCCTATGGCTGTACGCCAACGTTGTGGAAGAGCATGTATTCCCTGCTGGTAAAAGCTCTTGTCCTGTAGGCGTAGCCATGTTTTCACTGCATGACTGACACTCTCGTCATCTTCTAAGTGTATTCCAGTAACAGAAAGGCCTCTCCGTCGGTCCCAAAACGCTCCAACAGTACAGATGAAATGGCCTTTCTTTGAATCTTGTGGTCCGCTGTGAGCATTCGTGGAACCCATCGTGAGCACTCTTCGAATACCTGAGAGTCTCGATCATTGCAGACGCACCTCCAATGCTGACCGATAACTGTAGAGCCGGCCGGTGTGGCCATGCGGTTCTAAGCGCTACAGTTTGGAACCGAGCGACCGCTACGGCCGCATGCCTCGGGCATGGATGTGTGTGATGTCCTTAGGTTACTTAGGTTTAATTAGTTCTAAGTTCTAGGCGACTGATGACCTCAGAAGTTAAGTCACATAGTGCTCAGAGCCATTTGAACCATTTTTTGGTAACTGCAGAGCCAATTTTCATGCAATTTGAGTGCTTAGATCCTGATTAATCAGTACCCAGAACAACCAACTCTGGCCGTAATAGCGGCCTTGATACGCCTGGGCATTGAGTCAAACAGAGCTTGAATGGCGTGTACAGGTACAGATGCCCATGCAGCTTCAACACGATACCACAGTTCATCAAGAGTAATGACTGGCGTATTGTGATGAGCCAGTTGCTCGGCCACCATTGACCAGACGTTTTCAATTGGTGAGAGATCTGGAGAATGTGCTGGCCAGGGCAGCAGTCGAACATTTTCTGTGTCCAGAAAGGCCCGTACAGGACCTGCAACATGCGGTCGTGCATTATCCTGCTGAAATGTAGGGTTTCGAAGGGTTCAAATGAAGGGTAGAGCCACGAGTCGTAACACATCTGAAATGTAACGTCCATTCTTCAAAGTGCCGTCAATGCGAACAAGAAGTGACCGAGATGTGTAACCAATGGCACCCTATACCATCACGCCGGATGATACGCCAGTAAGGCGTGAAGTTAGATCCAAAAGCTGGGCACACTTTGTTCTGAATCAACTAGCCTTAGACCCATGGGGAGTCCCCTACAAGCTTGTCTGTGAGAAAATCCGCTCTCCTATGGAGCTGTCAACCGTCAGGTATGGGGGCGGGATGACGGAGTCTTGGCAGGAGACTGCCGAGGTCCTTCTCCAGTTCCTGTTGCCTGACGATACCGCGGATGGAGAGACAGATGAACAACGGCAGCTGCGTGATGAAAACAACAGTGAATATGGAAATGTAACGGCAGTCTACCCCTTCTTTGAAGAGGAGGTGGCTGCCCAAATAAAATCCCTGAAGAAAGGGAAAGCTCCCGGGCCAGACGGCATTGTGGCAGAGGTGGTGCAATTCCTGCCCCCCTAGATAGTCGCCCCGTTAACTCACCTCTACAACGAATGTCTCAGGCAGAAAAAGTTCCCTCGAATCTGGAAGAGGGCAAATGTAGTAATAATCAAGAAAGGACCCGATAAAGACCCAGCAGAAACAAAATCTTACAGACCAATCTGCCTGCTCGATCTGCTTGGGAAGGTTCTAGAAAGACTACTGGCTGACAGACTAGCTGCACACCGAGTGCTGTGCGGGATGAGCAGCAGGCAGTTCGGCTTTAGGCCTGGGCGATCGGCATCTGATGTAATCGCCCTGGCGGCCGAGGTCTGTCGCTCTACCCCATACAAGTACGTTGTTGGCATCATGGTAGACATAAGTGGCGCCTTTGACAACCTGTGGTGGCCTTCGTTCTTCTCCTGTTTACGGGAGAAGGAGTGTCCTGGGCCGCTATATGGGTGTCTGAGGAGCTATTGCGAGGATCAGGAGGTTTGGTTACTAATCCCCTAGCACAAGAGTGAGAAAAACTATCACAAAAGGATGTCCCCAGGGCTCCATAATAGGTCCCCTGTTGTGGGACATCCATATGGAACCCTTAATAGACAAACTACAGCAAAGTGATGAAGTGCTAGAGGTGAAAGCCTACGCAGATGACCTCCTCCTACTGGTCGGCGGCCGTAGCCGAGAAGATATAGAGCCCAAGATAGAAAGTGCAATAGAAACACTACAACTTTAGTGCCGAAACCAAAGATGAAGATCTCACCTGTCAAGTCCACATACCTTCTTCTGAAAGGACAGCTAGTTCGTAATCCAACAGTCAGAATTGAGGGCTCACCAGTTCTCAGGCGACGAGAGACTCGCTACCTTGGAATCATCATTGATGAAAGGTGGTCCTTCGGAAGGCACATTGAAACCGTAACCCAAAGAGCCCTGCAAGTACTCAACAACCTCATTTCCATTGGACACAATGGAAATTTCATCTCCCACCACATCTCATCAAACTATACCACAATAGTATACTCACCTCAATAGTGGGTTACGGCTCGGGAGTCAGGGCGCAAAGGCTCACGACATCTCATCAAACTATACCACAATAGTATACTCACCTCAATAGTGGGTTACGGCTCGGGAGTCAGGGCGCAAAGGCTCACGAGGGTGGTGCCTGCCATGACAGTGAGAAGAGTACAGAGAAATATGATTATGAGATCAGTGGGAGCATACAGGACTACGCCAGGAAGGGCCCTGTTAGTCATAATGGGGCGAACACTTCACTTTCTCACTGGACATGGACCCTACTCAACATACCTATGTCGATTTGGGAAAAAGGCAACACCCGCGTGTGACTGTGGTGCTCCGGAGGGTACTCCTGACCATGTAGTCTACGAGTGCCCCCTTTTCAATGATGTAGCTTCAATGTTACGCGACCAACTGCCACACTATGACACATACAGATTACTCAGACAACACGACACCTTTCAGACCATTAATAAACCGGCTAACGTGGTATCACAGAAAGTCTTAAAGGATTATCTAAGAAACTTAAACCAGCAATAATGAGAGATTTATCTAAACACCGATAGAGTCTGGTGCCCTATTCCCAAACCGCCTGGGCGCGGAAAGGCCGACTTCCTCAGTCTGGAATCCGCCGCGCCTTGGGACTCAGGGGGAGTGGGGTGCAACTTCACCGATCTCGACACCACACCGGATTTGACCTTAGAATAAGTTTAGTTGTAGGACTTAGTTTTTAGGTACTACTTCTAGGAACCTGCAGCGATCAACATCTTGGCCTGCCCAGTGTCAGGGGCACGCTCATTGGGGTTAGCTCAATGAGCAAGGCTCTATAAGTACGTTTATACTTTCAACTGACACATATGTAACGCTATAGGCTTTAGTAACTAGTCAATAGTTAGGTTACCTGCTTTCTAATTATTTAACAAAACTAATTTGCCCATTGCACTTATCCCATAGCTAACATACTAACTAGTTACTTAAATATAACTTAGATTAGCTGCAATTAAAACTATTGTACCACTTTTTCGGCCCACTAATCATGCAAGGTAGTGGGTTAAATTGTATAATTAATAAGTTTTTGGAAATAAAGAATTTTTTTTCTTTAAGTTCTAGGGGACTGATGACTTCAGATGTTACGTCCCATAGTGCTCAGAGCCATATTTTGAATTATGTTACGCTGAGATATAACTTAATGCAACTCAGAGCTTCCTGATTCATTTATTTCCTCGTGAGCTGTTATGTTATGGAAAAGTGTGACAACCTTCTGTTGCCACGCCAGTGATTATTTGCTTGATTTTCTTTGTCATTTTCTTTCTTAGGATTCTGGATATTCATTATCCTGGTGGGCTGTCGATCGTTTAATTATCACTTTTTTGGTAATCAATATTTTTGTATCAAATATTACGTGGTACCCTTTTCCGCCCTGAGTGGTTTGTAAGTTATTGCACTAAATTCCACCCATTCAGAATTATTGTCGGTACTTAGATTAGGTTTAGAGTAGATAACTCCTCCCTGCTAACTGGTATTATTTTCCATCGGTAACGATAGCCTTACTCATTGTAAAATTTCATCAGACATACACGATCACGGTCATTTACATCTCAATCCAATAAGCCGATTAGGAAGAGGGAGGTTACACATGGTGACGCTAGTGAGAGGACAGCATCAATTTGGTAATTTTTTTGGTACGAAATCTGCATTGTGCAGATCCGTAGCGAATTAAACCCTGTCGCTACGAATAAATTCGCTCGCAAACAGCAATAGTAAGTGCTGGAAAAAAGCCACAAAATTTCTAAAATTGCATTAATTAGTAAAACAGCCAACATGATGAACATAAATGAAACTGATACTCACTTAATGGAACAGTCTACAGAACTAAGTGAAACGCTGGCTGCGGAACCCTCAGTCGAGAAACCGGCCGCTAGCATAACAGACGCTACCGCTGAAACACATGAATTGACAAGAACAGAATTCCAGGAATTTGCAGATGTTACGGAATTGGGACTAAAAATCCAAACGGAATCCATTGACGATAGATACTAGGAAACCATAGAACCAGAGTTAGTCAAAACCAGTAATACCTGGAATTATAAACGATTTGTTGAGCAGGTTGTTCAGCAAAATTAATGCTCAGTCCGGGTCAACAAAAGCTCAATCTGAATCAATTAACAGTAAAACTGACGCAAATGAAATTGATCATCAGAACAAAGCAATCAAGACTGTTAACAATAATATTGGAGTTGTTAACACGAAAGTAGGTGAAATCAGGAAAGAAATAACTGTAACGAATAGCGAAATCGGTAATCTTAAGCAGGACGTGACAAATGTTAAGTCAAAAACAGGAAGCATAAATAATCGTTTTGAGTCGGAAATAGAGAGGATCGAACAGGAACTAGAACAGCCTGTTGATCCCATTATTGAAAATAAAGTATTTGAAAAGATAGAATTAGCGAGAAAAGATTATATGGAAAGGTTAGGGATTTGCAAACTTTAGAATCAAACGTACATACTAGAGTGAAGATACAGTTGACTACGTGTGATGAGAAAGAGAGAGAAATGGAAACGTTAGTGACGACCACTTGCCAGATAGTTACAAAAGTAACTGAGCTAGAAAAGAGATTAGACAAAAATCAGCACCATGTGTCGTGACACGCACAGAATACTGAAATTTTGACGACGGAGGAGCGTTTAGATCCATTAAAAAGCAGGGTGCACTGCACGCTACCGAGTTCATTAAAAATTGCGAAAGGGTATTGTCTGAATCTTGGACGGATCAGAGAAAAATTAATGCTGTAATCGATGTGCTGGCGGGGCAGCGATTGGGTCTAAACCTCAATGTTGCAAACCTGAGCTTTCATGAATTTAAGAATGCGTTCTTGAAAGAATATAGGTCAGAGCAGAAGCAGGAAAGACTATGGCGCAATTTCGTAGTGTCAAAATCCTACGGTACAAACTAGTGCGGCTCAATGAAAGAATTTTGCTAGAATTGGGTCCGCAAATTAGAATATTTGCTTGATCAACGAACTGCATCCGCGATTGTCTGGGATTTGTGAAATAAGCTTCCAAACTATGGCAATAATGGTAACCACTACCATTGTATTAATAAAATTCACACCACTATAACAATAACATGTCATAGAGGGGACAATAATAGTAGAAATGACGGAGGCCGGTATCAGGTGAATATGGTACGTAATTCTAAGCAGGATGATAGTAGGCGGGAGCAAAATCAGCAGTTGCGACAGCCTGATAAAAACGGCCTGTCGTACTTAATCAGGGAAACGATTAGCGGCGTCAGTTTGGGACCCATCGGGTGTGGGAAGACCTTAGTGGCCCAGAAGGAAGCCTAGGCAACGTCCGTCTGACACATCCGAATGGATAAATCGGTGATAGGAGAATGTGTAAGGAAACAGAGCGAGTAACGCACCCACGGTAACAATAACCGAAATTGAAACGGTAGTCGACATAGCGATCATTGTTCATAATAACGATGAAAGTAGAGTACCGGTCATTAAAGCAGAGGCGACTGCTGTTAATGCAACAACGGTACCGCAGGCTCCAATATAGTGTGACTCACAGGCAGAATTAAAGAAGCCGAATCGGTTAAAACATTCGTTGTCAAGCAGAGTAACGTGTAACATGAGGAGGTGTGGGTAGGTCAGTTCAGTCGGATATTCGACGAACTGAAGAATTCCAGAGGATTGTATGGGAAGTGTGCTAACGGGAAAAGCGGAGAATATTTGACGCTTCACAACCCGCATGAAATTAGCGTTTATGAAGGAACGGGAAGCTCTGTACCGAAGAGAAAGGCCAAATGCTGTAGTAATGGAAGCAGCCAACCTCAGCGATGCTAGTCCTAAAGAAAACTGAGGCGAAATTTCTGAAAAGGGACAAGACGAATTTGTCGATAACGACCAGGTACGACTGACTGAAAGCCACGTAGACTGCAACGCCTACAAGGTTCAGGCTGACATCATGCAGTCAGACGAGAGTGATGCGGGTTGCGTGAGCATGGGAGAAGATTTAGATGCAGAAACGGAGCACATTTCTCCAAGCAATTTGGAAGATGATAGCTATCTTTCTGGAAAAAATATTCCTGACGTGAAAGCGAACTTCTGGTAAAACAAGGTTCGTTAATCGAAGAAATTGATAAAAAGGTTACAGTGTTTGTGAAAACGGCTGAAACAACCGCAGGACAGGCAGATAGAAATTAAAAAGTCCAAGAACAGAAAATTTAAAAACCCAGATAAACCGCAATCTGTATCAGGGCCGGGCGGATTTTTCTGCAGTGACCTTGACGTGGATGAGGACTTGTTATGGAAAACCAAGACATAGACACAGATAAGTGTAGACAAATAAACACGTCAAAAAAGTTTTGCATCACCCCGGTTCAGAGAACTCCTGAAGATAGACGTTGACTGTGGATATTGTATCACAGACAGAGTCGCTTTGACTGTTCAGAGGTGTCACTAAACCCGCCCAAAGATGTAAACAACCATGCATGAGCAGCGCCTATTAGACGGAGGGTGTCCGACAGCCGATCAGTTGCAGCCATTCCACCAGTAAGGAGATACACGACTCGTGTTGTCTGTAGTTCAACCATGCCTGAACGGTCAGTACCATAGTTCGATCGCGTCCGCGTTGTTACTTTGTGCCAGGAAGGGCTCTCAGCAAGGGAAGTGTCCAGGCGTCTCGGAGTGAACCAAAGCGATGTTGTTCGGACATGTAGGAGATACAGAGAGACAGGAACTGTGGGTGACATGCCTCGCTCAGGCCGCCCAAGAGCTACTACTGCAGTCTATGACCGCTACCTATGGATTATGGCTCGGAGGAACCCTGACAGCAAAGCCACCATGTCGAATAATGCTTTTCGTGCAGCCACAGGACGTCGCGTTACGACTCAAACTGTGCGCAATAGGCTGCATGATGCGCAACTTCACTCCCGACGTCCATGGCGAGATTTATCTTTGCAACCTTGACATCATGAAGCGCGGTACAGATGGGCCCAACAACATACCGAAAGGACCGCTCAGGGTTGGCATCACGTTCTCTTTACCGATGAGTGTCTCACATGCCTTCAACCAGACAATTGTCAGAGACGTGTTTGGAGGCAACCCGGTCAGGCAGAACGCCTTAGACCCACTGACCAGCGAGTGTAGCAAGGTGGAGTTCCTTGCGGTTTTGGTGTGGCATTATGTGGGGCCGACGTACGCCGCTGTTGGGCATGGAAGGCATCGTAACGGCTGTACGATAGGTGAGTGCCATCCTCCGACCGACAGTGCAACCATATCGGCAGCATATTGGCGAGGCATTCGTCTTCATGGAATCGCGCCCCGATCGTGCACATCTTCTGATTGACTTCCTTCAGGATAACGACATCGCTCGACTAGAGTGGCCAGCATGTTCTCCAGACGTGAACCCTATAGAACATGTCTGGGATAGATTGAAAAGGGCTGTTTATGGATGACGTGACCCACCAACCACTCTGAGGGGTCTACGCCGAATCGCCGTTGAAGAGATAGGCAATCTGGACCAACAGTGCATTGATGAACTTGTGGATAATATGCCACGATGAATACAGGCATGCATCAATGGAAGAGGACGTGCTGCTGCGTATTAGAGATATCAGTGCGTACAGAAATCTGGACCACCACATCTGAAGGTCTCGCTGTATGGTGGTACAACACGCAATGTGTGTTTTTCATGAGCAATAAGGAGGGCGGAGATGATGTTTATGTTGATCTCTATTTCAATTTTCTGTACAGGTTTCGGAACTCTCGATACCGAGGTGATGCAAAACTTTTTTTGATGTGTGCAGTAGTGCCCCTCGACGTGAACGGCCTACCCATGCACGTTCTAATTGATACCGGGTAAGAGCTAAGTGCTATGTTCGGAAAAATTTTCTGTGTGTTAAAAGAAAGACCAGGAGTAGTAGTGCCCGTAATGGGAGTTAAAATAATCGATGCTACCGGAAAGAGTAGCAAACCTGTAACCCATCAAATATTTGTCTGTTTCGAAATTCAGGAGGCACAATTTGTAAATGAATCTATCGTCGTGCCAGATTTGAGCACCGAATTAATAATTGGCTTAGATTGCTTATTGAAGTACGACGCGCCGCGCGGGATTAGCCGAGCCGTCTAGGGCGCTGCAGTCACGGACTGTGCGGCTGGTCCCGGCGGAGGTTTGAGTCCTCCCTCGGGCATGGGTGTGTGTGTTTGTCCTTAGGATAATTTAGGCTAAGTAATGTGTAAGTTTATGGACTGATAACCTTAGCAGTTAAGTCCCATAAGATTTCACACACATTTGAACATTTTGAAGTACGACGCAGTAATTGACTGCAACAACAAAACAATGACGTGCATTTCAAAAGATAAGATCGAAATTAGTACGAGTTGTAATGAAACAATTGATGATGTGAGTATTCAGTACCAACCTATTCACATTGTTAGTTATTTACTGATGAGATTGGCTTAAGTAGAAATATGGAATAGTACTGTATGCTGAATCTAAATGTTGACAATGGTTTGGAAGACGAGTTGGAGAGTATTGTGGACGGTGTGACAAATGCTACACCGTGCAACCAGAACAGAAACGAGACTTCTATAACGTAATTACGAGAAATAAGAACGTGTTTTCGAATAACCCGGTGCTTGTTAATGGTTGTAAATGCAAATTAAATGCAATGCCCCGCGAACCGTTCTTTTGTATGACCGCACGCGGCATCACTGATCAAACAGGGTCCGTACAACAAGATGTAGATCGAATAATGGAAAGGAATGTTATAGAGAGGAGTACCAGTTCCTATAACAATCCCTCGATCGTAGTAGGAAAAAGAGATGGTAGTGTCAGAATCGTT
Organism: Schistocerca cancellata; assembly: GCF_023864275.1. Taxonomy (NCBI): domain Eukaryota; kingdom Metazoa; phylum Arthropoda; class Insecta; order Orthoptera; family Acrididae; genus Schistocerca; species Schistocerca cancellata. The sequence goes on from NC_064631.1 coordinate 359,908,061, forward strand.
ATAGATGCACATACGCTGTACAAAGTTGTTAAACGTGAAACGGATAGATCAGAAAGTATGGAGTAGATAATGCAAATTTTGGTGTCGATAGCAATGATGCGACGGCCTAAGTGCAAGTTAAGTCGGCACTACGACAGACGCTGACGACAGCGCCCTCTAGCAGGTGCTCTTGAGGTCTACGAGCGCCGCTGCAGATTCAGCCATTTGATCAAGTAGAGCAGACGGCTGGAACACTTCGCACCTCATTGCAAAGTTATGTAACCATTTATTAACTTGTTTTTGACTATATTAAACATATATAATTTGACAAGCAGTACCGATGTGTTTTACCTTTTCCTGATCCTACTCACTTCCTACTTTCGGCCTACCTTTCAGTTTTCAGGAGCAGACCCACGCGCCGCCTTCCAGGCGGGATACAAAACAAATATTTCACAATTTACAGTTTATGACTAGCCTCGACCTCACGGTTGGCTATTGGCAGATTCCTCTTGAGGAATAATGTAGGTAATATACTGCTTTTTCGTGTGCAGGCAGGTGTTTCCAGTATAAGATAGTGCCATTCGAACTGAACATATCAGTATCTGTCTTCATCAGTCGCTTGATAAAGTACTTGGCGCGGCTCTAAGTTCCAGAATGACAGTGAACATGGACCACTTGCTGTTGCCGAATGCGTTCTGGCAAAAGCTTTGCGATCTTTTAGACGAGATTTTCAGTGCCTTACGAAAAGGGTGGAATGACTCTGAAACTGAAAAAATGTGAGTTTGTGAAGCAAGAATTTAATTTTATTGTCCACGTAATTACTACAGCAGGAATCCCCAAAGATCCACAGCAGATAGAGACAATAATGATTTGTTCACTTCCGAAGAATAGAAGACAATTAAAAAGTTTTCTAGAGTTAACCGGATTTCATGACAAGTTCGTGCAGGGGCAAGCGTTCAGTGACCCAAACTTAAGCAACTTGATACTCAAGAATACACCGCTTTGTGGACTAACGAGAGTCAGGCCGCATCTGAGAGACTTAAAAACGAGTTCTAACATATTGTACCATCCTGACCTTTACATCTCGGCCTATTGCCCGGCCGGAATTACAGCGGAACGGTACATGCGTGATCTAGGGAGACTTTACCGAATGTATTGTCATCAAAACCACAGGGGGAGGGACAAATATATAAACGATTTTGAAAACATTATGAATGCTTTGACGCACGAGTCTGCAGAATTCACTCCGGAGGAAATCCTATTAAAACTTAAGTCTAGAGTTTGATGGAAAAGATAATTGAGTTTCTTCCTCAAGCTAGTATTGACATTGACGTGAAGAAAGAACGTTTGCTAGAGGTAATGAAAAAGAAAGCCGAGGTGCGAATACAGCTCACGATGCGAAAGCGCGGTTTGCTAAATTTGCAATTGGTGACCTCGTTGTCGTTAAAGCGCACGAGAAATCGGGCGACACTGATACCGAGATTTCAGTATTTAAATTCATTTATAATGAACCATTTAAGATCGTCAGTATACCTCATCACACTAACGCTTTCTGTTTAATTTTTCCTAGTTCTGGCAGGCTGACAGGTATATGTATCTTTGTTGACTTGAAATTGCATCAAATCTGAGAAACAGGATTTTCCAGTGAAAACTTAATTATTACTGCAATGTTCAATATTTGACCGGACGGTCATCAACGAATTTGCAAAAACTATAACGGGAAATTTAGATTATAGAGTAAATGTTCTGAAAGCAACTGAAATGAAAGAGAAACCTAACCATGGCCAAAGTGTACAAACGTCAGTGTGGTATACGTATCACTTGTAATTTTGTAAATAATATGTTCTAAAAATTCTTTTATACCATGTATTATGTAAGAGAATACCGATGCACTCAGACAGTGTATAAGTTTCAGATCTCTGTACGCGTGTGAATATGGACAGTGTTGAGCTATTCACTGTGATAGAAACAAGTCATTGAGATTACTCGGGAGTGAGTTTTCAAAGAATGCGAGGCAGGTGGACGTTCTGGATGGCACTGAACAAACAAAGAGATGACGCGTGCCGCTGGGGCGCACGCATCAGTGCCATATCTGGACTGAGCCAATGCGGGCTCTGAGAACGCTGCGGCGTCCTTTGTAAATATGTGTGTCGAACACGATGTTCCTCTTTTCAGCACAAACTTTGGTATAAATATTTAAGTTTGACCTCGACGCTTGCTTGAGACACATGAACTCTCATAATGAGAAATGCAGTCTGTTAATCATGATATTTATGAAAAACTATGTAAAGTAAACCTTGTAATTAGTGATTTCTTATCTTGTTCCTTATTCTTTTACTTATTCTTTTGTGTACCTTTAACTATGTTACTTACATTCTCTTATACGGTATTGACATGAGATTTTCGTAACACGTGAACCATTTCAAACGTAGTGAGTTTCTTGAAAGCTGTAATTTTGTTGTTCAAAATATATTATGGTACACTATGATGTTTTGAGTTATAATGACACAGTGTTATGCTAATTACGTGCCCACGCATAATTATGATAATTAATGAGAAGCTTAATCAGTGATTAACAAAATTTATGTAGATAAAACTGAATGCCTTTAGCCATCTGCATTTCTGTGAGTATTTCTTCGGAAACCATAAGGCTGCGCCGTTGATATGAATAAATAAAAAATCGGTTATTTTTGAACATTCTAACGATTTCACCTAGTCCCAAAGGATCCTGCGACATGACCTTTGATCTCAGTTTCTTAGAAAACTGCACCTAAATTCTTTCACGGGAGTTACTTTCGAGTAACCCCAGACTAGTATGCTGAAGTTGGTGAAACCCTGGGCCTGGCTTCTCCTCTTCTCTCTCATCTAATGAAGATACTTTCCTTGCAGATAACATCGACAGCGAACAGTCTAATAGTGCTACTTATTATGTCTGATAAATAATTGATGTACAACGAAGACTTAAGTGATCCTATTACATTTCCTTGGGATGTAACGCATGTTATTTTCGTTTCGTTCGAACATTTCTTCAATGTAGAAACTAGCCGTAAGTTTTCTATCATGTGACTTTTAACTGATATGCGTCTTAGGGGGCAAATCACACCAAAGCGGATTTATATTGAATCTGCACAAGGTGTGTAAAGCAATCTTATACTGGTGCTGACACAAATACTATGTGGGGTGGCTAGCTTCTCACATAATTTATTCATTAAATTAATTGACCGGAGTTTTCCTCCAAAAATGATGATGGGAATGGATTGTGGTAAGTGTGACTGAATAGGTGGTAAAAGCCATCCTAAAAATTTACAGTTACATTTATTTTCTTTAGATGTAACACAAAATTGATCATGAATATGTACAAGGAACAATCATGTATATTAACGTAAACCGAACATGTAAATACACTACTGGCCATTAAAATTGCTACACCAAGAAGAAATGCAGATGCTAAACGGGTATTCATTGGACAGATATATTATACTAGAACTGACATGTGATTACATTTTCATGCAATTTGGGTGCATAGATCCTGAGATATCAGTACCCAGAACAACCACATCTGGCCTTGATACGCCTGAGCATTGAGTCAAACAGAGCTTGGATGGCGTCTATAGGTACAGTTGCCCATGCAGCTTCAACACGATACCACAGTTCATCAAGAGTAGTGACTGGCGTGTTATGATGACCCAGTTACTCGGTCACCATTGACCAGATGTTTTCAGTTGGTGAGAGATATGGAGAATGTGCTGGCCAGGGCAGCAGTCGAACATTTTCTGTATTTCTGAATACCTCGGAAGATGATTTGTAAACAAAAGCGAAATGCATCTAGTGTAATTCTTTTTAATTAGATTGCAGTCAGCTCAAGACAGATAACCTATAATAACATATGTTAACAGCTGCTGCGGAAGATGGCCACGCAAACAAACGAAATAATGTAGTTTTGAAGGACCATCAATAATAGCCTGTGAAACGAGAATGTCTGTGGGTTTTTCAGCAATATAAATGAAGAAGTAGCACATTTATTTTTATACTGAGAATGGGCTTTCTCATAACTATTGATGTGTCTCGCCTCAGTTGCTAGTTTAATAATACGCTGTTTTAAGATGCTGCCACAATTTCAAATGCATTAGAATGTTAGTAAGATGTATACCTGTAAACTCTGCTGTGTTTAGGTAAAAGAAGCAGATGTTCAGAACAACACTTGTAACACATTACTCAAAACGCAACACAGTCCTTCACGAATCAATATCTCCTCAACTACATTCTTGGTATGGCTGACAACTTGAGACCGGTCCTGTGCTGTAACATTTTAAATGACTTATTTTGTCAGCATTTCGATATCACTGAACGTAAATTTCTCGTTGTTTTTTGCCACATTACTTTTCACCTAGCCCCATATATTCTCAGTCGGATTTAAATGAGCGTGATACGAAAGAAGCCTGATAAAACTATGCTCTCTAGCGTTAGCCATCTCCACGCCATGTTAGTGTGGAGTTTTTATCTTTTACAGTACTACAAGTTCCATTAATTTCGCCTTACACAAGCTAAGTTTATCCTATCGAAAATTTCTTTGTACCCAGGCGAAAAAAGCCGCTTTCCTCCACTACATTCTGGAATGGTATTGCGCATTGTCCATTACAATATTTGCAACTGAACATCATCTCCACAGCCGGCGAACGTGTTCGTGAACGACCACTTTTAATGCGAATAATGCGTTCATACACGGTGCACTGTGTTTATTAACGCAGCGCCAAAACGAAACACTTGTTCACAATAATTAGCGACTGTAGAACGCTTCACCGCCAGAAAATATCACTTTACAACGAGAGGTTGTAGGTGCCTCTAATGCGCGACACCATGTACTACTGTTTTCCCACGACGTGGCAACAGGGGCGCTTGACCAACCGAACTGCAGGCGGCGTAGTAGGGAAAGGCGGCTCTCCATTGGTGTTACCTGGGCAACGGCGTCACGTCCTCTCCGATGAGCCAAACGTCAAAAATCTCAACTAATTTTAAACGCACTATAGGTATCCTTCTACAAGCCTGGTCTCCCGCCCCCCCCCCCCTCTCCCCCCGCCACATACACACACACACACACACACACACACACACACACACACACTCCTATCCCGTATCATAATCATTGTCTCTTGACGCCTCAGGATGTGTCCAGTCAACCGATCCCTTATTTTAGTCATGTTGTGCCATAAATTTTTCTCCCCAGCTTTCCTCATCAGTTATTCGATCAACCCATCCTCAACATTCTTTTCCAGCACTATAAAGGCCTTTATTCCATATGCTAATTTGTCGAAATCTGACATTTTGAGACCGTGGCTGAGTTTAAAAGATTGATTCTTGCAAAGAAGACAACAGCAACAAATAGCATTATTACTATTTGTTAACTGTGTTGTCTTCTTTCAGGAAACAACCTGTACTCGTACTTCTATTCTTTTCTTGTCTCAGCCGCTCATTGTCCTCGTTTTACCTCCAAACCATGTTGCACTCGAGACTAATACCGTCAGGAAAGCCTTCCTAACGCTTAAATTTACGTTGAACATTAACAAATTTCTGTTATTCAGAACTCTTTTTCTTGCCAGTCTGCATTTTAAATCATCTCTACTTCGGCCATTATCTTTATTTCGCTGCTTAAATAGTAAAACATGTAGTGTACCTTTTTCTAGTCTAACCCCCTCAGCATCGCCTGATTTAATTCGAATGGATTCCGTTAAATTTGTTTTACTTTTGTTGGTGTTCATCGCACAATCTCTTTTCAAGTCACTATCAGTTGCGTTGTTATAAAGAAGGTCGAGATAGCTGCAATTTAATTCTCAGTCTTTATTTCTCGACAGATCTATATCGGCTTTCATTGCCAGTTTCGAGTAACCTGCGACTATACCGTTGTTTGTGGTGACGATACTCACGATTCCAGGGAGTACCGCACAACAATCGATGTGCCGCCGCGAAACACTAGTCGCACGGCAGCTCCATGGGCTGGCAGTACGGACTACACCGAGGTCTGCCAGGGGCCGTACCTGCCAACCCATGGGTATCACGTGTGTGGACAGCGATTGGTCGCGTGTAAAGTTTTTCATTTCTAATTCTACAAAAATGTTCAAATGGCTCTGAGCACTATGGGACCAAACATCTGAGGTCATCAGTCCCCTAGAACTTAGAACTACTTAAATCTAACTAACCTAAGGATATCACACACATCCATGCCCGAGGCAGGATTCGAACCTGCGACCGTAGCAGTCGCGCAGTTCCGGACTGAAGCGCCTAGAACCGCTCGGCCACGCCGGCCAGCTTTCAAGAATGTTCACGGTGTCGCTTCTGGGTATTCTGTGCAGTATTTACAATGCGTTTTCAGTTTTATCGGCTGTGTGGTGTTGATTTTCGAAATGGAGAAAGAAGCCCAGTTGGTTATTGTCGCTATTTTTGAGCTATCAGTTTCGTTCAGGTGGTCTTCAAAGTCATTTGCCCTCTCTGATAGAATTGCAATGTCATCGTGGAAGATCAAACTTTCAATTTCTCATCCTTGAACTTTAATATCCTTTCCAATATTCCCCTTGGTTTCCTTCACTGTTTGCTCAACGTGCAGATTAAATAACAGTTGGGACAGGCTTTAACCTCTCTCACTCCCTTCTCGTCCACTGTTTCCTTTTCATGCCCTTCGCCTCTTTCAACTGCAATCTTGTTTATGTACAAGTTATAAATACTGTTTCAGCCACATTCAGAACTACAGCTTGGCTGTAAATGAGAGATTTAGCATCTGGTAACACTAATGTGAGCGGACCTGTAATGTTACGGGAACAATAAATTTTGAAGTAGCTACCGCTCCTCTACTCCGTCAGAATTCCGCTGCCACGACTGTGGGCGTAACAAAATGCGAAGACACGATGGCGGAAACCTACTCGGGCATTTCCACGCCCACTACGTCGCCATCGGGGCCATTTTAGCCCCGTCGTGGAAAGGGACGCCTTTAATGACATCATTTGTCAGGGCGTTTGCGTACCCTGACGCTGACGTCGGTACATCCTCAGCTAATGTGCTGAATCACTGGTTTCTCTTCCCCAGCAGCCGCAACTGCAATCACGAGGGTGGAGCGTCGTCCTAGCGGCACTGACGTCACCCTCAATGCAAGTTCGTTAGTTTGTTTCTCCATCAAACGAACGGGGGAAAGAATTTAATGAAAGAAAAGACCCTATACCTTTTTTGTTTGCACCATTTTTTGTACCTAAATTTTGTGAAAGATGGGAGGGTCTAAAAGGATGGTCGTATTCGTTCCAAATTCGGAAGATGTGAGGAAATAAGTAATTGAAACTGCAAAGACTTGGCGAAGATGTATCCCAACACCGACTGAAGTGGCTGAAATTGTCGACTGCCTTTACTGTCTGATTTCCTAACTCAGTTATATCATCCCGTTTAATTCAACTGCATTATCTGTTGTTTTACTTTTATTGCTATTGATCTTGTAATCTCTTAAGACATTATCCAACTCTTTCAGCTAATATTCCACGTCGTTTGCTGTGTCTGACAGATTTACAATGCCATCTGCAGACATTAAGGTTTATATTTCACCTCTGTGAACGTCAGTTTTCCAAATTTCTCTTCAGTTTCCTTTGCTGCTTGCCCTACCATTTGTACTGATTTAATAACATCGACGAAGGGCTACATCCCTGTCTCGATCACTTCTCCCCTTTTATGCCCCTCGGCTCTTTTCATTGCCGACTGGTTTCTGTACAAGTTGTAAATAGCCTTTCGCTCCCTGTATTTTACCCCTGCTATCTTCAGAATTTCTTCCAGTCAACATTGTCAAATGCGTTATCTAAATCTGCAAATGCTATAACGGTAGATTCGCCGTTTTTCAGTCTTCCTCCTAAGATAATTCACAGAGACCACACGAAGCCGGTTAAAATTTTCATATGTACACAGCTTCCACCAGAAACATAAAAATTTCTGGTATAGGGCACTACGAGCTGTGGACAACAGCAAAATACAGCGTTCTGCCAGACGTGACGTCTTGGGGAGATTGCTAACTACAACAGGAAACATTGTCGCTGAAAACGTCTGAATCGACGAACTTACAATATGAATAGCGATGGATGTGTTGTTGCGTACTTGTTATGGTCATTTGTCCGAACACTGGTTTGGCACAGCTCTCAAAGGTAGTCGACGCTGTGCAAGCCTCTTCATCTCTGCATAAGTATTGCAGCCTTGTTGCCTTAGGATGGGTCCAGTAACCAGTAACCGGTTTCCATCGTTTAGTCAAGTTGTGGCAAAAAAATTCTTTTCTCCTCATTTCGATTCAGTACCTCACTATCAGTTATTCGACCTGTCCATCTAATGTTTAACATTCTGTTGTAGCGGAAAGATTCAAAAAATTCTCTGAGGTGTTTATTGGTCACCTCATTTCTATACAAGGCTACGCCTCATATAAGTACCTCCAGAGAAAACATCCTTACACTTAAATTTGTATTCGATGTCAACATTACTCTTTTTGTTTTTGCCTGTCTGCATTTCATATCCTCTCTGCGTCGGCTCTCATCAGTTGTTTTGCTGCCCAAATAGAAAAATTCTTCAGAAATCTTTAGTGTCTCATTTTCCATTCTATCACCATCTTATTATCGGACATGGTCAAATGTGGAGATAAGCGATCTGTTGTGTGACAGCTGTGGATTCAGAAAAATCCATAAGTCAATATCGCCAATATAATTTTTTGTTACTAATTTAGGCTGACCTACAAGCCATCTTCTGATCATGACTTTTCGTTGATTAGTGTACAACTGCCAAACGGAGAACACATCATCATAATTTATGTGAGCAGGTTCGCTTGTTGGGTTGGACTGCACAAGAAACATCTAAATCGACACTACTGGCCATTAAAATTGCTACACCAGGAGGAAATGCAGTTGATAAACGGGTATTCATTGGACAAATATATTATACTAGAACTGACATGTGATTACATTTTCACGCAATTTGGGTGCAAAGATCCTGAGAAATCAGTACGCATAACAAACACCTCTGGCTGTAATAACGGCCTTGATACGCCTGGGCATTGAGTCAAACAGAGCTTGGATGACGTGTACAGGTACAGCTGCCCATGCAGCTTCAACACGATACCACAGTTCATCAAGAGTAGTGACTGACGTATTGTGACGAGCCAGTTGCTCGGCCACCATTGACCAGACGTTTTCAGTTGGTGAGAGATCTGGAGAATGTGCTGGCCAGGGCAGTAGTCGAACATTTTCTGTATACAGAAAGGCCCGTACAGGACCTGCAACATGTGGTCGTGGATTATCCTGCTGAAATGTAGGGTTTGGCAGGGATCGAATGAAGGGTAGGGCCACGGTTCGTAACACATCGGAAATGTAACGTCCACTGTTCAAAGTGCCGTCAATGCGAACAAGAGGTGAACGAGACGTGTAACCAATGGCACCCCATACCATCACGCCGGTTGATACGTCTGTATGGCGATGACGAATACACGCTTCCAATGTGCGATCACTGCGATGTCGCCAAACACGGATGCGACCACCATGATGCTGTAAACAGAACCTGGATTCATCCGAAAACATGGCGTTTTGCCATTCGTGCACCCAGGTTCGTCGTTGAGTACACCATCGCAGCCGCTCCTGTCTGTGATGCAGCGTCAAGGGTAACCGCAGCCATGGTCTCAGAGCTGATAGCCCATGCTGCTGCAAACGTCGTCGAACTGTTCGTGCAGATGGTTGTTGTCTTGAAAACGTCTCCATCTGCTGACTCAGGGATCAAGACGTGGCTGCACGATCCGTTACAGCCATGCGGATAATATGCCTGTCATCTCGACTGCTAGTGATACGAGGCCGTTGGGATCCAGCACGGTGTTCCGTATTACCCTCCTGAACCCACCGATTCCATATTCTGCTAACAGTCATTGGATCTCGACCAACGCGAGCAGCAATGTCGTGATACGATAAACCGCAATCGCGATAGGCTACAATCCGACCTTTATCAAAGTCGGAAACGTGGTGGTACGCATTTCTGCTCCTTACACGAGGCATCACAACAACGTTTCACCAGGCAACGTTGGTCAATTGCTGTTTGTGTTTGAGAAATCGGTTGGAAACTTTCCTCATGTCAGCACGTTGTACGTGTCGCCACCGGGGCCAACCTTGTGTGAATGCTCTGAAAAGCTAATCGTTTGCATATCACAGCATCTTCTTCCTGTCGGTTAAATTTCGCATTTGTAGCACGTCGTCTTCGTGGTGTAGCAATTTTAATGGCGAGTTGTGTACATGATTTCTCTGCAGTTCACAGTTAAGTGCCTGGCATAGGGTTCATCGCTCACACAAATTGTGACAAAGTGGCACTCGTAGAATAATCAACGTATTTTGTCACGATCTGAAGATGGTTTGTAGACAAGCCGAAACTAGCAATCAATAAAATTATATTTGCGATTTATAGCATCAAGGGTTTTTCTTAATCCACAGCTCAATCACCATCACCTGATTTCATCCGACTACATTTCATTAAACTTGTTTTACTTTTACTGCTATTCGTGTCATAACCTCTTAGCAGGATGATGTCCCTTCCGTTCAACTGCTCTCGCAGCAGAATTCTTCGTCACAATTGGAACCCAAAATATCTTGGTGTCATCCTGGATCGTACACTATGCTTCAAACAACACCTTCTTAACTTAGCTCAAAAGCTGAGGACTCGAAACAACATCCTCCATAAGCTATGCGGAACTACCTGGGGATCTTCAGCAACCACCCTGCGAACTTCAGCTCTGGGCTTGGTATACTCAAGTGCTGAGTATTGTGCACCTGTTTGGATGAATAGTCATCATACCAGGCTTGTTGATACCCAGCTGAATACGACAATGCGCATAATATCTGGCACAATCATAACTACTCCAGTTTATTGGCTTCCACTGTTAGCCGGTATAATGCCTCCTGATCTACGCAGATGTACTGCCCTTATGAGAGAATTCCACAAGATCTCCAGGAATTCTAACCTACCCGTGCATAGCGACCTGCCACTTTTAAATCGCAAGAGACTGAAATCACGTCATCCAACTCCGTGCGATGCTGCTGACATGGTTGCTAAGAATTTCAAACCTCTTGAAGAATGGAAAGGTCGGTGGGAAGCAGTGACAGATGTGCACCTGCATAACATCTTCTCAGGTGCTAAACTTCCAACTGGATTCGACTTACCACGCAAGACCTGGTCTACTCTCAACAGAATCCGTACCAGCCGTGGGCGATGCAGGGATGCTCTCTTTAAGTGGAAGAAGCTGCCTGATCCAGCTTGTGACTGCGGGGCTCCATACAAGACTGTTCACCACATTGTCAGTGAATGCAGGATTCGAGCCTATCACGGCGCCAAATAGGACTTCCTGCTAGCAGCTCCAGATGCAGTGCGCTGGATTGAAGGACTGGATATTCAGTTGTAAAGATTAACTTAAGTTTCTTGTGTGTCAATATGTACATATGTATATGTAATTCCATGATATGTCTGTATTAGCCATACGCTAAATAAATAAATAAACTGCTCTCGCAAGTCCTTTACAATCTCCGATAGAACCGCATCATCAGAAAACAGCCAAACCGCTGAACTTTAATTTCCTTCCTGTATTTTTCTTTTGTTTCCTTTACTGCTTCCACAGTGTGCAGATTGAATAACATTGGGGAGAGGCTACAACCCTGTCTTACTCCCTTCCCAACTATTGCCTTCATTTCATGCCTGTGAATTCATATAGCTGCAGGCGGGCTTCTGTACAAGTTGTGGATAATTTTTGCTCCCTATACTGAATCCCTACTACTTAGAAGAGAATAAAAGCTTTCGGTATGTGGTGCTACAGAAGAGTGTTGAAAATTAGCCGGGTAGATCGAATAACAGATGAAGAGATGCTGAAATGAATTGGGGTACTAACAGATGTGACGCAACTTGACTAAAATAAGGAATTTGATGAAAGAACACATCCTGAGTTCATAGGCAGTATTATTCACTCACATTGTCACGATACACTCGTATAATTCTAATACTATGTGTCCTATTAATAATGTTTCTCAGGAAACTATGATGCAAAAAAGGTGTTGTATGTGTGAAATCCTGTTCCACTCACATTGCCACGATACACTCGTATCATTCTAATACTATTTGTCCTATTAATATTGTTTCTCATGCAACTACGATACAAAAAAGGTGTTGTATGTGTGAAATCCTGTTCCAATGTAAGAAAGGGTCTGATGGCCCTAATAACATCAGATTAGACAAATAAATAAAGGAATCTTTAGTTTGGTGGTAGAAGGAAGTATGGGCGCCAAAAATTGTAAAGGGAGAACAAAGCTTGAATACAGTTGTAAGGCGGCTGTATTTGTCTCATTACATGATCAATCAGTGTAATTAATTTGATCGATTACATTAACATACAGTATTTGTATCATTTGGGACCGAATATTAGTTTATTGATGGTACTAGTTGATACTGGTCAGTTTCACACTAACAACTGTAGTACTGCATGCTCTACAAAAGTAATTTTTGCGCTGGCTATGATACCGAGAGTGGCTGAGGACGCTGCCCACTTCCGACAGGTCGAGGGCAAGCTGGCATTTTTTCAGCGGCCAAAGGGCAGGATTTTACAGCCCGCCGCAAAGCCGGCCAGTGAGCGTCGCCTCCTGGTGCCAGAGGCGCGGGCGGAAGTTGAAAGAGGGCAGTAAAGATAGCCATCTAACAAGAATCACCTGCAGTTTTTTCAGCCCCGTTGGAATGCGTCTCCTGTCGCCACACAAGTTAACGTTTAAGACAGGGTGGCCAGGTGATTGGCTAAGCCCTTCGGGCATGGGCGTACCCAGCGAGGGGCAGGGGCAGGGGCAGGGGCAGGGGCAGGGGCGACGGCTGCCCCCCCCCCCCCTTAGAAGATATTCGAACTCGTTCGCGGAGATCGGGGAGTAATTTTTTCGTCTTCGGCACGTTACTGTCGGCAGGGAAGTTTATAGAAATAATAAATTGAGCGATAAGCAATCCGCTCTGCTATTGGCAGGCATGTTACGTCGCCAAGGAACAGCGTATTCACTTGTAGGCAGTAAGGGATCATGACTATGTGAAAGTTTCTAACGAACAATCCACCATACCAAAATGACAACGAATACTGGCGACGTTCGCTGGTAATACCGTACATCGATCATTCATGTCATCATTAAATATACGATTTTCACCAGAAAATACACCAGCTTTTGCTCTAAATAAGCTACATCCCTTGAATATGAGCGATTCTAGTGTAACAGACATCCTTAAAAGTGCAGAATTGTTTAAAACATTTTATAGATTGGATGATATTGCCGGAGAATTGGAACTATGGTACAATTTGTGGAGGAAAAAGAATATAACTGAAGCTAAATTAAAAAATATGGAAGTCGTAGACCTGTTTAACGAGACCAATATTTTTTTTCCCTAGCATGAAAAAAGCACTAAAAATTTTGAGCACTATTCCATGCACAACAGCGACTGTGGAACGATCCTTCAGCACACTTCGAAGAGTGAAGACGTGGCTCAGAAGTACTATGCGAGAAGAAAGGCTCACAGGATTGTGCCTGATGAGCGTACACCGCAATTATGTAAAAGAAAACTGCGTGATGTTAGAGAAGAAAGTAATTGAGAAATTTGCGGCAAATCCTAGAAGATTATTACTGAATTAAAAAGTTGTATTTTTAAACAAGTGCATTCTTATATTTAAAATGTTTATTGAAAGCAGTTTTTCACTAGTTTGCCAGCCGGGGTGGACGAGCGGTTCTAGGCGCTACAGTCTGGAACCGCGCGACCGCTACGGTCGCAGGTTCGAACCCTGCCACGGGCATGGATGTGTGTGATGTCCTTAGGTTAGTTAGGTTTAAGTAGTTCTAAGTTCTAGTGGACTGATGACCTCAGAAGTTAAGTCCCATAGTGCTCAGAATTTGAACAAAGCCATTTTCACTATTTACTGTTTTATTTAATAAGAAATGCAGCATGTTTTCTCGGATTGTACAAGTGCATTTTTGTATTTAAAATGTTTATTAAAAGCAGTTTTTCACTGGTTTACTGTTTTATTTAATAAGAAGTGCTGTATGTTGTCTCGAGTCCTTGTTTCCTGAGACTAGTATGACCTGCACCCCCCTAGTTCAGATCTTGGTTACGCCCTTGCCTTCGGGTGGACGTTGCTTTAAATTGTTCGAGTAGCTTCTAGAACATTTTACATGAACTGCTCAGGGTTGGCCAGCGGTTTCATGTCCAGAAAGAGCGGCGGGAAATCGGGTTGTGACGAAGATCGTCTGGGCTCAGTCGAGAGCAGAGGTGGACCAAACGGTTATTTTGGAGTAACCATTATCACGGTTACAGTTATTCTTTACAACCGCTATTTTTAACGGTTATAAATAACTGTTAGCTATTTTTCTCTACCGAATACTCCAAATGGGGTTACAGCTATAGATCGATGTAGGTGGAGTCCATCAGTTTAGTTATCAGTGAATTATAATTGCGAGTAGTGCAAAGCGGCAGGAATGTCGTATGAACCGTGCCATAAACTTAGCTAATTAATTGCCCGGTACATTTCAGTTGTTGTTTGGACGGTTATTGGTGTTTCATATTATACGTATGTTGGTTATCGGTCGCCACTAGTAACATTATGCTCGCAGCTGCAACAGAAAGTAGGTGGAACTTCGCCACACCACTGTTTAAGAGAAATGTTGAAAACGTGCTTTTTTAGGTATGGTTTAATATGTAAGCTCACTACTGTAGGTAAAATTCGAAGCTTGTGTTGGTCACTTAATAGAATAAGTGTATGGCCTTGTAATACAACACAAAAACGTGATAGATTCCTTTCTTCTTGTACGAGATAGTCCATTTGAAGAAAATGTGAGTACGCTAATCCAAATTCTATGTGAGATTTGGAAAACTGCTCGGTTTCTTCATCTACCGTGAGAGTCTTAATTTTTTGGTGGGCACATGCTAAATTACATTTCTTCAAGCCATCAGTTTTTTGTGTATCTCGTAGGTTTGGCATTATTGTACGCAGACTTTCAGTGGATGATTGGTTGTGTTGAACTCGTAATGGTAACAGATTTAAATGCCTCAGATGTCATTACGATACCATTTTTCCTCTGTTGAACTAATTCTTCTTTGGGTATCCAGATTGTGAAAGACTGAATGAACAGTATTGATGTTGGAATACGAATTAACATTACGTTTTCAGAAATTTCTCAATAACAAAATTTCCTGTCCTGAGGAATACTTTACCTGTCGATTCCATGTTTTGTTTTTTTCTCCTTCTGTTATACATATGAGGCAATAATAAACACTTCGTCTGTCAATGCCACCTGCCTGCTTTGACTTTTTTTCTTGCTATAATTTAATATAGTGACAGTTACCTGTCTGAATACGTAACAGAGTAATTCATGAATGAGACAGATGAGCACTCAGAATTAAGGGCTAAGTTTTGCATATAACAGAACCTCAACATAGCAATGAGTGCATCTGACAAAGTTCTTTAGTGTTGCTTAACATAATAGAAAATGAACTGACGAGCCCTTTGAAAACAAGAAAGCATATATTATTCTAGAACGTTCATGTAGTGTGCACAATTACTAGTAGGCCTCTAATACAAAGAAATCTATTCTTTATTTAAATGCCGCTGACAAAGTATCTGATCTGAATATTGTTGTAAGCATGCCTGTATTCATTCCAGATATGCTGCCATCAAATGGTTAATTCGGCACACATGCATCCGAAGTGTAAATATTCCATTGTACAATTTTCCTGTATAAAATTGATGTTCTCAATACTATGTAGAAAATGTTTGAAGGTCAATGACCAACAGCTAATTAAATTAAAAAAAGCCCATTTGCAATAGGTGTGTACAAGTTGAAAAAACTAATGTTTCTCTTAGTAAAGCCACAAAGCTATGTTTCGCCGAACTGCACGAGTTTTTTGGTACACAAGTTGATAAGATACACTTTAATGAGGTTGATCTGATATAGCACCGACACTTTTTCATCATAATGATGCCACCAAGCGTTAGGGTTATGGTATATTTTGAGAAGCTACTCAACTATTTTCCATTTTTTGATCACCTACAATACTCAAATACTTCAGTAAGTGTAAAGTCAAGCCCCTAAAAAATATTAACATGTTGCACACTCTTTACAATATTTCATAGCTTTCTATTACTATTGCTAGTACTACTAGCCTAGTGGCAACAACACAGAGAAAAACAAGAACACGAAACAAAAGCCATTACCTTCTAACGCAACCTAAGGCCGGAAAGAGAGCGACACCTGCTCCGGAACTACAAGAAATGGAGAGAATAGAATCCCATTATTTGTCAACTCTCGGGAACTCCCGATAGCCAGCGATTACCAGAACGTAAATATTTTGTTCACTCCAGTAACTATCCTCTCTGGAAATATCACCAGGTTGTACGACCTTTAATTGGAGTCATGAACAGAGTTAGCAACTTCCAGGTTACCTATAGTGGTAGCCCGTTAACTGCCAGAGAACAATAACAAATAAGATAACTGCCATGGAAAAATATTTTTTGTTTCTTTATTGTATTTCAGTGCTCCATCTGGGGCGGGCTGGCTGCAGCATATGCGCTGCTCTTCAGCCGAAAGACATTAATAATACAAAGGAAGACATTTGAAAGAACAGAAGGGAAAAAATATGGTGTACATATACATAAAAAGGGGGAACAATACGGAAGAGAACAGACAAAAGGGGGGGCGACTGTAAAATGCAGATAAAAACCGTAAAACATTAGCACACACAAAACAAAACCACACACTGGATCATAAAAGTATCGACAGACGGCGTAGCACGTAACGATCACTGACAATAACACTATGTACAAGTCCTGCACATAATTAAAATCACAGCTCTTGATGCACAGGAGAACAGCACCAAACACAATACTTATATAGTACACTGATGACAATAAGCAAACAGAGAGTATCTGTCAGTGGAATACAGACGAGGGAGGAGGGAAGAAGGGAGGGAGGGGAGGGGGGAGGAGGGAAGAAGGGAAGTAGGAGAGGAGAGGGGGGAGAGGGGAAGAAGGGAGGGAGGGAAGAAGAGGGGGAACAGGCAGGGAGCGTGCCGAAGAGGGCCAGGGAGGGAAGTACGTGGGAGGGATGCAGTCAAGGAGGGAGTGCAGAGACTCAGGGAGTGAAGGAGAAAAATCCAGTCTGGGAGAAGGAGGGGAGAGGAAAAAGGGGGCCCTGGGGAGGGGAAGGAACAAGGCCAGATTACAGTTGGAAGGAAGGGTACAAGTCACACTGAAATTCAACATCCGGGAGGGGGAGATGCTGGAAATTGCCCTGATGAAAGAGATGGAGGGTGTGGAGGTGGAGAGTGGGGATACAGCTATAGAGGTGCAGCAATGGATAGGGAGTGGAGAGGAAGAAAGAAACCAAGGGGTGAGGGGGATCAAACGTGCAGACAGTGTCAAGGATGCAGAGATGTTGGAGTAAAAGGAGGAGGTGGGGGAAGGGGATGAGGTCATACAGGAGTCGTGTGGGGAAAAGAAGGCGGATACAGAAGGCAAGGTGGAGCACATGGCGTTTGAGGATTTGGAGGCCCCTGTAAAAGCAGGTGGGGGTGGAGATCCAAGCAATGCTGGTATAACAGAGGATAGGATGGACGAGGGATTTGTAGGTGTGGAGGATGGTGGAAGGATGCAATCCCCATGTCCAAGCACACAAGAGTTTCAGGAGGCGGAGGTGGGAATGGGCTTTCTTCTGGATGGTCAGGAGGTGAGGGGTCCAGGTGAGGTGACGGTCGAGGGTGAGGCCGAGGTATCTCAGGGTAGGTTGCACTGACTAATGTCAGGGTGAGCTGGATGGGCCAACCTTAAATGCTGTGGTAGTAATCATGGAGATGGAAGGAGCAGGTGTGCAGCCTATGATGGTTGCCTGGGTTTTGGAGCAGTTGAGACAAAGGAATCACTGGTTACACCAAGTGGTGAACTGGTCAAGGTGGGTTTGGAGGGTGCTTTGGGACCACTGAAGGGTAGGACAGAGAGCCAGGAAGGCAGTTCATCAA
The DNA here is from genome assembly GCF_023864275.1 of Schistocerca cancellata. NCBI lineage: Eukaryota > Metazoa > Arthropoda > Insecta > Orthoptera > Acrididae > Schistocerca > Schistocerca cancellata. The sequence goes on from NC_064631.1 coordinate 359,926,094, forward strand.
CATATTGGAGAAGGTGGACATGTGGGGGTGGCTTGGGCATATCGGCGGTGTACAGGAGATAGAGGAGAGGGCAGAGGACGGAGCCCTGGGGGACACCAGCAGTGGGATAAAAGATATGGGAGTTGTTGTTGTGGAGGATGACATAGGAAGGATGGTGCGAGAGGAAGTACACGACCAGATGGACAAAATTGATAGGCAGGTTGTAGGTTTGGAGTTTAAAGAGGAGACCGGGATGCTATATGCGGTCATAGGCATTTTGGAGGTCGAGGGAAACAAAAATGGCAGATTGATGGGAGTTAAGCTGGAGGGAGAGAAGGTGGATGAGGTTAAGGAGTTGGTCTTCAGTGGAGAAGGAGGGTTGGAAGCCACACTGCGTAAGGGGAAGAAGGTGGTGTTGATTAAGGTGCTGATGGATATGATGGGAGAGGATGGATTTGAAGACCTTACTGAAGACGGAGGTGAGGCAGATGGGACGATAGGAAGAGGTGATGGAAGGGGATTTATTGGGTTTGAAGAATAAGAGGATGCAGGAAGCCTTCCACAGGTCGGGGTAGAAGCCTGTAGAGAGGATGATGTTATAGAAATCGGCAAGGACAGTCAGGAAGGAGAAAGGGCTTTCTCTAAGGTGGCAGTTGGTCACACTGTCGTGACCAGGGGCAGTGTTGCGTTTGGACTGGATGATAAGTTTAATGTCGTGTGCTGTGACTGGAGTGTTGATGTCGGAGGGGGGCAATTGCCCTAAGTACTGAAGACTAGGAGCAAGTGGAGCGACCGAGGTATTTGCGCATTCCATGATGGTGAGGAAAAGAGAATAATCGAAGTGGGGATCATCAGGGCCCGCTACGGTCGCAGGTTCTAATCCCGCCTCGGGCATGGATGTGTGTGATGTCCTTAGCTTAGTTAGGTTTAAGTAGTTCTAAGTTCTAGGGGACTGATGACCTCAGAAGTTTAGTCCCATAGTGCTCAGAGCCATTTGAACCATTTTCCATCAGGGCCGGAGAAGGCATCTGAAAGTTGGGAAGGGAAAAATACCGACCTCTGACAGTTATTTCCGTAATCGCTGGAATTCCTTATGTTGTACCATCCGCCCAAACTAAACTGTGACATGCAGAGAGGTGACTCAAGGGCACGAGCGTACATGTGCAATGCCTTTACGCCCGCTCCCATCAGCCACCGCTGTGACAGTAACTTTATTTATTTGTTTGTGCTGAAAGTACTGACAGCGAGCGAAATAGTATACCGTTCTATCAACAATGGCGCCCAGTGTCACAGTTATTTCCATGGCCTATAGAAGACCTTCCAGATGGTCTATCCCTCTTCACTGTAGCCAGAGCTCAGATGAGTTGACACGAAGCGTAGTAGAATCTTCAATAAACAGATGCCGCGAGGCAGTGTTGGAAGTTACAGAGATAACTGCTAGTATCAGATGAACATTTATCACAGTAACTGCTACTTCTCAATAACCTATTATTTCTATCAGTTACAATACTCTTTTCCACCTCTAGTCGAGAGTCCACATTAGAGAACCGAGGTTTGCTAATCGCTGGAGAACCTATAGTTTGTTTCAGACATTGCTGGCAGAGCGTCCAAAGTCTGAGAAAGTGACGATTGTGCCACTTGAAGTAGAATCAGTTCGTTTCTCTGTGAGCAGAGGAACAAATCGGTGCTTCTCCGTGTAACTTTAAGCATTCCAAAGTGCTCACTTAGGATCACGCGCTCGAGTCAAGGCTGTCTGCTCCTGGCAAGTTTGCAAGCAGATTGTCTTGACACGTGATCAAACTCTGTACTTGAGTAACTCCGAACATAAGAGATTGTGGACGCAACCACACTTCCTCTGTGTAATTAAATTCACCCCTGCACATCAAAATGTCTCCATGACTGACGACTGCAGTTCCAACAGATCGACGAGGCAGACTTTGCGAAATAGGGAAACGTAACAATAAATGTGTTCAGTTTCACTAGTTTGTTCCCGAGCTCTCTGTTGGCAGCGCTCGTCTGGGTGGAGGTTTTCCTAACAAAGTGGCTAGACATTATCAACCATTTAAGTGATCCTCTCATGAAAATGGGGGAGGGGGCGATTTTTGCATAGAAAATAAGTGTTGAGCTAATCTCAAAGTTAGTCTGATCAGTAGAATTAATTGAATGTTGTAATTGTAAAGACTCTGTTTTGCAATTTCCTTGATTTTTTTAATAAATATCTTGGTAGCATCCTACTATTCTTATTTAATTACGATTAGTCTTTACCCCACTGATCCTGAATAGGTTATTTAAGAATATTAATCAATTAAATAAACTTTATCTAACGTTTGAGGGCGGTCAACCATAGCATGGCTTGTCAGGTCACAACAGTATTAAAATCACGACCCACCCCAACATTACACAACAAGCAGTTTCAAATGGATGTAAGTTGCAGTAGTTACGCAAGTATGAAGAGGCTTACAAAAGAGAGGCTAGTGCGGAGAGGTGCATCAAGCCAGTCTTCGGACATAAGACTACCAGCACAACAACAATTTCAAAGAGTGCATTCCAGTCAACACTGTCTAAAGCGTTCTCTAAGTCTATGAATACTATGAATATAAACGTAGGTTTGCCTTTCTGCAAAGTATCTTCTAAGATAAGTCGTAGTGTATCTCCTCACGAATTCTTACACTTCTCTGAAACCCAAACTAATTTTCCCTGAGGTTGGTATCTACCAGTTTTTCCATTCTTCTATAGATGATTCGTGTACTTCCCATCATAGTTTATTAAACTGATAGTTCAGTAACATTAACACCTACCAGAACCTGCCTTCTTTGAAATATGAATTACTACGTTCTTCTCTAAGTATGAGGGTAGCTGTCTCATATCTTGCATACAACGTGAAATAATTTTTTAAATAAAACATTGTAATGTAAAAGACATTTTATGCCTTGCCTTGATCGCAGTTTTCAGTATACAGTGACAGCTCAATGACTAATTTTGGTTGTTTTTACAACTGTCTTCAGGTTGTTCAAATCACAAAAAAGCAGTGAACATGTATTATAACACATCGTCATTAACTATAGTCATGTAATTAAATGTATTCGTATTGTGGGCCAACAAGACTCTGACAGTATGCAATGAGAAACGTCATCGTGGGCGAGCCAGATTGTAAATCATAATGTCGCGAGTTGACAGCAATAAAGAAGGAAAATTGGCAGTTGCATTGGTACAGCTTACATCAAATGCTCGAGATTTGCAGTTGTACAGCAGGTATATAGTAAGTACAGCACACTAATCAGCCAGAACATTTTGACCTATATCCATCTTAGGCACGGATAACAGCGGCGACGCATCGTGGCGTGGAAGCAACGAGGCCCTGGTAGCTCGCTAGAGAGAGTTGGCACCGCATTTGCACACAAAAGCCAACTAACTCCCGTAAATTCCGGCGTTGTGTGTGTGGGGGGGATGAGCTCTGACGCCACATCCAATCACATCCCAGATGTGTTCGATCGGGTTCAGATCTGGCGAATTTGGGGGCCAGTACATCAATTGGAACTCGCCACTGTATTCCTCGAACCATTCCATCACATTCCTGGCCTTATGACATGGCGCATTATCTTGCTGAAAAATGCCGATGTATGATACTTCTTGGCCGTCATGGTGATTTGCACGAGCTCCATTGGACCCATGGATGCCCACGTGAATGTTCCCTAGAGCATGATGGAACCGCCGCCAGCTTTTCTCCGTCCTGCAGTACAGGTGACATATTGTGTCCTGTTTGAATACTGGTGATTAGGCCTAATTCTGGTCGGACGCTGCGCCGGGATTCCGCATTGCGCATCATGAGAGCCAGATGAGGGTGCCTCTGACGGATGTCTGGTGGGCGTAGCAGCACACAAAGGCAGAGCGGCCACGCTCCTGTCAAATGTGAGCGCTCAGCGAGGTCGACGAGAAAGACAGGCCATGGAGCGTACGTCACGAAGGTAGGTCAGCGCTCGCTCGCTCGCTCAACTCTGCAGACAAACCATGTTTCTACACCTGTTAACTCGTAAAATAGGTGTGTACGTACAAACGAGGAGTGCATCTTCTACTTGGGTCTGCTGTTATGGAGTGCTACGGTTATTAGTCCATTGGCGTATTTATAATTTTTACGGCTGTACTGGGACACAATAAAATTAAAATCACGCCAAAATGAATATCAGTTGCATAAGGCACCACTTCTTGTGTGAAATGAGGACTGTTAAGCAGAAGAGAGTAAATGCTATAAGCAAGGCGTTATACCATTTATATCGAGTATTGATCTTAAATAAAATTTTGTTGTAGTTCCGTTAATCAGTAAGACTTCATAATAACAGATTCGAGTACCAGATGCAATTCTCACTAGTACTTACACGCCCAGCTGCGAGTTAACAGGTTTAGAAACGCATTTTGTCTGCTGAGCTGAGCGAGCGAGTTCAGGCCTGCCTTCGTGACGTACATGTGGTCTCGGTGATCAGTACAAGACGTCAGTTCCTCCTGGAGCTACGCACAAAGGGTTGATTTATAACGTTGACATTTGTGCACGAGCAGCGCTAACTATTATAGATAGTGAAAAGCACGATTTGTCATTTTAAAGTGCAAGTAAAGACAATTCTGTTGATACGCAGATATGCTCTTGATAATTTGTGTGGGAAGATTTGTTTAACTGAAATCCAGTAAATAATAACTTTTACAGTTTTTATTACAAAAAAGAGATCGAGCAAATAATGCGTAGTGTTCAACGATGCGCATCGAATTTGCTATTCATAACGTAATTAAATAATCTGTAAGAGTCATTCTAAATGAACTTTCGATTAAAATCAGCAATTCATTTTATCCAAAACAGTTACACTAATAGCAAGGCAGTATGTGTTGGCAGTTGTGAGTGAATATCACCTACATCATTTAGTTTGTAAGATTTCTATTTTTAATTGCCAGCTTCAATTAACTGACCATAAATCTGCAGTGTTTCGCCCATACCTGGAAACTGATCAGAGCTATGTAAGTTCTGATTGTGGCAGTCAAAAGATCAAGCAAATTTATGTAAGATAGAGGTGCTGTACGTGTCTATATGTAGTTACAGAAGGTGCAGAGATCATGAGCTGTTTTGATTACTGCAGCTAAAACTCTGCAAGTGTTTCAAATGTATTGGTGGCAAACCACTGTACATACAGTTAAGTGTAAGATATCAATTTTGTTTAAATTTTAGTGTGCATCTAGTGGCACATTCAGGGGACTTTCAGATATTCTGCAGTGGTCATTACTGTTTTATCTCTGCCAGCTGTTCCGCAGAGTTTGTATTTTTGCGAGTGAAGCCGATTTGGACTTTGAGTTATTTGCACAGAGTTTAATTTTTAGATCATTTTGTTTGTGGGAACTTTGATTATTTTCCTCACTGATCAGCACTGAATATTAGTGCATCATTTCTTGAGTAAGCTAACACTTATTTGTGTTAGTGTGGAGTCTGGCTTCGATTTATAGCTGTGGACACTGACTTCTTGTTAGATTATTTTATATAAATAGTGCGTTTTCCAGCAGCTATTATTGGTGTCTCACGCTACATTTCAGTTCACTTAATTGCATAGTTTATTATCAGCCTACGAAAATTTGTGTAATATTAAGAACAATAACCTTTATTTGTTAAACTCAAGCGCCTGTAGTTGTGGCATATTACACACATCAAAAAAGTTTTGCATCACCTCGGTTCCGAGAGTTCCGGAACCTGTACAGAAAATTGGAATACAGTTTAACATAAAAGTCATTTCCGCCCTTTTTATTCCTCATGAAAACCACACATTGCATGTTGTACCACCATACAGCGAGACCTTCAGAGGTGGTGGTCCAGACTGCTGTACACACCAGTACCTCTAACACCCAGTAGCACGTCCTCTTGCAATGATGCATGCCTGTTTTCGTCGTGGCATACTAACCGCAAGTTCATCAAGATTGTCCCACTCCTCAATGGCGATTCGACGTGGATCCCTCAGAGTGGTTGGTGGGTCACGTCGTCCATAAACAGCCCTTTTGAAACTATCCCAGGCATGTTCGATAGTGTTCAAGTCTGGAGAACATGCTGGCCACTCTAGTCGAGCGATGTCGATATCCTGAAGGAAGTCATTCACAAGACGTGCACGATGAAGACGAATACCTCGGGAATAAGCTGTCGATACGGTTGCACTATCGGTCGGTGGATGGCATTCACGTATCGTACAGCCTTTACGGCGCCTTCCATGACCACCAGCGGTGTACGTCGGCCCCACATAATGCCACCCCAGAACAGCAGGGAACCTCCACCTTGCAGCACTCGCTGCAGGCGTTCAGCCTGACCGGGTTGCCTCCAAACACGTCTCCGACGACTGTCTGGTCGATACTCATCGGTGAAGAGAACGTGATGCCAAAAGCCTGAGCGGCCCATTCGGCATGTTGTTGGGCCCATCTGTACTGCGCTGCATGGCGTCGTGGTTGCAAAGATGGATCTCGCCGTGGACGTCAGAAGTGAAGTTGCGCATCATGCAGCCTATTGCGCATAGTTTGAGTCGTAACACGACGTCCTGTGGCTGCACGAAAAGCATTATTCAACATGGTGGCGTTGCTGTCAGGGTTCCTCCGAGCTATAATCCGTAGGTAGCGGTCATCCACTGCAGTAGTAGCCCTTGGGCCGCCTGAGCGAGGCATGTCATCGGCAGTTCCTGTCTACCTGTATCCCCTGCATGTCCGAACATAATCTCTTTGATTCACTCTCACACGCCTGGACACTTCCCTTGTTGAGTGCCTTCCTGGTACAAAGTAACAATGTGGACGCGATCGAACCGCGGTATTGACTGTCTAGGCATGGTTGAACTACACACAACACGAGCCGTGTACCTCCTTCCTGGTGGAATGACTGGAACTGATCTGCTGTCGAAGCCCCTCCGTGTAATAGGCGCTGCTCATGTCTGGTTGTTTACGTCTTTGGGCGGTTTTAGTGTCATCCCTGAACAAAGGCACTGTGTCTGTGATACAATATCCACAGACAACGTCTCTCTTCAGGAGTTCTGGGAACCGGGATGACACAATTTCTTTTTGTGTGTATATTTAGTTTGCTGCACCTGCGTCTAACCTGAAGTTATTTTAAATATGACTGATTCATCAGACAATTGTAATAGTTTTATTCAAAGCAACAATGGAATTCAATAATCATCCCCCAAGACGGAGAATTATGAGCCATCGCTTCCAATCATTGCAAAAGTTAATGCAAAACGTATGAAGAAATTCAGCACAGAACTGAATAGCTGTTTCTGATGTGGCCATATTGGGTGTGCGAGTAAGGACGAACAGACAACATCTCTCCTTTCTGTGTCTGTCAATCATTTTTTCTATTCCGATCCACGTACAGTAGTAAGAAAAAAGTATCTCTTTTCAGGGAAAGATTGTTTTATGGAACATTTGCTTAACGCAGTCCATTCCGAATCCACTCATGATTTCTTTTCACATATCTCCGTCCCTCTTCAATCATTTCCCTTCTTCGCCCTCATCCTACTTCGCTTTCCCTCTTCCTTCGCCCTTCCTCATTTTTGCGCCTGTTACAAAATTGCATCCCCAGAGAAACGGCGCGCAGGGCACACACCTAGGCTGCCATAATACCCTAGCTATGTCTCTACGCCACGAAGACGCGTGATGAGCACGTTATTTTTACGTTAGCATTGGAGCTTCAGTTACTGTTTCTGACACGGGGACAAACCACCAACTTCTCAGTTCTCCAACGTTGTCTTCCGTATCTCATCGATTTGTCAGCTACGGGGAGCATTTCGGTAATCATTGGATACACTATCACTGATGTAACTTGTAAAAATGAATTTTGGTGTCTCCACATCGACGTCGTCTGTAACGCCGCCGTTCACAATCTTTTGGCTTGGTACTTTCCTTGGCTTTTAGGTTTGAAATTTTCTGAAAGCTAACTCTCATTTCTGAGGTGACGCATTTCTTGACTGTTCCTATGCCAACAATATAACCCCCATTGCTTCGGTGGAGTTGTGTTTTATAGCGAACTGTGTGGTGGAGAGAACGTTGAAACCCTGGATGGTACAAAAACTTTTTCCGCCGCGACTGATGCCGTTCGCTCGTTGGGAGTGAATCAGATCTAAATAAGACTGTACCGAAAGAGTAAACTGAATATAAATGCCTCGTAATGCTACATTTGTAACCCAAAAGCGAGCTAATAAAGAATGAACTTCATTACTCTTCATATAAGCCAACTTTAGCTCATAAACCGATGACTAAAGATGGAAAAAAATAATTCTTCATAAATAACCAAATGATGCAAAACATTCTACAGATGAGAGAAGCTGAAGTTGAGAGGTTGGAAGTTTCTTCTGAGTAATTACTTCCATTTCTCAGAACAACTTTTATTTAGAAACGAGTTGCTTCTCCATTGCGAAAGGATTACTGTACTTTTTGCCCTCAGCTGTTAACAAAATACATTTTTCAAATAAACCTATCTGTAAATTGTCAGCAGGCAACTATATCTAAAAAAGAATTACGCTACCCTAATCTAACATCCAAATTTTAATCAAAATTTGAATATGTTCGACTTATAAAGTGAGTATTAAAATACGAGGTGCACCTAAAATTGGTCAGGGTGGAAACTGTTCACACGTGTATTATTTACCGATCAATTTCCTTTATCCAGTACGATAAAGCAGGCCGGATTCCCAAATGGTCAAGATGGCGATGTGGAGGCGAAATACATCCCTGGCCCGCACCCTTTTTAATATGAGCACCTCTCCGTGCGTCTTTCATTCTTATTGTTTCGCGAGTTTCTTTCAGACAGTTCATAAGTAAGAACAGGGATATTTTTTGTTGTTTGTTTTCCACTGCTGACGACTCACAAACGTCCGCAGCTAGCGCCGACCACCTGCTACGGTATGAATGTCAAGCGGAAGTAACATGGATTCGTGAAGGCGAATTACAGAGACAATCATCTTCAAATGTGGTGCGTGTTTCAGATGAGGTACAGCAGGTAATATGAAATCAAATTAAGGCTCTTGTGATACAATTCAATGACTAAATCGGGTTAGTAAACATTTATGGTTGTCTCTCATTGAAATTACTGTTACTAATTAACATACTAATTTATGTAGTTTACCTGTTAATAGTGAGATCGGTAGGGAAAAGTTGTTAAAGTGGCCAGGCGGGAAAAGTGGCCATTGCATATTATTTGCCCTGGACTGCGCTTATGTCTGACGAGAAGTGATCAGGTAGCTCTAATACAATCACCATTGCTGTCAGTGAAATTGACACAGGAAACTTGTTCCGTTACTCTTTTTTAGTGAAAACTTTTTCCTTTCGGAGTCGTCTGACGTAGGATAAGCCATTCATACTATCCTTGTTACCTCAGTTGTATAGAAAGTAATAATTTTTTGCAATATCCAAGTTCAAACAACGTCTTTTGGCCTCCAAATGAAGTTTCTTCTTATTTATTTCAGTTTGATAGTTTCTTCTCTGGATCACTAATGGTGACATGGCGTCCGATCGCGAAAAGTGGCCACACTACTCGTCGCGAAAAGTGGCCAGGGTGTTCGCCCCAGTAAAAGGAGTAACTTCCAAAAAACACTCGTAATACAACAGATGAAACTGACTACTAAGCCCTCTTATATACAAAGCTAACATCCTCCATTCTATACCTTCGTGACAGTTTCAAATTAGTTGAGTTGTATTATTTAAAACCGTCTCTACTCTGTTATATTTGGCGTAATTCAGAAGTCCTATTGAAAACGGTCTGCAGCAGCCGTTAGGTACTAGGGCGTGAAGATGCCTAGAAAATGTGCCCGGAAATCGGTACAAATAACATGGGATACTTTTGCGACGGCACTGGCCGCAGTACTAAGCTTCTACCAATAAGCACGGTTTGGGTTTTGTGAAACTGATTTTCTCTTTGAGTGGCCATTTCCCCCCCACCCCTCCCCCCTTACTTTGTCCTATGCGGTCCAAAGTGTCGTCCTACATTGTCAAAATTTGCCCTGAAGCAAAAAGATTTGACGGCCACCGTACTACAGTTTCTGTCAGAATTAGTTCTAGGAAGGAAGAAGCCTCGCTATGTCTCGAAATAGTGTTACACTTTTTTTTTTTTTTTACTGTCGTATGATCGTCTTGGAGAACGGAACATTTCGTGGTCTGTAAAAGACCTCCTCCACTAGTATAGTTTTTTTTTCCTTATAAGAGGTGGATCCCCTCCACGATCACATCGGCATAATGGCCAACACCAGACGTCTACTGCCATCTCTGCATAATTTTTCGTTTTCATTGAAGTGAGGTCTCACAGGAATGAGTTCTGCGATGTTTGCGTACGTCTGGTTAAGGGTAACCATTAATACGCGCTCATCTGGATACAGACTGGGTCGAAAGTTGAATGAAAGGTAGCGGTTTGAAGGGCAGATGGGGCGGGGGGGAGGGAGTGCCAAGGCAAGAGCCAAGGGGAAAAAAAACCTCTGCTGTAGTTGGATAGGGTTGTAAGAGCAGTAGCGGTCGTCTTGCTGTCTGCGACAGGTCATGCAACGGTAGCCTTTGTTAGTGATGGATATCACGCAGGTCGATACCTTTGATGTTGTGCGATAGTGTTATTCGGCGGCTGCTGCTAGGTGCCGGTATTGGTTTCTCGGTCAGCGTCAGCACACCTGTAACAGGTTCATCATCGTTTTGTGCCCTATACGTCATGTATCGGATTCACAGTATAGGGTAGTGTTGGCGATTTGTTCCGTGCGTTAGTGTGCGAGCTTTCCGATTTCCCTGCTGTTGCCTATTGCTCGGCTTTAATGGCAGCTGGCATATCCAGTCATTGTTGCTGACATGCAGGGCCTTGCCGATGTCGCTTGTGGGTGTATGTTACCTTGCCGTAGGTGATTATGCCCTTGCTAGTAGAGTCTAGGAGAGCCGACTGCCGTTGCTGTCTCCCACCGGTACCTGCGAAGTCATTAAGAAGAAGCTGAAACTGGCTTCGACTGCACGTCTTTCAGCTTTTCAGTGACGCAGTGTCAATTCTTAGAAGAAACCTTTAAATGGGTGAGAACGTTGGAAGTGATACAGAGCTGCTCATTCAAAATAAGCAGACGTGGCTCTTAAACAATCCGTAAGATGTTTCTGGATATCTGGAACTAAATATATCATACACAACAGGCATTCCCCTATAAAATATTCTCCGAAAGACCATTTCTCATTGATAAATGCGGAAGTTAAAAGAAGGTGAAGCACACACTATGCATGGCTTCAAACTAGCAACAGGACTATATGCAGCTCCTCGTCTTAAATAAGCTACCAAACAAAAAAAAAAAAAAAAAAAAAAAAAATTGCCTATATTGTAAAGTTACAACGTATCAAAAGGTAAGCTGCTGGACTCTCGGAGAAAAGCATTTTACAATCCATACTGCATAGACTAAATAGACTAATGTAGGATGGGGTACACGTTTTGAGGAGTGATAGTATTAGTGATTCACCTGTGTACATTTACTCACAAAAGATGTTCAAAAAGTCCACCATCAACTGCAATGCATTTTGCAGCTCTTGCAGACATCCGCTGTGTTGCTGATCTGAGCTCGTTCGCACAGTACTTTAACTGAGCACACGCATGTAAAAATACGAGCGCGAAGTTCCTCCTTTGTTTACATTCTGCGCTTGAAGACTTGTAAGATCGGGCGGCCTCGGTGGCCAAATAATGATACGGCGTCGACCAATCCAATGCCCAGGATACTTTTCAGTGAGGTGCTATGTCACTAGCCGTATGGAATGTGAGCATTGAAATGGGCAGTAAAGAAAACAGTAAAGTGTAATGCCACTTCTGTTGTATTAGCATGTGAGTGCTGGTGAAGAAGAACATGGGACTCACGTCTGTGAATCAAGAAATGGGCATATGTTCATTTGCTGTTATTGTTCAGAATCATCAATACTACCACCACTCAAAGAATGTACCTTTCCTCTTGACTCACCTCTATTCTTATAATAAACAGGGTGATTGTACTAAATGGGTATAAAGTGCAGGAAACGATGCCTAAGAAGATAAAGAGCAAAAAAGTTCATTTGGACATATGATTGGAAATGCGTTCCAAGGAAGCTACACCCACTTGAAGATGGAAATAAAAGATCTCTGACAGCAACCCATGTGGTGTCAGCACCAAACAGTTGGCCTGTTAGTATGGCACAAGCCAGACGATCGTTTGGAACATTCTCCACGGTAACTGCCACTATTCACATCACTTACACTGCCTGCAGGCCTTATTATCTACAGATTTGCCTCCGTGGCGCCAATTTTGTTGCTGGTTCGTCGCACAAGCCACCAAGGTGTCCGGTTTTCTGTCATCCGCAGATGACACTATCATTACAACTGCGGTATGTCTTCTCACAACTATGGGTTGCAGAGAAACTCCACGGCATGGTGACAGCGAATCATCAGCACCTGTTCAGCCTCAATATGTGCCGAAAATTGTTGCTGACCACTTCGTGGAACCAGTCATCTTCCCATAACGCCTTACAGACGATACACATCTGCACTTCCTGTGGGTGAACCTGACTCAAATGGTTCAAATGGCTCTGAGCACTATGCGACTTAACATCTGTGGTCATCAGTCCCCTAGAACTTAGAACTACTTAGACCTAACTAACCTAAGGACATCACACACATCCATGTCCGAAGCAGGATTCGAACCTGCGACCGTAGCGGTCACGCGATCCAGACTGAAGCGCCTAGAACCGCACGGCCGGCAACCTGACTCCCCAGCTGGAAGTTGGTACTAAGAGTAATGTTGCTACTACCTGATGGTGCTCCAAATCACTGTCCACTTGTGTGCGAAGCTAAAACACTGGTACAGACGGAACATTAATTCTTGTTTGGTGTTTTCCTATAAGTGCTTTCTATAATTGAAAGTTACGCTGTTAAATGTCTTTTATCTTCATCTCCATGTTCGTATACCTCCCTGGAAATGCATTTCGGGCCATACATCCATAACACGTATCTTCCTTCTTGTCCTCTCAGGAACGACAGTTCGTCTCCATGTAGTACACTACTGGCCATTAAAATTGCTACACCAAGAAGAAATGCAGATGATAGACGCGTATTCATTGGACAAATATATTATACTAGAACTGACATGTGATTACATTTTCACGCAATTTGGGTGCATAGATCCTGAGATATCAGTACCCAGAACAACCACCTCTGGCCGTAATAACGGCCTTGATACGACTGGGCATTGAGTCAAACAGAGCTTGGATGGCGTGTACAGGTACAGCTGCCCATGCAGCTTCTACACGATACCACAGTTCATTAAGAGTAGTGACTGGCGTATTGTGACGAGCCAGTTGCTCTGCCACCATTGACCAGACGTTTTCAATTGGTGAGAGATCTGGAGAATGTGCTGGCCAGGGCAACAGTCGAACATTTTCTGTATACAGAAAGGCCCGTACAGGACCTGCAACATGCGGTCGTGCGTTATCCTGCTGAAATGTAGGGTTTCGCAGGGATCGAATGAAGGGTAGAGCCACGGGTCGTAACACATCTGAAATGTAACGTCCACTGTTCAAAGTGCCGTCAATGCGAACAAGAGGTGACCGAGACGTGTAACCAATGGCACCCCATACCATCACGCTGGGTGATACGCCAGTATGGCAATGACGAATACACGCTTCCAATGTGCGTTCACCGCGATGTCGCCAAACACGGATGCGACCATCATGATGCTATAAACAGAACCTGGATTCATCCGAAAAAATCACGTTTTGCCATTCGTGCATCCAGGTTCGTCGTTGAATACACCATCACAGGCGCTCCCGTCTGTGATGCAGCGTCAAAGATAACCGCAGCCATGGTCTCCGAGCTGATAGTCCATGCTGCTGCAAACGTCGTCGAACTGTTCGAGAAGATGGTTGTTGTCTTGCAAACGTACCTATCTGTTGACTCAGGGATCGAGACGTGGATCGTGCGTGGCTGCACGATCCATTACAGCCATGCAGATAAGATGCCTGTCATCTCGACTGCTAGTGATACGAGACTGTTGGGATCCAGCACGGCGTTCCGTATTACCCTCCTGAACCCACCGATTCCATATTCTGCTAACGGTCATTGGATCTCGACCAATGCGAGCAGTAATGTCGCGATACGATAAACCGCAATCGCGATAGGCTACAATCCGACCTTTATCAAAGTCGGAAACGTGATGGTGTGCATTTCTTCTCCTTACACGAGGCATCACAACATTTCACCAGGCAACGCCGCTCAACTGCTGTTTGTGTATGAGTAATCGGTTGGAAACTTTCCTCATGTCCGGACGTTGTAGGTGTCGCCACCGGCGCCAACCTTGTGTGAATGCTCTGAAAAGCTAATCATTTGCATATCACAGCATCTTCTTCCTGTCGGTTAAATTTCGCGTCTGTAGCACGTCATCTTCGTGTTGTAGCACTTTTAATGGCCAGTAGTGTAAAATCACCGTGTCTACTTCGTGGGCAAAGGCACTGCGAACGATTGTCCCGTATTAAGAAGCACCGTGAATGATGCCCGAACGTTGCGATTAGATGCGGTGTATGGGGCGATTGTAGTTACCATACATGTGCGGCCCATTACAGGCAGGTGCGTAGTGAACTTAGTAGTAAGTCCTGAGTTGACAACCGGTGCAAGACGCATGAGTCATAGGATATCCGTGATTCCACAAGAATGTGCGGCTCCGATGTCAACATCGCATGGGCTGTATGCTCATTATCGCAGGCGCAGTGTTTCCGCAAGAGAAACTGCCACACTAGACGACAGGTGTTTGAAGGATGGACGTCATGTCATCACCGCAGAACCACACGGCTCGGTTGCCGCCGATGTGAATGTTAAGGGATCAGTAGCGCGTTCCTACCAAGACGGCACGGACGCATATGACGGCATGGGCTTAAGCAGCCGACGACCGATGTCACATTCACTGACTTCCCAGGACTGCTGGCTGCTCGCTGTTGCTTAATTAGTCATTTTGTTTGCTTGACAAGCTGAAAAATGTTCTGCAAGTAACTTCTGTTGAGTACGTCCATGTTGAAAAGCTTTTGATATGCTTATGATTGACACATTTGCACCAGCTCATCTATTTGTACACGTATAAACTAATCTGATCGAAGTATCCGGACTCCTAGTAGTGGACATTAATATGGAGTGTGCCCACCCCTCGACTTTATGCCGGCTTGAATTCTGCTGGTGGCATTTTCAATTAGATGTGTGAATGTCTATGGAGTAATGGTAACTCATTATTCCTCAAGAGCCGAAATCAAAGAAGGTAGTGATGTTGGATGCCGGTATCTGGAGCGAAGTCAACGTTCTAACTCTTCCCAAAGGTATTCCATTGCTTTCTAATCGATCTCTGAGCAGGCCATTCCATTCCAGCAATGTTACTGTCCACAAACCATCACCTCACAGATGCTGTTTTGTGACATGCTGATACAATCAGTCATCATCTCCCGAACTATTCCTTTACTGTACACAGTATAAAATGTTCAAATGTATGTGAACTCCTAAGGGACTACACTGCTAAGGTCATCGGTCCGTAGACTTACACACCACTTAAACTAACTAATGCTAAGAACAACACACACCCATGCCCGAGGGAGGAATTGAACCTCCAGCAGGAGGGGCAGCGCAAGCCGTGAAGAACGCCTCAAACCGCGCGGCTTACACAGGATATAATGCTGTAAAATGTGTGTCCATATTTTAGCGTTTTCTTAAGTGCAATAAGGCAACCACACCCTAACTGCAAAACATACCGCCATACTGTAAAGCCACCTGTTCTGCACTTCACTGTTGGGACTACACACGATGACAGGTAATGTCCTCCAGGCATTCGCCAAATCCAAACCACTCCATCGGATTGCCACAGGGTACAGCGTGATTTATCACTCCAAATCACTCGTTTCCAGTCATCCATTGTCCAGTAGCGTCGCTCTTTACACATTCTCAAGCACCGGTTAGCACTACCTCCAAAAACGTGTGGCTTTTGGGAATCTGCTCGACCATAGCACACCATTCTTTTTTTTACTCCATACGCTCGTTCATTGTTCTACCTGGATTGCTGGTAGCACTTCGAAACTCAGAACTGATTCTTTGCGCTTATTTCATGCCATTTGTTACAAACACCCTCCTCAGTGCTCGACGATTCGTGTCTGTCAGTACATGAGTTCTGCCTGGTGTTGTTTCAGCTGTAGTTGTTGCTTTGGAGCTTTACTTCACAGTCACATCACCAACAGTCGACAGCTTTATAATTGTTTAAATGTCCGTGATAGATTTGTTACTCAAATAACACACAAACCCCACTCCATTTTTGAAGTTGTGAGCTCTCCTCACGACCCATTCTGCTGATACAGCCTCTGCACTGAGAACACAATTTTTAATAAGAGATGGAGCCCTTCCACGCCCATCGGCATGATGGCCAGCACAAAAGGTCTACTGCTATTTCTGCATAATCTTTAGTTTTCACTAAAGTGAGGTCTCGCAGGGTATGGGTACTGCGATGTTTGCTTACATCTGGTTAATGTTAACCATTAATACGCGCTCATCTGGAGATAGATTGGGTCGAAAGTTGAACGAAGGATAGCAGTTTGAAGGGCTGAGGAAAAAAAGTGCCAAAGCAAGGGTCAAGGAAAGAAACCTCTGCGATAGTTGGGTCGGGTTGTAAGAGCAGTAGAGGTTTTCTTGCTGCCTGCGACTGGTCACGCGAGGGTAGCCTTTGTTAGTAGTGGGTATCATGCAGATCGATACCTTTGTCTTTGTGCAGTGGTGTTACTCTGCGGTGCCGCTGGGTGCCGGTGTTGATTTCCAGGTCAGTGTCAGCATATCTGTAACAGTTAGGTTCATCATCGTTTTGTGTCCGATAGGTCATTATGAGATTCACAGTGTAGGGTTATGTTGGCGGTTTGTTTGTGCGTCAGTGTGTGAGCTTGTCGCCCCTACTGTAGCCTGTTGGTCGTCTTTTAATAGCAGCTGGCATATCCAGCCAACTTTGCTGTTATTCAGAGGCTTGCCGATATTGTTGCTTGTGGATATATGTTAGCTTGCCATAGGTGATTATGCCCTACCTAGTAGAATCTTTGGTCGCTTATGCTTCCACCTACGGTTGTGATCATAGTTTCCCAGAGTAAAGATGAAAGGATTGTTCGAGTGTCTCGAGTTCCTGTATAGTCGTGTAGTGTGTCTTTTGAATACTTCCTTGAGTGTTTCAAGGCGGTATTCTTTGTGAAGATCCACAATGCGTGTGTAGTGTGGAGCGTTGCTAATGATACGTAGCACTTTGTTCTGTATGATCTGCAGGTGGCGCAGGCATATAGGAGCTGCATATCCCCAGACGGGAGCTGCGTACGTCATCAGAGGTCTAATCATTGTCGTGTATATGGACCTCGACATCCTCCTATTCAGTGTACTTTCAATGTTGAGCATTGGGTAGAGTTGTTTGAGCCTCGCGTGGGCCCTGTTGGCAACGTAATCAATGTGGCCCCCCCATGCAAGTTTCCGATCCCGCCAGACAGCAAGATATCTGACTTTCTCGCGGAAACGTATTGGGCGTGCGTTTAGTATAACCCGATAGCACAAAATTCCCTGCCACAGGCGACTCTGCCTCTGCTGACAACTAATGATCAATCCGTATATTTTTCATCAGAAGGTGTATTCGGCAAACCACTCTACGTTGCAGGGTGTGGCACAGTATACAGTGCACCAGTTTTAGTGAAAATCTGCCATACTCCATAGCCATACCTGGCTTGAGTAAACTGGCTGACTGTATGCTTCTGCTTGTTCGCTAATCAATCTTATCTTATTCTCATGATTTCTGCGCGAGATATATGACGGTGGCCACAGTATGATCGGTTTTCCTCGAGTACTGGTTTTCTCAATTTACACAACAAAGTTTCGGGTGAAGTAAGTCGACTATCTGCTAAAGATTCTCATGTAGGTTCCCCAAGCCTCTCTGTTACACTTTTGCATGGGGACCTATCATTACTCTATCAGCGAGTCACTCAATTCGTTCGGTTTCTGTGTGAAACCTATTCCAAAGGCTAGAGCGAAACTTTAGAACTGATCGCACTAGCTATGATATATCATAGAAATAACAGGATAAAGGAAGTTGTGTTCAAGGCGCTGACGGCTTTATTCTGTCAAGATGGAAAAGACAGTCGGAAGTTTTCACAGAGGAAACAAGAGTTGTTGACCAGCAGGAGGGATGGGACAGGCACTCTTTCATAATCGTAACTGCACTGTTGCAAGGGTGAGGCTTGAGGTTTGGTGGCACCAAGCGAGGTCGCCCACGCGCAAAAGCCATGGATGCCGATGACCTGAGCGGCCTGTCTTTGAGCTTAAGACGAAAAGTATGTTTATCACCTAAATTTGCCATTACCCTAATAGCATAAGTAGCTGGACTGAAATTTTTCATCAGATCATCAATTTGTTTCTTCCAATCCAATTTTTCATCACTGCACACACCCAGACATTTTGAATATTGTGCCTCGGCAACAGACTTCTGTTCAAAGTCTCTATTTATCAATGGTATTTTGCCATTTACTGTACAGAACTGTATATACTATGTTTTCTCAAAATTTAGTGGAAAGTACATTTGCAGAGAAGCACTTAATAACTTTATAAAAGACATCATTTACAATTTCCTCAGCTAATTCCTCTTTGTTAGGTGTGGTTATTATACATGTATCATCAGCAAAAAAAAAAAAAAAAAAAAAAAAAAAAAAAAAAAAAAAAAAAAAAAAAAAAAAAAAACTTTGCATCTTCATGAGGGTAGAGTGGCAAGTCATTAATATACATTAAGAACACTAACGGATCCAGAACTGAACCCTGTGGGACGTTGTTCTCAATACCTCCCCAGTTAGAAGACTGTGCTGACTTTAGGGGACTATCTCTACTGCTAATTTCAACCTTCTGCATTCTTCCAGTTAAATATGAATTAAGCAATTTGTGCACTGACCCACTCATACACAATACTTAAACTTATCTAGAAGAATTTCATTATTCACAGAGTCAAAAGCCTTTGAGAGTCACAAAAATTCCCAAAGGGTGACGTCTGGTTATACAGAGTATTTAATGTTTGATCAGTGAAGGCATATATTGGATTTTCTGTCAAAGAGCCTTTCTGAAAACCAAATTGACACTTCATTAGCGCTTCATTTTTACAAACTGTGAAACTACTCCTGAATTTCAGTCTATCCAGAAAAATTCCGTTTCAGTGAGTTACTACATATGTGGCTGAGAATCCTACTTACCTGTTGGGAACAAGCTTTTAGAACTCTGTTGGAAATGCCATCAATTCCGTGTGAGCTTTTACTTTTGAATGAAATTATTATTTTCCTAATTTCAGTGGGAGAGGTGGGTTGAATTTCACTTTTATCAAATTGCATAGCTGCTGCCTCTTTCATATACAGCCTTGCATTTTCAAATCAACAGCTGGATCCTATTTTCCTTAGAAAGCTTAAAAAATTATTATTAAAAATATTTTCTGCTTCGGACTTTTTTTTAATAAATGGGATACTTACTTTTCCACTTCTTCCTTTTCTGCATGGTTGTGCTGGATTGCAATGCTGTTGGCACTTCATGGTCCTTCTTCTTCTGCCGCTGCTGCTGACTGACTGAGCAAGACTGAGGTCCCAGAGCTGCTGAGCCTGCCCCATATCCCTCCAATGACATTACCTACTGGCCGAAGTCTAACACATGACTGGATTAAGGGTTCCTATTGGTCCCCACCATTTTCCCCCACCTCAGACCGCCATCTTTTATTATGTCACGGGAGGGATGACAGTGCCCTCTGGTGGCAGTACTGTGTACTAGGTCAGTTGGACTCCAGACCCCATGGTGAACACACTGGATGGAGGCACTTCCTCAAATTGTTTAAATAAAGACTGTTTAAATAAAGACATATGTACATCCTATCCAGCACAGGCTGTGTCCTTTTTCACCCATTTTCCCCTTCAGACTGTCATCTTGTATTATGTCATGGGAGTGGTGATGGCACCCTCCGGTGTCAGTACTGTGTACTAGGTCAGTTGGACTCTGGACCCATGGTGAACACACTTGATGGTGGTCCTGCCTCAGATTGTTTAAATAAAAACTGTTTAAATAAAGGCTTGCGTCCATCATATCCAGCACAAGCTGAGTGCTTTTCCCACCAATTCCTAGGAAGAGGTGGTGGTCAGATCACTTAGGTTAGTGGAGGTAGCCCAAGTGCCCTTTTTTCCCGCCATTTTATTAGATTAGTAAAGGTAGCCATGGTGTGTTGCATTGTCCTGATGGAATTTGAACTTGCGTGGAGGGGAGGGGTTAGGTTAGTGGAGGAAGTCCAATTGACCTATCTTCCTGCAAAAATTTGAACTTCCTGCCATGACGGCATTGCAATGTTGCCATATCTATCGCCGCCATCTTGGACCCGCCATCTTGAATAAATTTGGCAACAGTAGAGAGTGGGGCTGTACGTACTTTGCTCCACTACTAGCGGGCTCCTCAAAAGATGCAAACATATCATATTGTAAATTGTGCTGGAAAGTCTGTGGGAACATTCATTTGGAGGTTTTGTCTTGAGAGGAAACGTGATGTGATTGAACAAGGACGGCCTACACCAATTCTTCGACATTTAAATACAGTAACTAAAAATTGTATCAAACATTTTCAGGATTCTTGATAATCTTGTTACATATGGTTACGTGGCTGCAAAGAGACACGTACTGTCGTCCATATTTCTTGTTCTCCTCCGGAGTGTTGTGGACAAGAAATGGTGCGACTTGACCATTTTCAACAACCTAAAGAAACAGCACGAAAACTCCAAGGACCATATTACATCTTTATGGACACTCATTAAATTTGGCATTACAAGGATAAATTTTTGTTTGAACAATGCCGTGATATTAAAATGTCCAGAAGCATAACGAAAAAGTAAAGATAAACAGACACATTGAGACCTAATGCGTGGGGCGGCGAAATACGAGCGTGTGCCAAAGCCTTTTACCTGACAAAATGGTTCAAATGGCTCTGAGAACTATGGGACTTAACATCTCAGGTCATCAGTCCCCTAGAACTTAGAACTACTTAAACCTAACTGACCTAAGGACACCACACACATCCATGCCCGAGGCACGATTCGAACCTGCGAGCGTAGCTGTCGCGCGGTTCCAGACTGAAGCGCCTAGAACCGCTCGGCCACTCCGGCCGGCTTTTACCTAATACTTAAGCAATTTACTTTCAGTTTCCTGCTTAATGTTTTCTGGCGTATACTTCCCAAGTCAGCAGCTCTTTTCAAAATAGTGCAAACGAGACTGTTTCATGTCGGCTGCTGTTTGAAGAAAGTTGGCTACTTTAACACTGAGTTGCAGGAACTTCGCGGTAAATGTGAAGAATTGCGGTCTAAAACCGAGCCGGAAGAAACCGGTAGTGAGCCTCCGAGGAACAAGCAGTGGATGGCATGACTGACAGAGAAACGTCGTACTGTCGTCAGTTTGGTGACTGTCTAGCGCAGGTATGCTGACCTGACTAATTTGGATTTTCTTTCACTTATGGATTATGACAAGTATAGCCAATACACAGACAAATTAGCTGAGGTTGCATTTAATTCATTGATGGTATCCTACGGTGGACATTTTGATATCCATCGACTAAGGACGGAACTATATGCGATATGTTCTTTAGACGAATTCCGGAACCAGCCAGTATTCAGACAAAGCCAATATATCACATTCTGTGGTCTCAGTGAAGCAGTACCTGCAGCATCAAAATTAATATAAATAATTTTAACCATTCCTGCAACCAGTGATTCGGCAGAAAAGTCATTTTCGGCGTTGAAGAGAATCAAAACCTACTTTCGAAATACACAGTCGCAAACCAGACATTCTCACCTTACTTTGTTGTCAACTGAAAAAAGATTGCTGAAGTCCGTGAAACAACAACAGTCATTCTACGACTCCATGGTTGAAGTTTTCGATTAGAAGCATAACAGAATTCATCTCAAATATAAATAAAACTGTAAGTACCGTAACTTTTAATAGCATCCTTATTCATATACATACAGTAACAGGTATTTTCCGAGTATATGATTTCGTTCGGGAGGCCTCATCTTTACGAGGCTGGACCTTGAACTTTTATAATCGGCATGCAACATTACTCAGTTTAATACTATGGTGTGATGCGACGCAATAACGGATAACCGTAAACAGTAACATAATAATAATAATTACAACAAAATACAGTTACTTTCGACAATTTTTAAAAGCGATTTGAGTTAACGAATACCTCACACTTCGCCACTGCGACTCTGTCCTTTTCTGCATAGTCTGCTAACAACCTTGTCCGGTCTACATATTATTTCCATAAAGCTCGGTTCCCATTTGAGAAAGAGAACAAAAGAAAATGTGCTTAGCTAGCGATCTCTCTCTCTTTGAAAAATAGTACTAAAGATAATGTGTTTAGCTAGCGATCCTCTC
Source organism: Schistocerca cancellata (assembly GCF_023864275.1). Lineage (NCBI taxonomy): Eukaryota > Metazoa > Arthropoda > Insecta > Orthoptera > Acrididae > Schistocerca > Schistocerca cancellata. The sequence goes on from NC_064631.1 coordinate 359,948,519, forward strand.
TCTCCCTCTCTCTCTCTCTCTCTCTCTCTCTCTCTCTCTCTCCAAAAGAAATGTTCCTAGCGATATCTTTCGCTCTAGAGAGAGAGAGAGAGCGAGAGAGAGAGAGAGAGAGAGAGATCTCGCTAGCTAAACACATTCCTTCTTTCTCTTTCCCCATCCCCCTCCCAACCCAGGTATACGAAGTACTTAGGCGCAAAGCAGGTCTGCACGCCACAACGGAAAGTTGTGCAGTGAACGATATTAGATGCGGTGTGGGAGAGAAGTTTCGTAGCCTTGTCAAAGGCGTCAGTCGACTGATACCCGCAAGAAGTTGCCGCCTAATGCGAAAGCTGCCTGCCGCTATCGCGCTGGCTGAAGTTTAATGCGGCACCCCGCACCTGCGGTGGTCGCAGCGGGCTCGCTGTGGACAATCTGGCTCCCGCAGCCTGCAGCCGGGCCGCTTAGAATGCGCGGACACGTAACATTTTTAGCGGGCAAGTTTGCGCACCGTGTCTTATCTCTGGTGCTGGCGCCGCCGCCGTCCCCAACAGTTGTGCAAATACACGCCGCCGCTTGCTAAATAACACACTTCGACCCTTAAGAGCCCAGGTAAATGACTACACCCCTTTTTGCGACATAGTTTCGTATTAACGCTGCTTCACGGAAAACTGAACGTCGTTTACACGTGCTAGAGATATTAAAACAGGAGAATTGTTTGGTAAGTGGTGCCCCACAGCTTTGACAAGCACACCGGACAAAAAAATTAGTCACATCCCAGAGACATGACCTTTAGCAGGTGACGATCAAGCCTTAGGTTCTGGGAGGGTCTCTCCCGTCCCCTGCCTCAAATATAATTTGCCATCACATTCATTTTTAGAGCACAACAGATCCTTCGATTTCGATAACAACAACAATGATAACAGCTAGGCTATTGTATATGAATCTTACTGTCAAGCCTTTGCAGTAATCTTTTCGGACTCCATAGAAACGGCAGCAAAAAAAAAAAAAGATTACCAACTGAAAACGCAGACAGTGAAGGTTGAACTTCAAATCTCCTTTGAGAAGATGCACTTTACGACAAAGATAAAATCAGCACCAAGAGAGCTGGAGGTCAGACTAGGAAAAATTAAACAGGCAGAAATGTTTAAACACCTTGGTTAATGGATAGAGCCTAACCTCTTTGAGGAACAATCCTTCGTGGCACGCATTAACAGAATGGAAACGGAAACACAAAGCAGTTAATGACATTAGATGCCAGTGGGCACTGATTTAAATCAATGGCAAAAGTTGAAAATCTATGCCGGATCAGGACTCGAACCTGGGTCTGTGGCTTACTAGGCAGATGCACTGGCCAGTAAGCCATCCAGACAGAGTGATCACCACAATCACATGGACTACCCTAGCACGCCTATCGTCAGTCCCAAATTCTCAACTTATACCGTACTCTACTGATGTAGTGTTCCTGCTCATTGGCCTCATTACTCGCGGCATCTTGCCAATTCCCGTAAGAGATCGAGCTTGGTGCGCATCTGCACTCAAGATATCATTGTCTGCCATTGTCTTAATTTTACGTGTGGTGTCTAGCAGCTAATGTCATTAACTCCTTTATGTCTTGATTTATAGTGGCTGCAGTCCGAAAAAACAGACACCTCATACAAACATAAAAAAAAGTTTTGCATCACCTCAGTTCCGAGAGTTCCGGAAGCTGTACAAAAAATTGGAATAGAGATGAACATAAACATTATTTCCGCCATTTTTATTGTATATGTTGTACCACCATACAGCGAGACCTTCAGTGGTGGTGGTCCACATTGCTCTACACATCGGTACCTCTAATATCCAGTACCACGTCCTTTTGCATTGGTGCACATTGCATGTTGTACCACCATACAGCGACACCTTCAGTGGAGGTGGTCCAGATAGCTGTACACACCGGTACATCTAATATCCAGTGGCACGTCCTCTTGCATTGATGCATACGTCTGTTCGTCGTGGTATACTATCCATAAGTTCATCAAGGCACTGTTGGTCCAGATTGTCCCACTCCTCAACGGCGATTCGGCGTACATCCCTCAGAGTGGTCGGTGGGTCACGTCGTCCATAAGCAGCCCTTTTTAATCTACCCCACATATGTTCGATAGGGTTCATGTCTGGAGAAAATTCTGGTCACTCTAGTCGAGCGATATCGTTATCCTGAAGGAAGACATTCACAAGACGTGCACGATGGGGGCGCGAATTGTCGTCCACGAAGACGAATGCCTCGCCAATATGCTGCCAATATGGTTGCACTATCGGTTGGAGAATGGCATTCAAACGTTACAGCACCTTCCATGACCACCAGCGGCGTACGTCGGCCCCACATAATGCCACCCCAAAGCAGCAGGGAACGTCCACCTTGCTGCACTCGCTGTACAGTTTGTCTAAGGCGTTCAGCCTGACCAGGCTGCCTCCAAACACGTCTCCGACGATTGTCTGGTTGAAGGCACATTCATCGGTGAAGAGAATGTGATGTCAATCCTGAGCGATCCATTTGGCATGTTGTTGGGCCATCTGTACCGCACTGCATGGTGTCATGATTGCAAAGGTGTATCTCACCATGGACGTCAGGAGTGAAGTTGCGCATCATGCAGCCTATTGCGCACAGTTTGAGTCGTAACACGACGTCCTGAGGCTGTATGAAAAGCATTATTCAACATGGTGGCGTTGCTGTCAGGGTTCCTCCGAGCCATAATCCGTAGGTAGTGGTATATGGAATGGCCTACCAACTAACTAAAGGCATCTGAAATAAGAGATCGGCATCCTTAAACGCCAAAATTAAAAACTACTGCACTGTTATTTGACCAGAGGCTTTATGTGCTACAGAAACTCTTAGCAGTGAACAGGAAAGATCTAATGGAAAAGTCTGAGGGCAAAGAAAGACAGGTTTTCAAGAAAAATCCAGGATACCATCAAAGAAAACAGCGAAACAGAAGCTGTCAAAACCACAAACTATGTAAACACGTCAAGAAGGTAGGTACCACGCTTTAGAAAAGGAGGATTGCCTTTTATGGCAATGTAACACGAATGAGCCCAGGAAGGATGTCTAAAAGGATATTAATACACTTTCAAGATAACAAAATGAAAGGGTCATGGTTCACAGAAGTTGAAAAAGATTTACAAGAAGTGGAAATTTCTCCAAAATATATTCGGAAGAGTGAGCCTCATAAGGGAAACCATGCACACACAATGCATGAGGCCCTCAATGACTACTATAGCAGAATATTGTCAAATAATATTCCACAAAATACAAAGAAATTCTGGTCATGTGGAAAGGCTGTTAGTGACATCAAAGCTAGTGTTCAATACCTAGCGAATGAGACAGGAACTGATATGTAGAATAACTCAGCAAAATCTGAAATGCTTAACTCTGTTTTCAAGTGTTGTTTTACAAACAAAAACCTATGAGAATTTCCTGAATTTAATTCTCGTACCACTGAAAAGAAAAGTGAAATATGTGTTAGTGGCAGTGGTATTGAGAAACAGCTGATGTCGCTCAAATTGAATAAAGCTTCAGGGCCTGTTGGAATCCCTATCAGATTCTACATTGAATTTAGGCTGAGTTACCCTCTCTTAGAACGTATTCTGAGCTCTAACATAAGGAGGTTTCTTTAACATAAAGACCTGCTCCATGCCAACCAGCATGGATTCTGAAAATATTGATTGTGTCAAACCCAACTCAAACTTTTGTCATGTGACATGCTGAAAGCTTGACCCAGGGTAGTGTGTTGGGATCCTTACAGTGCATGCTGTATGTTAATGACCTAGTGGACAATATTAATAGCAACCTCAGACTTTTTGAGGATGATGCAGTTATCTGTTATGAAATACTGTCTGAAAGAAGCTGCATAAATATTCAGTCAGATCTCGTTAAGATTTCAAAGTGGTGTGAAGATTGGCAACTTCCTTTAAATGTTCAGAAATGTAAAATTGTGCACTTTACAAAACGAGGAACTATGACTGTAATATCAGTGAGTCATAGATGGAATCAGTCAGTACTGGGTAAACCAGGTGGTAGACTTCAGTTTATTGGTAGAAAACTGGGGAAGATGATGGATTTGGTTTGTGGGGCGCTCAACGTCGTGGTTATCAAGACCCATACAGTTTCCCAATCTTTTCACTGTCCAGTCTTGCCATGATCTGGAATGATGATGAAATAATGAGGACAATACAAACACCCAGTCCCTAAGTGGAGAAAATCCCAAAGGGGCTGGGAATCGAATCTGGTATGGAGCAGCAGGTAAATTATCTTCTTCGCTGTTTCACAAAAGATTGAAAATCATTCTTGCAATCAGTCTGAAACTGATGGAGAACATACTGACCGTAATTTCCAGTCTGCAAGTCCACATTACTCTTCGTACTCACTGAAATAAAATGTTCCTGCTTGCTATTTACTCAGCAGGATCAGGAACTATGACTATAAAGTTTTGAGTTGTAACATTAATATGCAGTATTCACTAAAAGTTCACATGCACAAAATATAACAATATTCCTGGTGGTAATAGTAACCCGTGGAGGCCTGGGAAAAGAATAGGCCTCCGGTGTGTTCTGCCAGTCGTAAAAGGCGACGGAAAGAACAAACCACTAATAGGGCTAACACCCCTTTTAGTGTGATTAGTTGGTTCAGGACAGAACTAATGAAGCCTCAGACAAGTGCTGTCATGGTCGGGGACGACGCTTGAACCCTATGCCCGTCCATAATGGTAACGACACTGCTAGCCACACGGAAAATGATTTAAATCCAAATACAGGTGTTTTGCATGATACGCTTCCTGCACCCACCCTAGAAGGAAAACAAAGACAGAGGATGAGATGGTCAGATGAAGTTAACCGACACCTAATGTTTTGTTATCACCGAGCAACAAGCTTAGGAACCAACACAAATGGACACAGGTCACAAGTATACACAATATTTATTACCAGATACCCAGAATTAAAATTTTTAACAAACAACGACTAGCTGATCAGATCCGTGTAATAATCAAAAATAACAGGATACCCCAGTCAGAATTAGAAAACATGAAACAACAAGTACAACAAATACTGGAACAAAATAATATGCAATCAGAAGAAAAAGAAAATACAGTAATGGACTCAAACATACCAGAGGAAACAAACAAAGAACACGCATCAATTAAACAATCAGAGGAAAACGAAATCTTAAGACAGCCACCAGAACAAGCACAAATAGAACACGAAGTGACACACATGTTAGATATAGAAGAAAAATTTCAGCTGACATATATAGAATACAAAGACACAAATACAGACATTAGACCATTCTTGCATAGACCTCCAAATAACCCACAGGTCGAAACAACAATAACAACTATCAACACAATCATACACAACAAAATAAATGAAAATACAACTACAGAAGAGTTACAACTACTAGTTTATATAGGAGCACTCACTACACTAAATATACACACTAGGTAGAGATCAGAACCAACCAGCATACGGAAGAAACCCACAAAACCAGCATGGGAACAAAGGCTACAGATCAGAATAGAAAAACTGAGAAAAGACATTGGACAGCTAACACAATTCATAAGAAATGAAATATCAGACAAAAAACGAAAAAAGTCAGGTAAAATCTCACAACAAGAAGCGATAGAGCAATTATATGAAAAGAAGCAGAAATTACAAGCATTGGCCAAACGACTTAGAAAATACAAAAAAAGTGAAAATAGAAGGAAACAAAACCAAACATTCAACACAAACCAAAAGCAATTTTACCAGACAATAGATAACACACACATTAAAATAGACAATCCACCAAACATAATAGAAATGGAACACTTCTGGAGCAACATATGGTCAAACCCGGTACAACATAACAGACATGCACAGTGGATACAAGCAGAAACAGACACCTACAAGATGATACCACAAACGCCTGAAGTGATAATTTTGCAATATGAATTCACCCGAGCAATTAATTCTACGCACAATGGGAAAGCCCCTGGAAAAGATAAAATAGCTAATTTCTGGCTAAAGAAGTTCACCTCAACACATTCACATCTAACTAAATTATTTAACAGTTACATTGCAGACCCATACACAGTCCCTGATACACTTACACAAGGAATAATTTATCTGAAACCTAACGATCAAGCAGACACAGCAAACGCAGCAAAATATTGCCCCACAACATGCCTACCAACAATATACAAAATATTAACTTCAGTCATTACACAGAAATTAATGACACATACAACACAGAACAAAATTATAAGTGAAGAACAAAAAGGCTGTTGCAAAGGAACACGAGGATGTAAAGAGCAACTGATAATAGATGCAGAGGTGACATATCAAGCTAAAACTAAACAAAGGTCGCTACACTACGCATACATTGATTACCAAAAAGCTTTTGATAGTGTACCCCACTCATGGTTACTACAAATATTGGAAAAATACAAAGTAGATCCTAAATTGGTACAGTTCCTAAACATAGTAGTGAAAAATTGGAAAATCACACTTAATATCCAAAAAATTCAAATAATATCACACCACAGCCAATACAGATTAAGCGTGGAACATACCAAGGAGCCCATTCTGGTTCTACCTTACTCTGAACCCACTATCCAACATGCAAAATAATACAAATTATGGATATAATATTACTGGAACATACCAACACAAAATCACACACTTGCTATACATGGATGATCTAAAACTACTGGCAGCAACAAATCAGCAACTCAACCAATTACTAAAGATAACAGAAGTATTCAGCAACGATATAAATATGGCTTTTGGAACAGACAAATGTAAGAAAAATAGCATAGTCAAGGGAAAACACACTAAACAAGAAGATTACATATTGGATAACCACAGCGACTGCGTAGAAGCGATGGAAGAAACAAATGCCTATAAATATCTAGGATACAGACAAAAAATAGGAATAGATAATACGAATATTAAAGAAGAACTAAAAGAAAAATATAGACAAAGACTAACAAAAACACTGAAAACAGAATTGACACCAAGATACAAGACAAAAGCTATAAATACTTATGCTATACCAATATTGACCCACTCATTTGGAGTAGTGAAATGGAGTAACACAGACCTAGAAGCACTCAATACACTTACACGATCACAATGCCACAAATATACACTCCTGGAAATGGAAAAAAGAACACATTGACACCGGTGTGTCAGACCCACCATACTTGCTCCGGACACTGCGAGAGGGCTGTACAAGCAATGATCACACGCACGGCACAGCGGACACACCAGGAACCGCGGTGTTGGCCGTCGAATGGCGCTAGCTGCGCAGCATTTGTGCACCGCCGCCGTCAGTGTCAGCCAGTTTGCCGTGGCATACGGAGCTCCATCGCAGTCTTTAACACTGGTAGCATGCCGCGACAGCGTGGACGTGAACCGTATGTGCAGTTGACGGACTTTGAGCGAGGGCGTATAGTGGGCATGCGGGAGGCCGGGTGGACGTACCGCCCAATTGCTCAACACGTGGGGCGTGAGGTCTCCACAGTACATCGATGTTGTCGCCAGTGGTCGGCGGAAGGTGCACGTGCCCGTCGACCTGGGACCGGACCGCAGCGACGCACGGATGCACGCCAAGACCGTAGGATCCTACGCAGTGCCGTAGGGGACCGCACCGCCACTTCCCAGCAAATTAGGGACACTGTTGCTCCTGGGGTATCGGCGAGGACCATTCGCAACCGTCTCCATGAAGCTGGGCTACGGTCCCGCACACCGTTAGGCCGTCTTCCGCTCACGCCCCAACATCGTGCAGCCCGCCTCCAGTGGTGTCGCGACAGGCGTGAATGGAGGGACGAATGGAGACGTGTCGTCTTCAGCGATGAGAGTCGCTTCTGCCTTGGTGCCAATGATGGTCGTATGCGTGTTTGGCGCCGTGCAGGTGAGCGCCACAATCAGGACTGCATACGACCGAGGCACACAGGGCCAACACCCGGCATCATGGTGTGGGGAGCGATCTCCTACACTGGCCGTACACCACTGGTGATCGTCGAGGGGACACTGAATAGTGCACGGTACATCCAAACCGTCATCGAACCCATCGTTCTACCATTCCTAGACCGGCAAGGGAACTTGCTGTTCCAACAGGACAATGCACGTCCGCATGTATCCCGTGCCACCCAACGTGCTCTAGAAGGTGTAAGTCAACTACCCTGGCCAGCAAGATCTCCGGATCTGTCCCCCATTGAGCATGTTTGGGACTAGATGAAGCGTCGTCTCACGCGGTCTGCACGTCCAGCACGAACGCTGGTCCAACTGAGGCGCCAGGTGGAAATGGCATGGCAAGCCGTTCCACAGGACTACATCCAGTATATCTACGATCGTCTCCATGGGAGAATAGCAGCCTGCATTGCTGCGAAAGGTGGATATACACTGTACTAGTGCCGACATTGTGCATGCTCTGTTGCCTGTGTCTATGTGCCTGTGGTTCTGTCAGTGTGATCATGTGATGTATCTGACCCCAGGAATGTGTCAATAAAGTTTCCCCTTCCTGGGACAATGAATTCACGGTGTTCTTATTTCAATTTCCAGGAGTGTAGAATCACATACATTCAGCAGCAGAAAGATTCACATTAAGCAGAAAGGAAGGAGGAAGGGGATTTATCGATATAAAAAACCTACATTATGGACAGGTAGACAATTTAAGAAAATTCTTTCTAGAACGAGCAGAAACTAGCAAAATACATGCAATCACTAATATAAATACCTCGGCTACACCATTGCAATTTCATAACCATTTCTACAATCCTTTAGATACATAACATCAATAGATATGAAGAAAGTAAATTGGAAAAAGAAAACACTACAAGGCAAGCACCCGTATCATCTAACTCAGCCACACATCGATCAAGACGTATCCAACACATGGCTAAGAAAAGGCAATATATACAGTGAGATAGAAGGATTCATGATGGCAATACAAGATCAAACAATAAACACCAGATATTACAGCAAGCATATTATTAAAGATCCCAATACCACAACAGATAAATGCAGACTTTGCAAACAACAAATAGAAACAGTGGATCACATCACAAGCGGATGTACAATACTAGCAACTTGCCATACAACATAAACTACTAAAACAACACGTTCCCACATACAAGTATGCACCACAAAATGTACTGGAGAATGATGAATACAAATTATACTGAAACAGAACCATTATAACAGATAAAACAACATCACATAACAAACTTGACATCATACTCACCAATAAAAAGAAGAAATTAACACAACTAATCGAAATATCCATACCCAATACAACAAATATACAGAAGAAAACAGGAGAAAAAATCGAAAAATACATCCAACTGGCTGAGGAAGTCAAGGACATGTGGCATCACGATAAAGTTGACATTATACCAATTATACTATCAACTACAGGAGTCATACCACACAATATCCACCAGTACATCAACGCAATACAACTACATCCAAACGTATATATACCACTACAGAAATCTGTAATTATTGATACATGTTCAGTTACCCGAAAGTTCCTAAATGCTATTTAACATATACCGTACAGTTAAAATGAGACCACGCTTGATCAAGATCTGAGTCACTTTCCATTTTTAACCAGACATAATGTTGTGTACACAGTTCCGCGTAGTCAGCGCTTACACCACTTTCCCACTAGAGCGCGCCCCGCTAAGCACAACAGTGCAGGCACCTCGTCCGTCTCCGCACTACGAGATGGCGCTGTCTTAGAGACGGACGAAATTCTGCTTCCGCCAATCCGAGTATTAATATGTAACGCAGCCAATGAGACTGCTGCTAACGTAGAACTTTTTCTCCTCGCAGATCACACTCGCTCAGTGATACCTGAATTCTCGAGGTATTATAATGAGTGTACAGACCTCCGATTAGTTAGTCTGCATTTATCTGCACCTGTCTGTACCAGTCTGCATTAGTCTGCATTACTCTGCATTAGTCTGTCATCAAGTTTCAGTCTGCGCCTAATAAGATTATCATATTCCTGTACATAGCCATGAAGATAAATGAATAGACACTTTGTCAAGTATCAGAGATATGTGAGAATAAGATTAATGTACCAAGACAAAAGGAACTTCTGATTGTCAATTGTAAACAGCATCCAGAATAAAGTTACGTAATATCTATGATTTTTATTATTTTAATAAATGTGTGTGAAAATTAATCCAGTTCTGTTTAAAGTTGGTCACCGTCAATCTGCTACTCTAAGCGTGCAAGTGGCATTTCTATCGTCTGACCTAACAGCAGAAGATAAACACGCCACAATAAGACCACGAAACATATTGCTGACACTTGCCTACTTCGTTAGAGCGACAAGTCAAATAATCTGATGGTGTGTGTACCCGAAGGTCTTAAGTACGCACCCCACACCATAACGTCTGAGAAAGGAAAGAAATAATAATAATAATAATAATAATGTCACTTTCGGGAACAGCACTGTTAACAGTTCTTAATTCCTCACCTTAAAAATGGAAAACAATCCCAACATAGTCCACATTACGAGCGGCACACAAGCAAGATACTTAAGTGAAATCCAAGCGATGCAAGATGGTGTACAGTCCTCGCAAGTTCACTTCCTACTTGTATCAAAAATGCATTTGGAAGATGACGTCATCCGAGGCAGAACTTACACAGGCATTTGACTGACGTGGAAAAATTGATATCTCGGTGCGAGGTGTCTCCCGTCACCGCTTCTCTGGCCTTATTTATAAATGGGTGCAGCAGATTGCTGAACGGAACATCTGTTATCAACCGGCACAGGTAGCAGCATCTAAATGGCGCCTTTCTTGGATAAGTAATAATTAATATCTCTATCACTTAGTTACTTATAATCATCTTAATTTTTATATGACTCGAGCTTTAGGGACTGGAAAAGTTTTGGCTTGACTGCATTTAAAGTTTGCCAGTTAGAATTTTTAGAACAGAACCAATAGTGGAATATGACTTCTGCACTGCCTCTGTAAGATTCCTTGTAGTGATTGTTATTTGCAGTAAAGTCTTGAAACTTGGTACAGCTGTATTATTTCATCAATGCAATCGAGTGCTCTAACTAGAACTTGTGAATATTAAGTGTCGTAGAGCGGTAATAACACACTTTAGATGTCGAACATATATTTATTTAAAGACATAAGAAAACGAATACAACATGGCTGTACAAACGTAGCGCGCCGAGAGTCTAGAGGACTCACTTGAACACAAAATCTTTGTGCCAGCGCGGCGGTTGAAGGCGGTCTCCAGCGCGAGAAGTGGGCACCTCGGAAACCGCGCCGACAGGGTCACATGCATTGGACTGCTGCGTAGGTGGCAAAACGTCGCTCGGGATCATGTCGGCGGCGTCAGCAGGTGTGGCGGCAATTATGGCAGGCAGATCGGATGCGTCAGAATGCGGTTCGGAGAGGGACCACGCCAGTTTTAAGCGGCTAACAGAAACTGTCTGAGGTCGTTCATTGAGATGTATTACAAAAGTAATCATGCGTCCATTCTACAAGGTCCGGAATGTCAACGGCGTCAGCCAGCGCTGCATCCACCACGAATTCTGCTGGCAGGAGGAGGGGCTCTCCACATAGGATCTCCACCAGAGAAGCATTCAGGTCCTCCTTGTGGACAGAACGGATGCCAAGTAAGACCCAAGGGAGTGCCTCGGACCATAGCTAACATGACCAGGACATTCGCCTGCGGGTGATAGGCCATAGTGTGGAATTTAGCTACACCACACAGCTTGCACAGTTGAGCAAAAAGCAGATATAGTCCATGTGCCAGAAGCGTCGCGGCGGTAGGTCCTTCTCCGGGTTGCATATCACATCCATGAATGGTTTGTGGTCCAAGTAGACAGTGAAAGGGCACCTCTCCACATTGCTCCAGAACTGTTTGATCGCCTCATAAACCACAAGAAGCTCATGGTTGAAAGCTGACCACTTACACTGACTCCTGGTTAGTTTCTTTAAAAAGAAACATAGCGGCTGGGTGGGGTCGGTGGTGTGCTGTTGTAAAACAGCACTTGCAGCTGACTCGCTTGCATCAGTTGTAATAGGATCAGGCTGGGCGAGGGTCACGGGTTTTGCGATGGTAGTTTTCAGATTATCAAATGCATTGAGCATGTGTTCAGTCTAGTCCAACTTTCGTTTCCCCATGGTATTTTTAACGGAGAAGGCGTTGGTAAGGGCTGGTTGGACAGAGGCAGCCCAAGGGATATGCCGGCGATAAAAGTTTACCATACCCTCCTCAGCAGACGAGGAAAAAATCAGGGTGTCATCCAAATAAGCAAAAGCGAAAGGCAGAGGTAGCAAAAGGGACTCAATGAACCATTACCACGTCTGCGCAGCATTTTTCAAGCCATAAGGCATATAACAGTATTCAAATGAGCCGAAGGGTGTGATGATGGCCATCTTCAGAATATCCAGCGGGTGCATAGGAATTTGGTGATACACCTTCGAACAATCTATGATAGAGAGGAACTTCGAGCCATGGAGTAATTGCATGAAATCCTGGATATGAGGAATGGGATACTTATCGATAATTGTTTGAGCATTAAGGGACCTGTTACCCCTGCACATGCATAAGGAACCATCTTTCTTAGGGACAAGGTGGATAGGTGAAGACCTGTTGCTGTCCGATAGTCGGAGCATGCTGGAAGCCAGTAAATCCTGAACGATTTCTTCCGTGCACAGAAGTTTGCAAGCGTTAAGACCTTAGCTTTGTAACATACAGATGGGCCATCCGTGGTGCAGATTCTATGACAAGTGCCATTGCTGATGGCCGATTCCCACAAAGGGAGGCAGGCAGGGGGGCGAGAGGGGGGCCAGGTGTGATGACGGTTCACTGACCTTGCCAGGCTGGAATGGAGTGGGCGGAGCGTTGTCTGCAGACAGTGATGGAGAGTGTGGCGTGGCAGCCACATGATGCGATGGATCCCTCAAAGCAAGAACATGAGCATCCTGTAGATTCAACTGTGACGGCACAGATATGGCAGCAGGAGGAGGGAAGCTTGTTACAGGAGCAATGTAGTGAAAAGGTGCAGTAGATGTGAGTGATGGGTCCATGCGTTGCGGCTCTGTGGACAGGCTGTGAATCATACTAAATGCTTAAATGCCTGTGATAATCCAGCAGAGGAGCCAACAATGCGGGTGTGTAACACCTTATTATGTGCGTGGAGCTCGTCGATTTGTGTATGCATGTCTGATAAATGAGAGAGTTGTGCAGCAATACACTCGAGCAGAGGTGCATATGTGGAAAGCATAGCCAAGTAGGCGGAGAGCAGTGTCGTGCTGAACTCGTTCAAGCAACAGAACCAGATGCATGGTGGCCTGCAGATCTGTCGAAAGTTTGTAATGGTGTAGGAAGGCCAACGCAATCACAGGTTCATCCATGTTGGCGATGTGGAAAGTCCAAGGGAAGGTGGCAACTGGTGATAGGTGAAGTAACATCTTGATGGAGCCAAGGATGACAAAAAGAGAGTGATTTGCAGTGATCAAATCAAGGTTATATCTACATCTACATCTACATTTATACTCCGCAAGCCACCCAACAGTGTGTGGCGGGGGGCCACTGTCATTTCCTCCGTTTTCTGTTCCAGTCGCGTATGGTTCGCGGGAAGAACGATTGTCGGAAAGCCTCCGTGCGCGCTCGAATCTCTCTAATTTTACATTCGTTGTCTCCTCGGGAGGTATAAGTAGGGGGAAGCAATATATTCGATATCTCATCCAGAAATGCACCCTCTCGAAACCTGGCAAGCAAGCTACACCACGATGCAGAGCGCCTCTCTTGCAGAGTCTGCCACTTGAGTTTGCTAAACATCTCCGGAACGCTATCACGCTTACCAAATAACCCTGTGACAAAACGCGCCGCTCTTCTTTGGATCATCTCTATCTCCTCCGTCAACCCAAAGGTTAGCAGGAGAAAGCATGTTGCCCACGTGCTTAGCTGGGATGATGCTGACGTCAGCACTAGTGTTGATGAGAAAGCGAGTGCCCCATGAGAAGTCCATGACGTAGAGGCATTGTGCCACCGGAGCAAGTGGTCTAGAGTTGGACAGTAAGTGCTGTGGATGTTCATGTTGGGATGTGGCGCCTAAACATGCCCACCGGAATTGTTTTGGTACACACAAGGCATGTGGCATTTGTGGGTGGCAACCCCATAAATGGCATGGTACCAGCATAACAGGTAAGCTTGGAGGCGAGGTGTTGTGGAATGGGAGGGGTACGCAGCTGACTGCATCATTGACTGAGACCACTCGGGCTGCTGCTCAGGCAGGATCGCCTGGTGTCGGGAGACTGCAGGCAGTACCCCATGTAGGCCACTAGGTAGCATCTCCTGACAGGCTGCTGAGGCGCTTGGCGAGACATTGGCCTCTGCCGGCAGAGTGTGAAATCAAAGATGCAGGTGTGCCAACTGATGGCTATGGGGATGTCGTCCATGACAGGCAGTGTCGGTGATGAATCATTGCGTAGGCCTGATCAGCCATGCGTAGGCAAACCTTGAGAGGGTCAATGATGTGAGATAGCAGGTAAAGTTCTAGGTCCAATGGAAGTTTGACCAGCCACAAAGTTAAAAGTGCGATGTCTAGTAGAGCTTCATCATCAATTGATGCACAAAGGCGGCACCAAAACTTTGATGGTGTGTGAAGGTGTGCGGTTGTTGAGGTGCTCGTCATGGATGGTGTGGTGGGTAGCCTTTGCTGCTGAGCGAGAAAGGCATTCGATGAGCAATGTTTTCGCCGTTAAATACTCAGGCAAACTGGGCGGTGAGAGGAGCAGATCACTGATGAGGTCTGAATGAGCATGGAGGTGACTCAACAGGCAGACAAAATATGCATTGTCATATGAAATCCCGTGGATTTCCAGTAGGTGATCCACCAATGTGAACCAAGTCTTAGGATTAATTTTTTGCAAAGCAGGAAGCTTAGGAAACCTGCCAGGTAACACATGCTGATGCAGCATTGGGAGGTGAAGATCTCTGTTGGAGAGGTAGGAAGCCCCTGACACCGGGAATGCAGTAGAGGTGCGTCACCCAAGGTCTGCATGGGGGGGAGGAGGGGGAGGCAGCACCAAGCACACGATGTGGAGTGAGCCAGTGCACCGATGGCATGATATGTCCCTACTGCAGGCCTGATGGCGAACGCTGTGAGGGTGTAATGACCGGTGCCGTTGCAACAGCGGGAGGAGCATGGTCGTGGTGTAACAGTGTGGGGGCCGATCCAGTAACCAGCACAGCTGGGACGGCCGGTGCCTTTACGAAAGTGGGCAGAAGGTGATCGTGGTGTGACCATGGAACGATGGTTGTGGAAACTATTGTGGCTGAGGTGACCAACATCGCCAGGACGGCGTGCAGGGCTGGGGGGGGGGGGGGGGGGCAGTGTTATAACGTCAGGCATATAAGAATGTGCGACCCCCATGCAGTTGAATGTTCGAATTACAGTTCTTAACTTTGTAGGCACATCAAACCAAACCAAAGGAGACTGCGTAGCTGAGGGGTGAACCACAACATCCTTCACTCGATTATCGTTGGTAATGTCACTAAGTGGCGTGCACTGTCCATTTAGCAGCTGCTGTTGCTGCATAGTTGTACTTGACAGTGGCCATGTTGGGCTGGTTACAGTTAAGTGGCCACCAGTGTGGCTGGGCATAGGTAATTGTTCACTTTTAACCAAATGCACATTAGGTACACTTATAAGTATGTAAGCACAATTAATAGGAAGCGAAGCACTAGCACGGAAAGACACTGGTAGATCCGTTGTTCCAAAGACAATGTGGGCCCACACATGAAGTCCATTAATGATGGAAAGAAGCACAAAATAATTCACGAACACACGTCAACAATGTTGGGGTCACCACTTTGGATATTACGTGTCATAGAGCGGTAATAACACCCTTTAGATGTCGAATATACATTTATTTAAACACATAAGAAAGCGAGTGCAACATGGCTGTACAAATGTAGCATGCTGAGAGTCTAGACAAAGATAAATCAAAGATGATCGAGTCCAAAGATATGGCGCTTTACACCACAGGCGCCACAAACTTTTCTACAAAGAGTACAAATGATAATCTATTATGAATAAGAATGTTTTTCTTCCAAATTTGTTTTTGTAGTAAATAACTTGAAATCTAATAAAGGTAGCTTAATATATGAAAGTGAGTCTATGTACCAATTTTCGTTTTTCTCAGTCCAATATTAGCGCCCTCAAATTTTCATAAAAACGGCAATTTTGACCGAAATATTGCCCCAATCAAGTTGAGACTTATAACTTTTGATAGTGACATACATTTGCATATTCTGAACAATTTTCAGATTTTTATATTAATAATTTAGCGCCACTAATTTTTTTCCGAATATATTTAGCGAAACATGTTCATTGGATCATTGTGAGACTTCACAATGCTAACATTAATACATTGAAGCATTACATTGACAAAGTTTGGAAAAGTTATTTTAATTTCACTCTTAGATTATAGTGTGTTCTTTGTATGCTAAGCACAGGCACATTATGTTGATGTGGCATTCATAGTAGTGAACTGGGATATGCTCTGGCACCCTCACTTGCCTCTGTATCTCTCACCATGTAACAGTGCTTATTTCACCGTACCGGGATCCCGGGATCCAGAGGCAGCAACACTAATCATTAGATAACGAGCTGTGGACTGAGAATACTGGGAAAGTGCAATTAGTCTACAAAAGAGATTACTTACAAATCACTCATGCAATCCATTCTAGAATATTCCTGAAATGGGTGGGACTTTTACCAAATAGGACTAACAGGGGATATTGCATGTATACAGAGAAGGGCAGCACAAATGGTCATAGGTTTCTTTAATGCATGGGAGAGTGTCATAGAGATACTGAAGGAACTGAAGTGGCAGACTCTTGAAGGTAGACACAAACTATCCTAAGAAAAACTATTAACAATGTTTCAAGAACTAGCTTTAAATGATGACTCTAAGAGTATACTACAACCCACTATGTATTTCTCACATAGGGATTGTGAGAACAAGAGTAGAAAATTAGAGAATGCTTAGAGGCCCCCAAACAATCATTTTTCCCATGCTTTATATGTGAATGGAACAGGTAGAAACCATAGTAACTGGTACCATGGTACTGGTACCCTCTGCCATGCACTTCACAGTGGTTTGCAGAGTATAGCTGGACATGAAGATGTAGACATAGGAAGGTTTCCAGGAAGAGCTGAAGCTGAAGACAGGGAAAGCATGGACCAAAGACAGGAAAGAACGACAAAAGAAAGTAACACAGGAGCATTAGGTGGCAGTCATAGCTCAGGAAAAGAGGCTGTTGTATTGACCCCTAGTCTGTTGTATTGACCCCTAGTCTGGGTCTTTCCTCCTGTCTTCACTTACTCAATTGGCTGTGGTTTGTTGGCTCTACTTCTGGATTCAGAAACTGTATTGGATTTGTTGTCAATAGCAGGTGCAGCCAGCCTATGAATGTGTGGCTTCATCTGGCTGAAATGTTGCTGGTCAGGCTGCAGGCCCATCCACGTGGGCAAGCAACTGAAAAGTATCCTCTGTTAAATGTAGCTTGTGATTTCTAGAATTCCTTGTAATTTGTGAGAACTTTATTTTTCAAACTTCTTCAGGTCCATTACTTCTCACAATGTGTCTCAACAGCTCAATGGTAAAGTGCCAGACAATAAAGCCAAAGTTCTTGGGTTTGATGCTGGGTCAGTCCTATGATTTTTATCAGTCACTTGACACTTCTTTCACCTCTAGTAATGTTTGTCAATGTGAAAACTGCAGAGTTGCACCATGGTTTGGAGTCCACATTAAACTATAAATTAGATGTTGGAGGAAGGCAATGGCATACTGCCTTGAACAGGACAATGCTAGTAAAGCACTGAGATGTTCAAAACAGTCTTCAGATTCACAACTACTTTACTTTTTTATGCAAATGACATACCAGACAACATCAAATTTCCAATTGTTTTCTCACAGATGATGCCTGATGTTTGTTCTTTTGGACATGTCTGAAAGAACAGACACTATGCATTCATCTAATTGATTTGCCTTGATTAGCAATGAATCCATAATCTTTAGTGCGGATGCACATTTCATTCAATCTCCAGCTGGAATCTAAAATTAACAAACATGAAGGACACAGACAGGGACTGCAGAAAGGTGGCATTAGGTGTGAAAGAGGGTCAGCAGGGGAGCATGACAAGACACTCTATGCATTTGTGATAAACACTGTGTCCAGGTGGGGCAATGGTTAATGCATCTGCTTAGTAAGCAGAAGATCCCAGGTTTGAGTCCGGGTCAGGCACACATTTTCACTTGTTGCCACTGATTGCGCATAAGGTTCTGATGCAGCTGATATCAGTATTGTCTTCCCTTTCCTTTCTTCCTTCCCCCACCTACCCAACCACCACACACACACACACACACACACACACACACACACACACACACACACACACACACACACACACAAGAAAATAGCAGCAAAATTCAGCACGTTCTGTAGAGGATTGAAGTTTGCTGCAGGGATTGGCAATTGACCCTCGGCATAAACAAATGTAATGTGTTGCATAAGCATTCAGAGAAAGATTCATTACTGTATGATTACATGATCATAGAACAATCACTGGAAATAGTTAGTTCCATTAAAATATCCACAAGTATGTGTACAGAACAATTTAAAGTGGAACAACCTCATAAAACTAATCACAGAAAACATAGATGCCAGAATCATTGAAAGGATTATCAGGAAATGTAGTCTATCAACAAAGGAGGTAGCTCACAAAATCCTCGTTTGATTAATACTTGAATATTGCTTGTCAGGATGGGATCCTTACCAGACAGGGTTGACTGAGGAAATAGAGAAGATCCAAAGAAGAGCAGCACATTTTGTTACTGGTTTATTTAATATACACAAAAGTGTGATGTGGATGATCAACCAACACCGTTGGCAGACACTGTGAGGGAGGCATCACAGTGTGGTTTACTGTTAAAGTCCAAGAGTGTACATTCCTAGAAGAATCAACAAATAAGTTGCTACTGCCTATGTCTATCACATGGAAAAACCATGAAGATAGAATTAGAGAGATTCGAGCCCACCCGGGAGGCTTACCAGCAGTCATTCTTCTTATGAACCATTTGTGACTGAAACAAGAAAGGATGGAAGTGACAGTGATACGCAAAGAAACCTCCACCACACATCGGAAGGTGGTTTGTGGGGCATAGATGTAGATGTATAAGTTAGTGATAAAATATAGCAATGGATGTGTGTAAAAATATAGACACTTCTACTAACATTTAAGAGGAGGTGGGTGTCAAGACTCCTAATGGTCACACTTCAGTGAGGAAAGGTCCACAAGTTCTTTATCAAATGCTATAGCCATTTGAAACTACTCATTGAAGAGTAGACTCTGCAGAGCTACTAAACTGCAGGGCATGTTGATAACTACATTTCACTCACCATTCCAAATGATCTGACATTTCCTGTGGAATTACGGCCAGCCCAGGTGCGGAAGAGCACCCGAGCATTTATCAAACTAGGAAGTTATTGTGCAGCCCTCTGAACACGAATGTTGTCATCTTGGGAAACTCAAATATTACACTTGCTTCAATGTAATGAATATACACTCCTGGAAATTGAAATAAGAACACCGTGAATTCATTGTCCCAGGAAGGGGAAACTTTATTGACACATTCCTGGGGTCAGATACATCACATGATCACACTGACAGAACCACAGGCACATAGACACAGGCAACAGAGCATGCACAATGCCGGCACTAGTACAGTGTATATCCACCTTTCGCAGGAATGCAGGCTGCTATTCTCCCATGGAGACGATCGTAGAGATGCTGGATGTAGTCCTGTGGAACGGCTTGCCATGCCATTTCCACCTGGCGCCTCAGTTGGACCAGCGTTCGTGCTGGACGTGCAGACCGCGTGAGACGACGCTTCATCCAGTCCCAAACATGCTCAATGGGGGACAGATCCGGAGATCTTGCTGGCCAGGGTAGTTGACTTACACCTTCTAGAGCACGTTGGGTGGCACGGGATACATGCGGACGTGCATTGTCCTGTTGGAACAGCAAGTTCCCTTGCCGGTCTAGGAATGGTAGAACGATGGGTTCGATGACGGTTTGGATGTAGCGTGCACTATTCAGTGTCCCCTCGACGATCACCAGTGGTGTACGGCCAGTGTAGGAGATCGCTCCCCACACCATGATGCCGGGTGTTGGCCCTGTGTGCCTCGGTCGTATGCAGTCCTGATTGTGGCGCTCACCTGCACGGCGCCAAACACGCATACGACCATCATTGGCACCAAGGCAGAAGCGACTCTCATCGCTGAAGACGACACGTCTCCATTCGTCCCTCCATTCACACCTGTCGCGACACCACTGGAGGCGGGCTGCATGATGTTGAGACGTGAGCGGAAGATGGCCTAATGGTGTGCGGGACTGTAGCCCAGCTTCATGGAGACGGTTGCGAATGGTCCTCGCCGATACCCCAGGAGCAACAGTGTCCCTAATTTGCTGGGAAGTGGCGGTGCGGTCCCCTACGGCACTGCGTAGGATCCTACGGTCTTGGCGTGCATCTGTGCGTCGCTGCGGTCCGGTCCCAGGTCGACGGGCACGTGCACCTTCCGCCGACCACTGGCGACAACATCGATGTACTGTGGAGACCTCACGCCCCACGTGTTGAGCAATTCGGCGGTACGTCCACCCGGCCTCCCGCATGCCCACTATATGCCCTCGCTCAAAGTCCGTCAACTGCACATACGGTTCACGTCCACGCTGTCGCGGCATGCTACCAGTGTTAAAGACTGCGATGGAGCTCCGTATGCCATGGCAAACTGGCTGACACTGACGGCGGCGGTGCACAAATGCTGCGCAGCTAGCGCC
Organism: Schistocerca cancellata; assembly: GCF_023864275.1. Taxonomy (NCBI): domain Eukaryota; kingdom Metazoa; phylum Arthropoda; class Insecta; order Orthoptera; family Acrididae; genus Schistocerca; species Schistocerca cancellata. Next base: position 359,969,400 of record NC_064631.1, read on the forward strand.
ATTCGACGGCCAACACCGCGGTTTCTGGTGTGTCCGCTGTGCCGTGCGTGTGATCATTGCTTGTACAGCCCTCTCGCAGTGTCCGGAGCAAGTACGGTGGGTCTGACACACTGGTGTCAATGTGTTCTTTTTTCCATTTCCAGGAGTGTAGTTTAATGCATAGTTTGGTTTGCTACACAAATAACTTAAACTGTTAACAAAATCCAGTCTGTCAGCTCATTGTGACACTGTAGAAAACAAACCTAGAGAGTTACCCAAATGGTCCATTACGATACCAAGTCCTCCAACACCAGCGTACTTAGCAATAGTGAGAGTATCCATAGAGAAGTCAATGTAAGAGCATTGCAAGTGAGACATAGTAGAGTGCAGCATGATGTGAAATGTCATTCTGTTGTGGAGCAATCAGCTGTGTGTGCTGCAAAATTTCAGGAGTCATTCCCAAATTACAGTCTTCAGGTACTTCCAGTCGCCTGCTAGCAGACTGCTCAGTACTGATGATCATGAGTTATTGACATTGCTGTCTGAGAACAAAAATGTCACATCATACTCATCATGAACATCTGCTAAATGTTAAAATTAATTCAGAACTTTCTTGTTGCGAATTTTATGATGTAATTAAAACAAGCAAACCATTTGTGACAGTCATGTCCTGTAAAAATTACACCTGAATAAATAAAGTTTAATATTTCAGTGAGCTGTTAAGACTTACAAAAAATCAAAAATATGTCTTGGGTTGGACACAACAAAAAATACAGCGAGCCTATGTATTTGTTCTTACCTTCCATCCTGTGTGATTTTGAGGTTCCAGACTGATTTTTCAATCACTCTGTTCCGTTTCCTGTCCTTTCTGCCAGCAGTATAACTTTTTGATTTGTGCAATAATTTCTATTATCCTTGTAAAACCAAGTTCTGAGATTTGCAACAAGTATGAATCTATAAGTTGATTCCAGTGTTTTCAGCAGATCAAGGGTAACTCCAACATATATAACTGCCCTAAATTATATTTTTCGGTCTACCAAAATATACCAAGTTTGGACTAACAAGAATTTGGCTTAACTTTCATTTCAGACAACTGTTGGTGACTGATAACTCCTTATCTGGATTTTCACTGCAGTTGAAACTTTTGTAGTTGGGCACATTTTCCAAATGTCAGAATATGGTGGTAGCACTCTACCTACCAGCATACAAACATTGTCTGAAGTAAATGGATAGATAAAAAATCTACTCACCAAGTGGTGGCACACACAAAAGGGTTTAACTTTTATGAGCTTGTGGAGCTAGTGGTTCCTTCTTCTGGCAGAATAGTTGAAGGGGAAGGAAGAGCAGCGAAGGAAAAGGACTGGAGAGGTTTAGGGAAAGGGGTACAGTTCAGAAAAGTCACTCAGAATGCCAAGTCGGGGGAGACATACAGGACAGGATTTTTTTTTTTTCCTTGATGTTAACAGATTTTGAGTTACGGGATTTTTTAAATAAAGATTTTCTGCAACAAACAATATGAACTTAAAATCACATCATATGATCACAGAGATAGAGACTAGAATTGAAATCTACTGAATGTGTTTTTAACAGACAAGCCACCACTCATTTAAATAGTTGATACCTGTGAGTATGTTAACCCAATAAATAATATGAACTCAAAATTTCTGAGTAAAAATACAATTTATTTACAACTTGCAAGTAATTATATAGCATGATGAATACACAGAATACAGGTGATCCCAAGAAGTACCAGAGAAAAATAGAAGCCACTTTCCCTTTCTGCTATGCATATCTTGAAGATATCTTGATCTTGTCTGCCTCCAGTGAGGAACACATCCAAGAATCTCACAGCTGTTGTAAACAACCAAGACAAGTCTGAACTATATCTCCCAAGTGTTACATTCCTAGGCCACACAGTTACCATTAACAGAATCTGTCTGACCTCTGAACACATCATTTACATAATTGACCTTCCTCTTTCTGAGGACTACCATGAGTTACACTGTTTTGTTAGCATGGTGAACTTCTACTGCAGGCTTCTTCACCATGCCGCTGAGATCCAGGCTCCATTCACAGATGTCTTGCCTGGATAAACCACATTTTGGAGGCACAAGTTAACATGGATAGAGGATATGATTCAAGCTTTTAGTCTCCTCAAGACTGCTCTCACTCAAAAGCCCTCAGACACAGGAATTGCTATCACCACCAATGCAAGTGACTGATCCATTGGTGTGGTCCTACAGCACCACATTGGCAACACATGCAGCCACACTGCTTTTATTCCAGGAAACTTATTTTGTTGCAATACTAGTGGTCTGCATTTGACTGAGAATCAATAATGGTGTATGAGGTGTGAGATTCTTCTGTCAGAACGTAAAATGGTGCATGTTCACAACTTTCACATACCACAAGCCACTTGTGGATGTTATCCATAATGCTGACCAGGACCTCCCCCTTGGAGATTCTGACACATGGACCTAATCATCCAATACATCACATATGTGAGATACATCTGGGGAGGTAGACAACATGGTGGTAGATTACCTTTCACAGGTTAACATCATCTCCTCCCTGCTAGATCTCAAAGAGCTAGTATAGCTACAAGGGAGAACCCCAAGCTTCTAACCTTCCAGTGGCACCCCAGCTCGGCACTTATTATTGGGACATGTTCGCTTCCCAGTGTTCAGTAGATGCTGCTACGGAATACCTCAGACCAGACATTTCAAGTAACTTCCATTATATGAATTTGACTCTCACCACCCCAGCAGAAATAATGTCCACCATAAAATCTTTAAAATCAAAAACATCTAGTGGGTATGATGAAATATCAACAAAGTTAATTAAAGAATGTGATTCTGAGCTAAGTGACATATTAAGCTATCTGTGTAGTCATTCGTTTATCAGTGGAATATTTCCTGAATGGTTGAAATATTCTGAAGTTTAAGCCACTGTTTAAGAAGGGAGATAAAGAAATAGCATCAAATTTCCATCCAATTTCACTGTTGCCAGCATTCTCAAAAATTTTAGAAAAAGTAATGTACAATCGGCTTAATAACCATCTTATCTCAAATAACATAGTGTTAATGTCACAGTTTGGATTTCTAAAGGGTTCTGATATTGAGAAGGCTATCTATATTTACAGTGAAAATGTGCTTAATTCATTAGACAAAAAATTGCAGGCAACTGGTATATTTTGTGATCTGTCAAAGGCATTTGACTGTGTAAATCACAATATCCTTTTAAGTAAATTAGAATACTTTAGTGTAACAGGAAATGCTGCAAAATGGTTCAAATCTTATATCTCTGGCAGGAAACAAAGGGTGTTATTATGAAAGAGACATGTATCAAGCTATCAGGTATCATCCAACTGGGAACTAATTACATGTGGGGTCCCACAAGGTTCCATTTTGAGGCCCTTACTTTTTCTTGTGTATATCAATGACCTTTCATCAGTAACATTACCAGATGCCAAGTTCGTTTTGTTTGCCGATGATACAAACATTGCAATAAATAGGAAATCAAGTGTAGCCTTAGAAAGATCAGCTAATAAAATATTTGTGGACATTAATCACTGGTTCCTAGCCAATATTTGTCACTAAACTTTGAAAAAAAACACTACATGCAGTTCAGAACTTGTAAAGGGGTCCTACAAGTATATGTCTAACATATAATGACAAGAAGATAGAAGAAGTGGACAGTGTTAAATTCCTGGGATTACAGCTTGATAATAAATTCAACTGGGAGGAGCACACCACAGAACTGCTGAAGTGTCTTAACAAATCTCTATTTGCAATGTGAATTGTGTCAGACATAGGGGATATAAAAATGAAAAAGCTGCCATACTATGCTTACTTTCATTCAATAATGTCATGTGGGATTATTTTTTGGGGTAATTCATCAAGCCAAGCTAAAGTTTCCGGGCACAAAAACGTGCAGTAAGAGTTATATGTGGTGTGAACTCAAGAACATCTTGCAGAAGCCTGTTTAGGGAACTAGGGATACTAACTACTGCTTCCCAATATATTTATTTGTTAATGAAATTTGTCATTAAAAATATATCACTTTTTCGAACCAACAGCTCAATTCATGGAATCAATACTAGAAATAAGAATAATCTTCACAAGGATTTAAAGTCACTTAGTCTTGTACAAAAATGTGTGCATTATTCAGGAACACACATTTTCAATAACTTGCCAGCAGCCATAAAAAGCTTAACAACCAATGAAATTCAGTTTAAGAGAAGCCTAAATGATTTATTGGTGGCCAACTCCTTCTACTCCATTGATGAATTTCTCAGTAAAACCAACTGATTTGTGTATAAGTACAATCTAACTTCTGCACTATTTCAGTGCAGTAATGTGTTCATTGTAAATAAGTATCATAGTAGTTGTATTACATGTTTATTACCTTATAAATAAATGAAAAAAACATTTTTATTTTAAATTCAGTACATTAGTATTTGTAAAATGACTCTTTCATATAGTGTTCATTAAATACTGGCAATCATACCACTTGGGACCTGTGGAATGGTACATTAGCTTATTTGTTTTAGTTGTAAATATTTGTCATGTATTGTTGTTTTTCTGACATGTTCTACATCTTGGAGGGCCTCCTCACTACGGATCAATTTTAATTAAAGTAAATCTAATCTAATCTCTTCCAGCTTTGTGTGACACATCTACTGGTAGTTTCTGGCCTCTTGTTCCAGCTCCCCTCCAAAATAATATTTTTTAAGCACTCCATGATATTGCACTCTGCCACTGCATGCCTTGTCACACTGCTTTGTGTGGCCTGATATAAAAAAGGGCTGTCATATGTGGTCTCGAACCTGCAGGCCTTGTCACTGTAGTAAGGTAGGATACGACGTGCAAACCCTGCTGGACAACTCCAACATACCAAAAAAATATGCATTAGATGAGTATGTGCCAAGCAAGATCGTAACAACAACCAAGTTAGAAAACTGCTGCGGAAGCAAATGGAACTTCACAGCAAACATAAACATAGCCAAAGGCTTGCAGACAAACAAAAATTACATGAAGCAAAATGTAGTGTGGGGAGGCCTATGCAAGAGGTATTTAACAAATTTGAAAGTAAAGTTCTATGTACTGACTTGGAAGAAAATCCTAAGAAATTTTGGTCTTATGTCAAAGTGGTAAGTGGATCAAAACAAAATGTCCAGACACTCTATGACCAAAATGGTACTGAAACAGAGGATGAAAGTCTAAAGGCCAAAATACTAAATACACTCCTGGAAATGGAAAAAAGAACACATTGACACCGGTGTGTCAGACCCACCATACTTGCTCCGGACACTGCGAGAGGGCTGTACAAGCAATGATCACACGCACGGCACAGCGGACACACCAGGAACCGCGGTGTTGGCCGTTGAATGGCGCTAGCTGCGCAGCATTTGTGCACCGCCGCCGTCAGTGTCAGCCAGTTTGCTGTGGCATACGGAGCTCCATCGCAGTCTTTAACACTGGTAGCATGCCACGACAGCGTGGACGTGAACCGTATGTGCAGTTGACGGACTTTGAGCGAGGGCGTATAGTGGGCATGCGGGAGGCCGGGTGGACGTACCGCCAAATTGCTCAACACGTGGGGCGTGAGGTCGCCACAGTACATCGATGTTGTCGCCAGTGGTCGGCGGAAGGTGCACGTGCCCGTCGACCTGGGACCGGACCGCAGCGACGCACGGATGCACGCCAAGACCGTAGGATCCTACGCAGTGCCGTAGGGGACCGCACCGCCATTTCCCAGCAAATTAGGGACACTGTTGCTCCTGGGGTATCGGCGAGGACCATTCGCAACCGTCTCCATGAAGCTGGGCTACAGTCCCGCACACCATTAGGCCATCTTCCGCTCACGTCTCAACATCATGCAGCCCGCCTCCAGTGGTGTCGCGACAGGTGTGAATGGAGGGACGAATGGAGACGTGTCGTCTTCAGTGATGAGAGTCGCTTCTGCCTTGGTGCCAATGATGGTCGTATGCGTGTTTGGCGCCGTGCAGGTGAGCGCCACAATCAGGACTGCATACGACCGAGGCACACAGGGCCAACACCCGGCATCATGGTGTGGGGAGCGATCTCCTACACTGGCCGTACACCACTGGTGATCGTCGAGGGGACACTGAATAGTGCACGCTACATCCAAACCGTCATCGAACCCATCGTTCTACCATTCCTAGACCGGCAAGGGAACTTGCTGTTCCAACAGGACAATGCACGTCCGCATGTATCCCGTGCCACCCAACGTGCTCTAGAAGGTGTAAGTCAACTACCCTGGCCAGCAAGATCTCCGGATCTGTCCCCCATTGAGCATGTTTGGGACTGGATGAAGCGTCGTCTCATGCGGTCTGCACGTCCAGCACGAACGCTGGTCCAACTGAGGCGCCAGGTGGAAATGGCATGGCAAGCCGTTCCACAGGACTACATCCAGCATCTCTACGATCGTCTCCATGGGAGAATAGCAGCCTGCATTGCTGCGAAAGGTGGATATACACTGTACTAGTGCCGACATTGTGCATGCTCTGTTGCCTGTGTCTATGTGCCTGTAGTTCTGTCAGTGTGATCATGTGATGTATCTGACCCCAGGAATGTGTCAATAAAGTTTCCCCTTCCTGGGACAATGAATTCACGGTGTTCTTATTTCAATTTCCAGGAGTGTATCTTTTTCCAAAGCTGTTTCACAGAGGAAGACTGCACTGTAGTTCCTTCTCTAGATTGTCGCACAGATGACAAAATGGTAGATATCGTAATAGACAACAGATGGATAGAGAAACAATTAAAATTGCTCAAAAGAGGAAAGGCCACTGGACCTGATGGGATACCAGTTCGATTTTACCCAGAGTACGCAAAGGAACTTGCCCCCTTCTTGCAGCGGTGTACCGTAGGTCTCTAGAAGAGCTTAGCGTTCCAAAGGATTGGGAAAGGGCACAGGTCACAGGTCATCCCTGTTTTCGAGAAGGGACGTCAAACAGATGTGCAGAGCTATAGACCTAAATCTCTAACATCGATCAGTTGTAAAATTTTGGAACACGTATTATGTTCAAGTATAATGACTTTTCTGGAGACTAGAAATCTACTCTGTTCGAAACAGCATGGGTTTCAAAAAAGACGATCGTGTGAAACCCAGCTTGTGCTATTCATCCACGAGACTCAGAGGGCCATAGATATGGGTTCCCAGGTAGATGCTGTGTTTCTTGACTTCCACAAGGCATTAGATACAGTTCCCTACAGTCATTTAATGAACAAAGTAAGAGCATATAGACTATCAGACCAATTGTGTGATTGGATTGAAGAGTTCCTAGATAACAGAACACAGCATGTCATTCTCAATGGAGAAAAGTCTTCCGAAGTAAGAGTGATTTCAGGTGTGCCGCAGGGGAGTGTCGTAGGACCGTTGCTATTCACAATATTTATAAATTACCTTGTAGATAACATCAGAAGTTCACTAAGGTTTTTTGCGGATGATGCTGTGGTATATCTAGAGGCTGTAACAATGGAAAATTGTACTGAAATGCAGGAGGATGTACAGTTAATTGACGCATGGTGCAGGGAATGGCAATTGAATCTCAATGTAGACAAGTGTAATGTGCTACGAATACATAGAAAGAAAGATCCCTTATCATTTAGCTACAATATAGCAGGTCAGCAACTGGAAGCAGTTAATTCCATAAATTAACTGCGAGTACGCATTAGGAGTGATTTAAAATGAAATGATCATATAAAGTTGATCGTTGATAAAGCAGATGCCAGACTGAGATTCATTGGAAGAATCCTAAGGAAATGCAATCCGAAAACAAAGGAAGTAGGTTACAGTACACTTGTTTACCCACTGCTTGAATACTGCTCACCAGTGTGGGCTCCACACCAGATAGGGTTAATAGAAGAGATAGAGAAGATCCAACGGAGAGCAGCGCGCTTCGTTACAGGATCATTTAGTAATCGCGAAAGCATTACGGAGAAGATAGATAAATTCCAGTGGAAGACTCTGCAGGAGAGATGCTCAGTAGCTTGGTACAGGCTTTTGTTGAAGTTTCGAGAACATATCTTCACCAAGGAGTGAAGCAGTATATTGCTCCCTCCTACGTATATCTCGCGAAGAGACCATGAGGATAAAATCAGAGAGATCAGAGCCCACACAGAGGCATACTGACAATCCTTTTTTCCACAAATAATATGAGACTGGAATAGAAGGGAGAACCGATAGGGGTACTTAAGGTACCCTTTACCACACACCGTCAGGTGGCTTGCAAAGTATGGATGTAGATGTAGATGTAGCTGCAGATGTAGAAACAGAGACTCCAACACATGCACCTGGACACTGTGGGCCCCCTATCACTGTCTGCTAGGTACCGTCATATACTTTCAGCTGTTGATTGTTCAACAAGATAGGTTGAAGCTGTACTGTTGGTGGATATCACAGCTGATGCCTTCGTCACCAAACAGGTCTCGTGCTTGGGTGCCTCTCTTCAGTAATGAACAATCAGTGACACCATTTTGAGTTGTCCCTCTTTGCCACATAATGTGCCACATCTGGCATGGATAAATTCCATACCACTGCTAACCACTCACAAAGCAAAGAGTATGTGGAGCACTGGCACTGCACACTCAAGAGGGCCCTGATGTGCCATGGTGGTTCATGGTCTGAGGCCTTGCCAAGGGTCTTATTTGGCATTCAATCCACACACAATGAGGATCTAAATGGCCCTCTAGTGTAGAGCCTGTACAGTGAGCCATTATATAAAACTGGCAGTACAATTCTGAATTCATATTCTAATTCAATTAAAAAAAAAAAGCAGAAGTTAAGTCAAGACTAGTAATGTATTTTACATTCTCAAATTTATTTAGTAACTCATCTATATTTTATGGGTGATCAGTCTCTCCCTCCAAGTACTTGTTCAAATGTCTTGAGTCCATAATTAGGTTATTATACTGACTACAACTCCTTTCCACTATCATCCACTTTCGCATTTCTTTTACAGATGGGTACACCATAAGGCCTAATTAAAGACAGTTCATGAGTTTCAACTTTAGTTTGCAGTGATAATTCTTCACTCTACCTGGTCTCTCATCAAAACCATCTCCATATTCCCATAAAAAGTTTCTAGTTCCTGTCTGTCCTCTGTACTCAGAGCTTCAGCTTCCATTACTTTTTTGCTACAAGTACACTGTAAGAATCATTATTTATTTTCCCATTACAAAATCCTTCACCTTCCTCATGGTATCCTCTGTCATCAAATTCCTCTCCACCCTAATCTGATTCCTATTACTGTTATTTATCATCATAATATCTGCCTCCCCAAAAATTCCCATATTAGGATCAGTAAATGACAATTTCATCTCACATTAGCCATGATAATCCAATTCATTCCCAGCGTTAAACTTTCATTCAAATCCACAATCACTGAACATTCCTGCACAAAAGAAACATCATTTATTTTGAAAAAAATCACTTCATATTTTTTTCCAGTAGCACCGTTAATTGTGACTCCAGTTACAGGGAACTCAGCAAAATTCACCCCATCTTTTATTCTCTCTCTTAGCTTTTTTTGATGTCCAGAGACTACCAGGCAATCACCCCTCCAATTATCAGTTTGAACACAAATTTATCGACTCTCGTGTGTGTCACAAATATAAGTGTTTTCATCTTCATACACCAAATCCTCTTCTGCCTCTCTGAAACCTCTACCTTTTTCTTTCTCTACAGATTCTTCAAGTGATTTTTGTGAAAAGGTTTCCGTCATGATTATGGCTATGTGATGGAAATTTAAAGACTTTGAGTGTGGAATTATAGTTGGAACTATGAGCATGGGACATTCCATTTTGGAATGTTACTCAATTCATTATTCTGAGGTACACAGTGTCAAGAGTGTGCCGAGAATACTGTTTGAGCAAACTTGAAACATCTAATTTAGGAATAGTTTATGATGAAACTTGCGCAATTATGAAAAAAACATAGAAAAGAGACACATACAGGCAATGAAACCAAAAATGTTAAAAATTACAACCACAGCTACAGGAAAAAAAACATCTGCAGCCAGAAAACAAAACAACTGAAAAAGATTTCCACCAACAAGGAACGAGGATTTTTTATGGCCTCACCAGAAAAACAAGACCAAGCAGACACCATTGGCGAATACAAACAGGTGAAAAATAAGGTAAGTTGTCAATTACATAAATCTGAACTTGACAGAAGTGCAAAATTCATTCCTTTCATCAGAATGTTCAATCTTTTCTGAATAAAATCAATGAATCTGAAATACTCTTGTCAGATGATCTCAAGGAAGCTTTTGTTATATGTTTAAGTGAACATTTGTTGACAAAATTACCAGGATTAACATTATCCTCATCGTTTTGTAGGACATCCTCTGCCCATGATGGGACATGCATTTTCGTTAGCAGTAACATTGAACATCGCTGCTTAAAATCCTTAGAGATACTGGGAAAAGAGAAAGACTTTGAAATTTCAGCTACAGAAATAATATCGCTGAAAACAATAAAAAATTGGATGTACAGAAACCCAGATGGGGACTCACATATTTTTCTAAAGAAACTAGACAATGCCCTCAGCAAACTCAAAGCTAACAATTAGAAACTAATTGTATGTAGTGACTTCAACATAAATTTCCAGAAAAACTCAAATGAAAAACAAAATCTCATAACCATTCTTTCAATGTATAATTTAGAGGCCATTATAAACTCTCCCACTAGAATTACCAAAACTACATGTACCACTATCGACCAAGTATCCATAAATGCTGAAAAAAACGACTTCCAGGCTGGAACCATAAAAACAGGATTTAGTGACCATAATGGACAGTACATTGCTTCCTTGCAATACCAATAACGAAACCTACAATGCCAAGAGAACTAATCAAAGAAGAACAAATCCTTAGTGAACAGAATATAGACACCTTTACTCAACAGCCAGCAAAGAAAACATGGAATGCAGTATATGGGCTTGGAAGTACACGTGGAAAGTTCAACAGATTGACAGAAATATTTAGCAAGTACTATGAAACTGCATTCCTAATAAAGAAACATAGACTGACATCTAATAATAGAAACAAATCTTGGGTAACAACTGGAATAAAGATCTTAAGCAAGAAAAAGTGAAAACTATATGATATTATAAAGGCACAGCAGGTAGGTGATGAATTTCATGCTTATTACAGAAAATACAAGAGAATACTTAAAAAAGTTGTCAAGGAAGCAAAAATGAAGGCAAATGATCTATATATTAAGTCTGCTGGAAACAAGGCCAATGCCCTGTGGAAAGCTCTGAAACAACAAACAGGTAATGTCACTATCAGAAATGCCAATATCGTGCTATGTCAAGATGGAGAGAAAATAACAGAGCCAAGGAAAGTAGCAAATACCTTCAAAAGCTATTTTACAAACATATTTGGGCAACTAATCAGTAAGATTACTCCAAGTAACCAAAATACAAGAGCATCACCACTTAAGATCAACAGCTCTACTACCTCATTCTATCTGTACGCAACGAATGAAGAAAAAATCCTGACCATCACAAGAACTTTAAAAAGAAACAGTTCTCAGGAGTAGACAGTATAACTGATAAAATAACAAAAAGATGTAGTGAACGCACTGTAAAACCACTAACATATTTATGCAATAGTTCACTGACATCAGGGACTTTCCCTTCTTGTCTGAAAATTGAAACCAATCTACTAAAAAGGAAACACGGAAGAAGTTGTCAATTACAAACCAATTGCCCTATTGTCTAGCTTCTAAAAAATTCTAGAGAAAGCCTTCCACAAAAGACTTAAAGCCTTTATGGAAAAATATCTTATCCTATCCATGGTATAGTGTAGCAACTCGACTCAGCATGGACTCAACAAGTTGCTGGAAATCCCCTGCAGAAATAATGAGACATACTGCCTCTATAGCTATCTATAACTGTGAAAGTGTTGCTGGTCAGTATTTAGTACACAAACTGACAATTGTGTCCCACAAATGTTCAGTGGGATCATGTTGGGCAATCTGGGTGGTCAAATCAATTGCTCAAAATGTCCAGAACATCCTTCAAACCAACTGACTATAATCACTATGTAAAAATCCAAATTTCTTTTCAAAATGTATTTAAGTTTCACAAAATATTCAAATTTCATTACCATTTACCTTTTACAGATTTCAGACAGTTTGTATAGCCCAGATCAACAATAAAGCTTTTTAGAAAGAAGCATAATAATGTTCATATTTCTGACATATCACTCAGACACCATGTTGTTGTTGTCTTCCGGTCAAAGGCTAGATTGACACAGCCCTCCATGCCACTCTATCCTGTGCAAGCCGCTTCATCTCCGAGTAACTACTGTGACCAACATCCCTCTGAATCTGCTTATTGTATTCATCTCTTGGTCTCCCTCTACCCCCCATGCTTCACCCCAGTACTAAATTGGTGATTCCTTGATGCCTCATAATGTCTCTTACCAACCAATCCCTTCTTTTACTCAGGTTGTACCACAAATTTCTCTTCTCCCCATTCTATTCAGTACCCCTCTCATTAGTTATGTGATCTACACATCCAATCATCAGCATTCTTCTGTAGCATCACATTTCAAGAGCTTCTATTCTCTTCTTGTCTAAACTGTTTATCTCCCATGTTTCACTTCCTTGCATGGCTGTACTCCATACAAACACTTTCAGAAAGGACTTCCTGACACTTAAATCTATACTCAATAATAACAAATTTCTCTTCTTCAGAAATGCTGTTTTGTCATTGATTCCTTGATGCCTCATAATGTCTCTTACCAACCAATCCCTTCTTTTACTCAGGTTGTACCACAAATTTCTCTTCTCCCCATTCTATTCAGTACCCCTCTCATTAGTTATGTGATCTACACATCCAATCATCAGCATTCTTCTGTAGCATCACATTTCAAGAGCTTCTATTCTCTTCTTGTCTAAACTGTTTATCTCCCATGTTTCACTTCCTTGCATGGCTGTACTCCATACAAACACTTTCAGAAAGGACTTCCTGACACTTAAATCTATACTCAATAATAACAAATTTCTCTTCTTCAGAAATGCTGTTTTGTCATTGCCAGTCTACCTTTTATACCCTCCCTATTTAGACCATCATCAGTTATTTTGTTTCCCAAATAACAAAACTTATTTACTACTTTAAGTGTCTAATTTCCTAATTTAATTCCCTCAGCATCATCAGATTTAATATGACTACATTCCACTAACCTCATTTTGCTTTTATTGATGTTCATCTTACATCCTTCTTTCAATATACTGTCCATTCTGTTCAACTACTCTCCCAGATGCTTTTACTGTCTCTGGCAAAATTACAATGTCATCGGCAAACCTCAAAGTATTTATTTCTTCTCCTTGGACTTTAATTCCTACTCCAAATTATTCTTTTGTTTCCTTTATTGCTTACTCAATTTACAGATTGAATAACATCAGAGATAGGCTAAAAACTCATCTCACTCCCCTCTCAGCCACTGCTTCCATTTCATGCCCCTCAACTCTTATATCTGCCATCTGGTTTCTGTACAAATTGTAAATAGCCTTTCAATCCCTGTATTTTACATTTAGAATTTGGAAGAGAGTTTCAAGTCAACATTGTCAAAAGCTTTCTTTAAGTCTACAAATGCTATAAACTTAGGCCTGCCTTTCCTTAACTTATCTTCTATGAGAAGTCATAGGTCAGTATTGCCTCACATGTTCCTAGATTTCTCTGGAATCCAAACTGATCTTACCTGAGGTCAGCTTCTACTAGTTTATTCGTTTTTCTGTACCGAATTTGTGCTAGTATTTTGCAGCTGTGACTTATTAAATTGATAGTTCTGTAATTTTCTTACCTTTTGGCACCTGCTTTTTTAAGAATTAGGATTATTATATTCTTTCAGAGGGTATTTCACCTGTCTCATACATCTTGCTCACCAGATGGAAGAATTTTGTCATGGCTGGCTCTCCCAAGGCTATCAGTAGTTCTAATGGAATGCTGTCTGCTCCCAAGGCCTCGTTTTGATGAAAGTCTTTCAATGCTTTGTCAAATTCTTCATGCAGTATCACATCATGTTCTCATCTTCCTCTACATCCTTTTCCATTTCCATAATACTGCTCTAAGTACATCTCCCTTGTAAAGACGCTCTATATACTCCTTCCATCTTTCTGCCATCTCTTCTTTCCTTCGGACTGGTTTTCCATCTGAGATCTTGATATTCATACGGGTGTTTCTCTTTTCTCCAAAAGTCTTTTTAATTTTCCTGTAGGCAGTATCTGTCTTACTCCTAGTGATGTATGCTTCTACATCCTTACATTTGTCCTCTAGCCATTCCTGCTTAGCCATTTTGCACTTGCACCATAAAATTCTTTAAAAAATATAAATAATTTTCTTTTCTTTTTAAAGTTTCTTCAATCATAAACAGTAATGAATATTATCCTTACTTTCAATGCTTTACACACATTTTCAATTAATTATATGTGATGTTTGTTATGAGATTATTTGCCCACATGATTATTAAAGTAGTAAAAAGAAAAAGAAAGATTTATAGTAATAGATTGTGGCAAAAAGACATAAAGATGAATCAAAGAAGACATGCAGTAAATAAATCTGAAGAAATACTGGAAGAGCATCATGGCCCTGGAGTTGCTAAGACCACATGGGGGTATCAGTTTTGACAATATCCAAAGACCCTCCTCCACAAGAAGAAAACAATATTCATACTGTGTTGGGAGCGTTTAGTGCAGTATGCGGCAGTTACATGTATTTACATTGACTAATAAAGTTTATGTAGATGTATCTGCTGCATTTGTTACTCTATTGCACTCGTAAATAATGTCCCGTACTATGATCAACACACATCGTTCGCCCTGTATCAGTTGTGAAATGCCCAAATCTTTGATTTTTTGCCCTTTTTCGTCATGCCAAAGTGGCCAGCACCCAACACTTTGACCAGTGCACCACTCCAGGATTGCAGTGGCGAAAGGGTGGCACTGCAGGATGTGGAGTGTTCTCAATATGCACAAATGACGATGAAAACTGAGTGCACCAATGAACTGTTGGTACATCATCAATGCCTACTACCTACAAATCCATTCTCACCCTGTGAGTACAACTCTACTGTTAATCATGTTGCCAGTGTACAATGATCCCAAAGTGTATGTAGGAATGTTTTCACATCATTCATGCCTTCCATACCGTGTGTGTAATATGAAAGTTCACATACTGCCCTGCAACAACCATTCATGTGTCACAGACAATAGCCAGCCATGTTGTCTCACACTATGGACCTGCTTTTACATTTGGAGGATAGTGCCTTCGCGGGTGATGCTCTAATTCAAAACTGAGTGAAACATACGCATGACATAAATTGCATACCTCCCGTGTCTTCTGTGTCACGAAATACAAGTGTCCAGTTGTTTAACATTTCGTTGCAACAAACTAGGCCTGCATGATCAGCAGCCACCTTGCCTGCCACAAGAGACAATGCTGTATGTCCAAAGCTTAGTACTGACCTCAAATTGCCACCTTTTGATGATCCAGCCCCACCTTGTGGTTTGCGACAACTGACAGTATTTTTATGGCAACAAGAGTCCTCAACGATGTTGCTAGATACATCAGTTTACTCTGCCATCTAACAGGTCAAGCAGACATTATAAATGACATCATACTGTCACAGCCTCAAACGAACAAGTGCAATGTAGCAAAGTTCACATTCCCATAACACATTCACATTCCTGCAATGCCTCTCACATACCCCTGTATAACAAATACAAGAGGCTATGTATGATCAACAGCTACACAACACTCCACCACACCTCTGGCAATGTCTCTGGGCAACCATCGACCATGCTCTCATGCTGGACACAGTAATATGGACAATGTGGATAGTTAAAGTACCAATGGAACTACAACTAACAACTATTGTTATTGAGAATAAATCTCTCGAAAAATGAGTTGTGCTAGGTGACAATATGAAAACGTGTGGAAAAATTGGCTAACCCTCAAATGTAAAAGCTTAGAGATAAGTGTTACCATTTGTTGCCGGGTATGGGAACTATCAAAATTGACATTGGTCTCACCCCTAAGTGATATTTAGGAGCAGTCTCCCTCTCCCACATCAAGTCTGCCTGGGTCCTACAAGATGCTCTGGATACATCACATTCAGAGGACGACACTTTGGTCAACACTGCTGTCAGTGAAAGCACTTGCATCTTTCTTCCCCATCAGCAGGGTCATCTCTGAATGACTGATCTCCTGCTGATGTACCATCACTACCACTACCCCCGGGTTTGCTGTCCAGGTCATGCTACAGCTGCCCATGACATTCGCAGCAGCATCTGGCACTGTACCCCATCTACAATATATGCATCAATTCCAAGTATCAGTTGCCAAATGGTCTGACCATGTCTGCTTGTGTTCCAGCCATGACACAGCCGGTAATGCACACATGTGCCAGCCACACACATTAATGCAATAACACAAAGTGCTCCACACTCCCAGCAGGGGGCTCTGGGGGCATATTGATCTCAATGCAATCTCCAGGGACCATCCACCAGGAGAAGGAGCAATCTTTGGAGTGCACAGAGAGAGTGTGGTGTATTGCAGTCTGAGCCTTGGTCTGATGCAGTTGCATATATGTTGGCTAATAAAGTTTATGTAGATGTATCCAGTGCATTCATTATTTACCTTCTGCTGTGAATTTAATTGTGAATTGCAGAGTAATCATGTGGATGTAGATGTGGTTGTAAATACTGCCATGTACAATCTACTCGCACCCATATCACATACAGCACATGTCATTCATCTATGTCATTCCTTTGATGTCCATTTATTTCATAGACTGTGTCAGTTGCAAATTCAAGTTCCATCACCACTCTGACTGCTATTTCTAACATCCATTGCCTATTAACACCCTCCAAGCTTTTTGCCTGAGTAGTTTGTGACTCTGCACCATAACACACTGCCAGTAATTTTGCCAACACACATTTCCCCACATTTCAAATTGTGAAATTATTTGAATGCCTCTAAAATAAAAGTTTTCAGAGTAGCCTGTCACAAGTAACACTTTGTTAGTGTGGTTGTTTTTAATTTAAAAGTTGCAGCTGATGCTTTCTCTACAAATACATTAAGTGTCTAGTTCTGCCTTTAATTCAGCTTTGTCCCTAATACCTTTTCTTCTAAGTAGCTGTAAATATAGTTTGAGATTTCATTATTTTCAATCAGAGGTAAGTTCACAGATGGCAAAGTTAGATCACACAAGTTTCCTGTACCACAAAGAAGTTAGTGAGTATTTCAATTATCGTCTATTCATTAACAACATGTCTGACTTTGGAAGCAATTTTTTCTACTACTATCTGAAGAAAGTTTCGTTTCCATACTTTATTCTTAATTTATTCCTTACTAGGCTTTATGGCAGATTCAGTTCCTCTCAATTTAGATCCCTTTTTTCTTCTTTTTTTCTTTTTTCTTTTTTTAATGTAGATGTTCACAGTGCTCCTTCAGTATGCCTTGTAATTGTACATTTAGTGTATCACTGTTAGACTTTATTTGGGTTTCTAAATGAGGGTCGTTAGATTTCCTTTCTGTTTGCATACCTCCCAGTTTCCTCAATATAATTTTTAGTATGTCACCTTGGTTAGATTTTACATCAACTTCCAAATTGTTTGAATTGTCAAAAATATCTCAAGCCACATCTAAGACCCCCACTGAAGCTTCACTTCCATCTTCATTAATTTCACTCATTTTAATATGATCCTAGGGTCCTTTACCCCAAAGAAAGCTGAGTTTAATAAGTTTTAACCACTTATCTTTTTTTTCCATTGTCTCGTGCGAAGGTCATCAGATTTATTTTTGTTTACTTTCATTTAATCATGGTCCATGTTGCATAAAGGACTACAACATGTCCTTGGTTCTTACCAAAAAAGTGCAGGTGACTCAGGTATATAAAACAGGTAAGAGAATGGATCCACAAAATTACAGACCAATATCCCTAACTTTTGTATACTGCAGAATACTTAACATAGTCTATTCTCAGTCTGAATATAACACACTTTCTTGAGATTCAGATGCTTAGGTACATGAATCAGCATGGTTTTAGAAAGCATTGCTTGTGCAAAACTTAGCTTCCCCTCCTTCTCACATGAAATACTGAGAACTATTGGATGAAGAGCAACAGACTCCATATTTCTAGATTTCCAAAGAGCATTTGACACATTGCCCTATTGCAGGCTGCTAACGAAGGTATGTGCATATAGAATGAGATCACAGATATGTGAGTGGCTCAAAGACTTATTAAATAATAGAACCCAGTATGTTGTCCTTGACAGCAAATGTTCATCAAGGACAAATCATCATGAGTGCCTCAGGGAAGTGTGATAGGTCCGTTGTTGTTTTCTATATACACAAATGATTTGGCTGACATGGTGGGTAGCAATCTGTGGTTGTTTGCTGGTGATGCTGTGGTGTTCGGTAAGGTGCCAAAGCTGAGTGACTGTAGGGAGTACAAGATGACTTAGACAAAATTTCTGGTTGCTGTGATTAATGGCAGCTGGAGCTAAATGTGGAAAAATGTAAGTTGATGCAGATGAGTATGAAGATCAAAAGTGTGCTATTCAGATTCAGTATTACTAGAGTCCTGATTGACACAGTCAAGTCATTTAAATATCTGGGCATAACGCTGCAAAGCAATACAGGGTGGAACAAGCATGTGAGAACTGTGGGGAAGGTGAATGGTCAGCTTTGGTTTATTGGGAGCATATCAGGAAAATCCTGTGAAGGAGACTGCATACAGGGCACTGGTGTGACCAATTCTTGACTACTACTCAAGTGTTTTGGATCTGTACCAGGTTGGATTGAAGGAAGACATCGAAGCAATTCAGAGGTGGACTGCTAGATTTGTTACCGGTAGGTTTGAACAAGACATAAGTGTCACATAGATGCTTCGGAATCTCAAATGGGAAGTCCTGGAGGGAAGGTGACATTCTTATCAAGAAAAAATATTGAGAAAATTTAGAGAAACGGCATTTCAAGCTGACTGCCAAACAATTCTACCACTGATTTTCTCTTACTCTTTTTAAGAGTGGAACAGGTAAGGAAACGACAAGTAGTGGTACAGGTTACCTCCACCATGCACCATACAGTGACTTACAGAGTATCTATGTAGATGCAGATGTAGATGAAAGCACAAAAATAAATTAAAATTCATCTGTATTTCATCCGAATGTGTAGTTGCTACCACGTAAAGTAGATGATATTCGAGTACTATTAGAAAATTAATTTAAAAAATATATCATTATTGTTTCTATTAGAAGAGTGTCTTGAAGAGAAAACTGCTGATAGTGGTTTCTCCACATCATACACTAGGTGGGCAATTTTGTTAAAAAACTTCAGCATGGTATCTATGTAACAAATATGTAATACCTCTGCATGTTTTATGTGAAAACGTTTAAAGCTTTTCAATTAAAACAAATGTTATTAACTTTCAAAATCTTTGGTATTCATGCACACATATTTATTTCTCAATATAGTCACCCTGGCAGCAAACACATGTCTTTCATTGAGAGATCACTTTGTGGATACTGTCACTGTAGAATGTTTGACTTTTTTAAACGATCCCTGCTTGTGCCACTTCATCACTAACAAAGAGAAGTCATTGAAAGTGTTTTTAAGTTTTACAAACAGATGAAAATTGGATGGGGGCCAAGTCAGGACAAGATGGAGGATGATCAATGACAGTTAACTTAAGACATCAGATTGTTCCAGATGTCACACCTCTTGTGTGTGGTCTGGTATCATCACACTGAAGGAGAGAGGTCTTAATGCATGGACAAACTCTTGGAATTCAAAATTTGATCACTGCATGCCATGTCTCACACACTGACGTAGTGACGTCACACACCGCCATGTTATATGCTACAATGCAGAGCCCTCTAGTGGCAGAGAACTTCAAAATATGTAGACATGAAGAATAAAGATGTAAAATGTTAATAACATTTGTTTTACTTAAAAAGCTTCAAGAGCTTTCATGTAAAAAATTTGGAGGCATTACTTTTCAGCATGACCTTTGAATATGCTTGTTGTTGTTGTGGTCTTCAGTCCTGAGACTGGTTTGATGCAGCTCTCCGTGCTACTCTATTCTGTGCAAGCTTCTTCATCTCCCAGTACCTACTGCAACCTACATCCTTCTGAATCTGCTTGGTGTATTCATCTCTTGGTCTCCCTCTATGACTTTTTACCCTCCACGCTGCCCTCCAATGCTAAATTGGTGATTCCTTGATGCCTCAGAACATGTCCTACCAATCGATCCCTTCTTCTAGTCAAGTTGTTCCACAAACTTCTCTTCTCCCCAATCCTATTCAATACCTCCTCATTAGTTATGTGATCTACCCATCTCATCTTCAGCATTCTTCTGTAGCACCACATTTTGAAAGCTTCTATTCTCTTCTTGTCCAAACTATTTATCGTCCATGTTTCACTTCCATACATGGCTACACTCCATACAAATACTTTCAGAAATGACTTCCTGACACTTAAATCTATACTCAATGTTAACAAATTTTTCTTCTTCAGAAACCCTTTCCTTGCCACTGCCAGTCTACATTTTATATCCTCTCTAATTCAACCATTGCTCCCCAAATAGCAAAACTCCTTTACTACTTTAAGTGTCTCATTTCCTAATCTAATACCCTCAGCATCTCCCGACTTAATTCGACTACATTCCATTATCCTCCTTTTGATTTTGTTGATGTTCATCTTATATCCTCCTTTCAAGAAGCTATCCATTCCGTTCAACTGCTCTTCCAAGTCCTTTGCTGTCTCTGACAGAATTACAATGTCATCGGCGAACCTCAAGGTTTTTATTTATTCTCCATGGATTTTGATACCTACTCCGAATTTTTCTTTTGTTTCCTTCACTGCTTGCTCAATATACAGATTGAACAGCATCAGGGAGAGGCCACAACCCTGTCTCACTCCCTTCCCAACCACTGCTTCCCTTTCATGTCCCTCAACTCTTATAACTGCCATTTGGTTTCTGTACAAATTGTAAATAGCCTTTTGTTCCCTGTATTTACGCCTGCCACCTTCAGAATCTGAAAGAGAGTATTCCAGTCAACATTGTCAAAAGCTTTCTCTAATCTACAAATGCTAGAAATGTAGGTTTGCCTTTCCTTAATCTAGCTTCCAAGATAAGTCGTAGGGTCAGTATTGCCTCACATGTTCCAATATTTCTACGGAATCCAAACTGATCTTCCCCGAGGTTGGCTTCTACTAGTTTTTCCATTTGTCTGTAAAGAATTCGCATTAGTATTTTGCAGCCTTGACTTATTAAACTGATAGTTCGGTAATTTTCACATCTGTCAACACCTGCTTTCTTTGGGATTGGAATTATTATATTCTTCTTGAAGTCTGAGGGTATTTCGCCTGTCTCATACATCTTGCTCACCAGATGGTAGAGTTTTGTCAGGACTGGCTCTCCCAAGGCTGTCAGTAGTTCTAATGGAATGTTGTCTACTCCCGGGGCCTTGTTTCGACTCAGGTCTTTCAGTGCCCTGTCAAATTCTTCACGCACTATCATATCTCCCATTTCATCTTCATCTACATCCTCTTCCATTTCCATAATATTGTCCTCAAATACAACGCCCTTGTATAGACCCTCTATATACTTCTTCCACCTTTCTGCTTTCCCTTCTTTGCTTAGAATTGGGTTTCCATCTGAGCTCTTGATATTCATACAAGTGGTTCTCTTTTCTCCAAAGGTCTCTTTAATTTTCCTGTAGGCAGTATCTATCTTACCCCTAGTGAGATAAGCCTCTACATCCTTACATTTGTCCTCTAGCCATCCCTGCTTAGCCATTATGCATTTCCTGTCGATCTCATTTTTGAGACGTTTGTATTCCTTTTTGCCTGCTTCATTTACAGCATTTTTATATTTTCTCCTTTCATCAATTAAATTCAATATTTCTTCTGTTACCCAAGGATTTCTACTAGCCCTCGTCTTTTTACCTACTTGATCCTCTGCTGCCTTCACTACTTCATCCCTCAAAGCTACCCATTCTTCTTCTACTGTATTTCTTTCCCCCATTCCTGTCAATTGTTCCCTTATGCTCTCCCTGAAACCCTGTACAACCTCTGGTTTAGCCAGTTTATCCAGGTTCCATCTCCTTAAATTCTCACCTTTTTGCAGTTTCTTCAGTTTTAATCTACAGTTCATAACCAATAGATTGTGGTCAGAGTCCACATCTGCCCCTGGAAATGTCTTACAATTTAAAACCTGGTTCCTAAATCTCTGTCTTACCATTATATAATCTATCTGAAACCTGTCAGTATCTCCCAGCTTCTTCCATGTATACAACCTTCTTTTATGATTCTTGAACCAAGTGTTAGCTATGATTAAGTTGTGCTCTGTGCAAAATTCTAACAGGCGGCTTCCTCTTTCATTTCGTACCCCCAATCCATATTCACCTACTACGTTTCCTTCTCTCCCTTTTCCTACTACAGAATTCCAGTCACCCATGACTATTAAATTTTCGTCTCCCTTCACTATCTGAATAATTTCTTTTATTTCATCATACATTTCTTCAATTTCTTCATCATCTGCAGTTGGCATATAAACTTGTACTACTGTAGTAGGCGTGGGCTTCATGTCTATCTTGGCCACAATAATGCATTCACTATGCTGTTTGTAGTAGCTTACCTGCACTCCTATTTTTTTTATTCATTATTAAACCTACTCCTGCATCATCCCTATTTGACTTTGTATTTATACCCCTGTATTCGCCTGACCAAAAGTCTTGTTCCTCCTGCCACCGAACTTCACTAATTCCCACTATATCTAACTTTAACCTATCCATTTCCCTTTCTAAATTTTCGAACCTACCTGCCCGATTAAGGGATCTGACATTCTGACATTCCACACTCCGATCCATAGAATGCCAGTTTTCTTTCTCCTGATAACGACGTCCTCTTGAGTAGTCCCCGCCCGGAGATCTGAATGGGGCACTATTTTACCTCCAGAATATTTTACCCAGGAGGACGCCATCATCATTAACCATACAGTAGAGCTGCATGCCCTCAGGAAAAATTACGGCTGTAGTTTCCCATTGCTTTCAACCGTTCACAGTACCAGCACAGCAAGGCCGTTTTGGTTAGTATTACAAGGCCAGATCAGTCAATCATCCAGACTGTTGCTCCTGCAACTACTGAAAAGGCTGCTGCCCCTCTTCAGGAACCACACATTTGTCTGGCCTCTCAACAGATACCCCTCCGTTGTGGTTGCACCTACGGTACGGCTATCTGTATCGCTGAGGCATGCAAGCCTCCCCACCAACGGCAAGGTCCATGGTTCATGGGGGGAAGTGAATATGCTTATTGAAATAATACATTTCCATGTATAAATAGCTAATGAAAGAAGCAGAGATACCTAGAGCTGAAATATTAGGATCAAGAGTAGCTTTTACTTGTTTGTACAGAACACTAACTGGTGATATGAATAATTTGTTAAAAAGTGTAGAATCTTTGCTTAGCAACTAACACACAGAAAAGAAGGGTGATCCTATGCTTTGATTTAAATATAGACTTTGCAAAGAAATCAAAACAACAAACAGATTTACTGAGCCTCTTGTCAACCTTCAACTTACAAACTACCATAAAAACATCAACACCCATCAAAAAAAAAACATCAGCCAATAGAATTGACCAGATATTTATGAGTACACAAATAGACTATCTTACAGAACCACTGAACACAGGCTTTGGTGATCAGACAGCACAGAAATTTATCCTCCTCTTTAAACTCAATTAAACTCATGGGAATGTTTAGTAAAGACCAGCAGATGCTTCAGTGATGAGAATATGATTTTTTCCACATTGCTTAATCAAAGGAAACTGGGAAGAAACATAAATTTTGAAATATAAAAAACAAATTTGAAAGCTTCACTGACAATTTTGCCAATACAGTAACTCTGAAATGTTTTTCCTTTTTACAGTGAAGGAAATACAAATAGGAAACGTAAAAAATAATTTCATTTCAACTGAAATACAAATATCTATGAACAGAAAAAGGTTATTACAGATAATGTCAAACAGAACACTTCAACAGAATGTGATGCCTTTTTCAAATCCTACAAGAAAATTCTCTGCAGGTTCATAAAACAAGTGAAAAGAATAACAAATGACAGATACATAAAGAATTCTGGAAATAAAATCAAACCCATGTGGATTATTGTAATGAGGGAAACAGCAGCAGAACAGGCAGAAATCCAAAATATTAACCTCTCTGAAGGTGCAGCTGTTATCATACTCCAGAAAAACTATAACTAAATCAGTTCAAACTTCACACAGATTATAGAAAATCTCATATAGTGAGGTTCACAGTGTGCATTAATGAATCAGTACTGATGCACATCAAGCAATAAATCTCTCTTTCTACATCCACCCAGTGAGAAGGATATCCTAAAGACAGTTAAGAAACTTTAAACCATAGCACTCTTTGGTGTATGCAATATCTCTAACTTCATTATAAAGAAATGAACTACCTTCATATCAAAGCCTCTAATAGACATCTGCAACTGGTTGTTGTCAGAGGGTGTATTCCCAAAGAACTGAAAATAGGCAAAGTAAACCTCCCCCAACAAAAAAGGGATAAAACAACTCCAGTGGTCTGCAGATGGACAAAATTTACTATTAGAGATAAATACACTTTATAGAAGAAATTGTTATTTGTCAGACTCACATAGTTGCTTCTGTAAATCCAGATCTACCAACACAGCCATTTTTCTATTTCTGAATGAAACTTTAACTGGAACTGATGATAAAGAACATCTGTCTACAACATTTTCAAACCTCTCAAAGGCACTTGATTATTATGAAACTGGAGTGTGTAGATATTGGAGAAACAACCTGAGACTGGTTGAAATCATACCTACAAATAGTTGAATTTTCATTCCAAGAAGGAATAATATAAAATCTTATTATTCAAAATCAACTGTTTATTGAGTATGCTGGAACACAAGGTTCTCTTCTGGGACTGATTCTGTTTTTACTCTTCATAAGTGAACTGGAGCCAACAAATACATTGAATTTTCAGATGATGCAAATGTGCCAATAAAAGGAAGTATGGAGAAGAGTTGTTGTTGTTGTTGTTGTTGTGGTCTTCAGTCCTAAGACTGGTTTGATGCAGCTCTCCATGCTACTCTATCCTGTGAAAGCTTCTTCATCTCCCAGTACCTACTGCAGCCTACATCCTTCTGAATCTGCTTAGTGTCTTCATCTCTTGGTCTCCCTCTGCGATATTTACCCTCCATGCTGCCCTCTAGTACTAAATTGGTGATCCCTTGATGCCTCAGAACATGTCTTACCAACCGATCCCTTCTTCTAGTCAAGTTGTACCACAAACTTCTCTTCTCCCCAATCCTATTCAATACCTCCTCATTGGTTATGTGATCTACCCATCTAACCTTCACCATTATTCTGTAGCACCACATTTCGAAAGCTTCTATTCTCTTCTTGTCCAAACTGTTTATCGTCCATGTTTCACTTCCATACATGGCTACACTCCATACAAATACTTTCAGAAACGACTTCCTGACACTTAAACCTATACTCAATGTTAACAAATTTCTCTTCTTCAGAAACGCTTTCCTTGCCACTGCCAGTCTACATTTTATATCCTCTCTACTTCAACCATCCTCAGTTATTTTGCTCCCTAAATAGCAAAACTCCTTTACTACTTTATGTGTCTCATTTCCTAATCTAATTCCCTCAGCATCTCCCGATTTAATTTGACTACATTCCATTATCTTCATTTTGCTTTTGTTGATGTTCATCTTATATCCTCCCTTCAAGACACTGTCCATTCCGTTCAATTGCTCTTCCAAGTCCTTTGCTGTCTCTGACAGAATTACAATGTCATCGACGAACCTTAAAGTTTTTATTTCTTCCTCGTGGATTTTAATACCTACTCCGAATTTTTCTTTTGTTTCCTTTACTGCTTGCTCAATATACAGATTGAATAACATCGGGGAGAGGCTACAACCCTGTCTCACTCCCTTCCCAACCATTGCTTCCCTTTCATGTCCCTCGACTCTTATAACTGCCATCTGGTTTCTGTACAAATTGTAAATAGCCTTTCGTTCCCTGTATTTTACCCCGGTCACCTTCAGAATTTGAAAGAGAGTATTCCAGTCAACACTGTCAAAAGCTTTCTCCAAGTCTACAAATGCTAGAAACGTAGGTTTACCTTTTCTTAATCTAGCTCCTAAGATAAGTCGTAGGGTCAGTATTGCCTCACATGTTCCCATATTTCTACGGAATCCAAATTGATCTTCCCCGAGGTTGGCTTCTACCAGTTTTCCCATTCATCTGTAAAGAATTCGCATTAGTATTTTGCAGCCGTGACTTATTAAACTGATAGTTCAGTAATTTTCACATCTGTCAACGCCTGCTCGCTTTGGGATTGGAATTATTATATTCTTCTTGAAGTCTGAGGGTATTTCGCCTGTCTCATACATTTTGCTCACCAGATGGTAGAGTTTTGTCAGGACTGGCTCTCCCAAGACCGTCAGTAGTTCTAATGGAATGTTGTCTACTCCCGGGGCCTTGTTTTGACTCAGGTCTTTCAGTGCCCTGTCAAATTCTTTATGCAGTATTGTATCTCCCATTTCATCTTCATCTACTTCCTCTTCCATTTCTATAACATTGCCCTCAAGTACATCACCCTTGTATAGTCCCTCTATATACTCCTTCCACCTTCCTGCTTTCCCTTCTTTGCTTAGAACTGGGTTTCCATCTGTGCTCTTGATATTCATACAAGTGGTTCTCTTTTCTCCAAAGGTCTCTTTAATTTTCCTGTAGGCAATATCTATCTTACCCCTAGTGAGATAACCCTCTACATCCTTACATACATAGAATTAAATATGTTCTGCACCTCGCACATTACAAATTTATTTTCTATAAACAGTGTGATAATAAATACACAAAAAAGTTACTATGAATTTGCACACATTACAGAATAATGATCCATTAACTCCACCTATCATGTTATTCATCAGAACCCTAGTAAATCTAAATTTTATAAAGTTTTGTGGGGGTATGGATCCAGGAGGAACTGGATCCAACCTTGCAAAATTTAAAACCAATAATAATTTATCAATTTTCTGGTTGTTGAGTTCTGTTGCTGTTGGTTACATTATTTTAAAAACTACACAAACCAGCCACCTTTTTATTTATGCTTTATTTAAGCCAATACTTGTTTCAGGCTTTCACCCGTCTTCAGTTAGCATAATACATGTCTGAATCTTCAGTAAGTACATAATTAAAACATGGACAGCAAATTGGATGCTGCAGCTGCCCTGTGCAAAACAGCAATTTTGTTTAACTACTATGCTTCACAATATGTATGAAAGGAAATCAAAAAGCAAAGGGACGTTTGCAGTTTCTTGCCATAGGGCTTAGTAATACTGCTAGTATCCAGGGTTGAAGTATTGTCACCTGCAACTTTTCTATACACGTGGCACCCTTATTCCTGTATTAGCCATCGTGTTGCAGCAGACCGCCAAACATGGCAGTTCCATTGTCAATCTGCACCAAGGAGGAAATGAGTGGAGTGATTTGCTTTTTGTCTGTGAGAGCTGTTAAACCTGCAGAAATTATTTGTTAAATGCAAGTGCAATATGGTGACAGCTGTTTATCATGAAGCACGATCTGTGATAGGATAGAGTGTTTTAAATGGGGAAGAACTTCTGTATGTGACAAGGAAAGATCAGGCAGGTAATTGATGTCAACAACTGAGGACAATTTGGAAGTTGTTGAGTGTATGGTAATGGGAAACAGAGGATAAAATTGTCAACTCTGTAAATGTCAGTCATGGTTCAAAGTATTCCATCTTATATGACACACTAAATTTTCAGAAAGTATGTGCAAGGCATGGACATCTCTTGTAAATATTTTGCCCATTGTCATTGTGAGGGAAATGGATTTTTACAGCAAATCATTACCATAGACAAAATGTGGGTGCATTATCATGAACCAGAAAGTAAGGCTGTGAGCATGTTTTGGAAACACCCATTGTCACCAGAAATTAAGAAATTTAAACATCAGCCATTGGCTGGTAAGATTAAGATAACACGTCTGGGATGTGGAAGATAAGGTAGTCATTCGTTTCAGCCCAAGAGGTGAAACTGTGAATAGTGAGAACAATTGTGATGTGCTGTAAACTAAACTGAAACCTGCAATCAGATCCAAACATTGTAATAAACTGCAAGACGGTGTCATCCTGCAGCAAGGTAATGCTTGGCCACATTCTGCCAAATGGACAGCCAAAACAATAATTAAGTTAGGGTTTGAATTGCTGGCTCCAAGTCATTTCCACATGTTTGGACCATTAAAAGAAATGCTCAGGGTAAGAAGATTTGCAACCAATCCAGAAGTCACTGATGCATTGAAAAGTTAGTTGCAGCTGCAACCAAAAACATTTTTTCCAACAGAATCAAAAAACTTGTGAAATGCTGCACAAAATGCATGTTTTCTATCATTAGAATAAATATACCTTTTCTCAAAATTCCATTTTCTTTTTGACTTGCCATCTTGCATTAATGACATACAGTACATAATTTGCAAAGCGTAGTAACCAAACAAAATTATTATTTTGCACAACTGTCAATATTTTAACAATATACTCACTGAAGATTCAGATATGTATTATGCTAATTGAAGATGTGTTGCAGCTTGAAATGCATATTAGCTTAAATAAAAATACATAAAAATGTGGCAGGTTGATGTATTTCTTAAAATAACATAACCAATAAACTGAATACCATCTTTTACCATATAAAAATTCCCTCAAGCTGCACCGCAAAAGATACAAAAAAAAAAAAAAAATTGAATTTTGCCAAAGCAGAATCTCTACTGTGATATGGTGTAACTTCCTGGGAAAACTTGAGTGCTAGCATAAGTTGTTTCACAGCCCAAAATGGAATTGCATGAGCCATCAAAAGTGCAGCTCACAACTTGTGCAAGCCTTTATTTTCAATTCCTTCCATTTCCTTCTATATATATGGCAAGGCAATAATTTTCACTGGAAAAACCTTAGATGACAATAACCAGGTTGCAGTTAAAAACTATGATATACAGTCACAAAACACAAGAAGGAACTAGAATATATATATGTCCAATATTCAAATACAAGGCTAAAACAAAATGGACCATTCCAAACATGAAACAAATTGTACAACAAACTACCATCTGACATCAAAATAATAAAAGATATTTCAGCAATTAAAACAGCCGTTTATGCACATCTACTCCAAAAGTGTTAGTATGGCATAGCTGAGTATCTATTAGGACAAAAATCTAAATGTGTTCATTCTTACTGTCAAAATGTAATGATAGTTTTAAATTTCTAGAGATTTTGATAAATGAGAAGTAGCTGAATTTGTTGCATCTTTTTACATAGAGCCATTATCAGCTGTAATGAAAATCAAATATTTACATATGCAAATATCTTCAGATATTTTTAAAAATGAATGTCATTTTCAATTTATATGATAACTTTTGGGTGTTTAGAATGTATGTATTATGTCGTACATATTTCACCGGTCCAATATCACAATAAAATTACTGCTCCCAAAATTATAGAAAGTACAAATAAAGCATAGGATACAAATTCAATTTGTGTACTTTCCTTAAATAGGGCATGTGATGTCTTTTATGGTATCGGTCACTGAACTGGAAAGTCACAGTTATATACAAGGTGAGTCACATACCCCTTTTATTTTGTGAACACTTCCAAATATTGGGACAAGGTTTTCAGGAAATTATAGTATGCTACAGGACATGTGCTGTGGTATGTGATATAGCCCTCTGCATCTTCTTGGACATCAAAGGGGCTTTCAGCAACATGACCTTGAATCCATGGTTAAGGTAGCAAAGGTTTGCAGGTGGATTAGAGCCATGCTCAGTGGTAGAAAGGTAGAAGCCACCATGATGCAAGAAAAAAATGGTAATCAACACCACCAGAGGCTATTAGGGGTCCTGCCCCCTCTACTGTGGAACCTTGTGGTGAATGAACTCATTGTAGAATTAAACTCTAGACAATACTAGTGCCAGGGGTACACAGACGATCTTGTCATTGAGTGAGGTGGTGCAGTGGTTAGCACACTGGACTCAAATTCTGGAGGACAACAGTTCAATCGTGCATCCGGCCATCCTGATTTAGGTTTTCCATGATTTCCCTAAATCGCTCCAGGTTCCTTTCAAAGGGCAAGGCCAACTTCCTTCCCCATCCTTCCCTAATCTGATGAGACTGATGACCTCGTTGTCTGGTCTCCTCCCCCAAAACAACCCTAATGATCCTGTCATAGTAATACTTGGCAAATTTTCAAGTACAGTCAGAGCTATGACACAAGGAGCATTAAACATTGTGCAAAAGTAGTGCAGGCAACAGGATCTAAGGGTCTGTCCTAAGAAGACTGTTGTAGTATCATTTATGAGGAAGCAGATCCAACACACATATTAGAATCTCAAGCTTCTCAATGAAACTCTACCAGTGAAGGGAATAGTGAAATATCTTGGGGGAAACCTGGATGAGAAACGTGGACCTCTCATGTAAGGAGCACCTTTTCCAAGGTGAAAGGTACTCTAATGAGTATCAGGAGATGGCTCTGAGCACTACGGGACTTAACGTCTGAGGTCAGCAGAACTTAGAACTACTTAAACCTAACTAACCTAAGGACATCACACACATCCATGCCCTAGGCAGGATATGAACCTGCGACTGAAGTGATCACATGGTTCCAGACAGAAGTGCCTAGAACCGCTCAGCCACAACAGCTGCAATACCGGGAGAGCTTGTGGTAAAACCTGGGGCTTAAGCCTCAAGAATATGTACTGGATATACCCCATATCATTTACGGGGCTACAGTGTTGTGGAAAAATGCAGAACAGCAGGTAGCTGCTACGGAGCTTGCTAAAATGCAAAGATTGGCCTGCTTAGCCATTACAGGCAGATTTATCAGCACACCAACTGCTAGGATAGAAACCATGTGGACATGGTGGGTAAAGATGGAGGTAGCAGCTGGAGCACACAGGATAAAAAACTGGAATTCACTGGAGTATCCAGAACCTCACACTAAAATACTGAGTGAGATAGACATGGGTATGGTTGGGAAAATGTCTGCCGACTATATAATAACTCCCAACTGCTTCAACAAGTCTTTCAATGTATAATTGGAAGTAGAGAGCTCTGGGAGAACATATTTTGACACCATACTGAGGACATGGTCAGGTTAACTGATGGTTCGAAAACAGACTAAGGTGTTGGGGCCGGGGTATATGAGGTGCACCCAAGGCTGGAGAGTGCAGTCACTCTAGGGAAGATGGCCACTGTGTTTCAAGCAGAAATATCTGCTATCAGGGTGGAGGAGGATTTGCAGAAGTGCTACAGAGGTCATAGCATTTTCGTTTATTCAGACAGCCAAACAGCCCTGAAAGCACTGGCAGCCTCTGCAACAAGATCAAAGTCATGGCAGAATTCCACAAAGCCCTTGTGGAGCTAGGGGAAAGCAATAGGGTAAACCTATTGTGGGTCCCTGGTCACTCAGGGATTAGTGGTAATATGTAAGCTGATAGGTTGGCCAGTATAGGGGCAAAGACACCATTTATTGGATCAGAACCTGTCCTGACAATCACCAAGGCAATGATCAAAATAAAACTATGAGACTGGACAAGGAGACATCATGTAGAATATTGGGCTAAGGTCCAAAAGCAAAAACATGGCAAGGTATTGATGCCAACGCCATGTTCTAAGAGAAGTCTCTCAATCCTGGACTTGAACAGGAGAGAAATGAAACTCATGGTTGGACTATTTATAGGCCATTGGAATTTCAAAAAACACCTACATATGATGGGGAAATAGAAGAAGACCCCAGATGTAGTTGTGGGCAAGGAAACCACATCACATTTGATCTTTGATTGTGAGGCATTGGAGGTTAAAAGGCACAGAATACTCAGATCAACCAGCCCTGAAGAAATTGTGTCTAGCAAAGTACTGGTAAAGGATCTCCTTGCACTGTTCAAGGGCATTGGTTGGCTTTACTAGAGACAAAGGGAATAATACCGCACAATAAACCCTGTTTCAGCGGGGTCAGCAGCGGGCTTGACCAATGTTGTTTTAGCTTCCCTTATAAAATCAAATCATTCTTTCATGGCATCCAAAAGTACTTTAAAAGATAATTACATTAATATTATGATCATTATTTTTGAGACTGAAACACTTCACAAAAGAATCCGAGAAACTGAATGGCAAGTTGTCCAGAATCGTCTAATGCATTTTAAACATGCTACATCAGTTTGTAAGGTCTTTTGACTGTTTACTTGTCTGCACTGCAGAACCAGCAGGAACTGTCTCATCTATCACCAGACACATATGCCAATGAGGAGAAGTTAGGAATGCTACTTTTATACAGTGAAGGATAGCATGAGACAGATTGCCAAGCAATGTGGGATGACCCAGTGGAGTGTCATTCACATCTTGCATTGACATAACTTCCACCTTTTCCATCTGTCACTAAATCAGACATTCGGTGGATGTGATTCAAAAGTCATGTGGAATTTTGTTGGTTTGCTCTGCATTGCTTGGGAGTTGATATTCTGTTTATCCAAATGGTGGTCTTTATCAATATTCTGTTTATCCAAAGTGTGCTCTTTACTGATGAAGCAATGTTTCAGACTACAGTAATGTAAATTTATGTAACATACACTACTGGGCAGCTGAAAATGCATGCTGGCTTCATCAGGTACTACAAAAATGACTGTGAAGTGTAAATCTATTGTGCGGAATAATAGTAAATTCCACTGTAGGACCTTACTTCATCACAGGGATGTTAAATAGAAATATACACTCCTGGAAATGGAAAAAAGAACTCATTGACACCGGTGTGTCAGACCCACCATACTTGCTCCGGACACTGCGAGAGGGCTGTACAAGCAATGATCACACGCACGGCACAGCGGACACACCAGGAACCGCGGTGTTGGCCCTCGAATGGCGCTAGCTGTGCAGCATTTGTGCACCGCCGCCGTCAGTGTCAGCCAGTTTGCCGTGGCATACGGAGCTCCATCGCAGTCTTTAACACTGGTAGCATGCCACGACAGCGTGGACGTGAACCGTATGTGCAGTTGACGGACTTTGAGCGAGGGCGTATAGTGGGCATGTGGGAGGCCGGGTGGACGTACCGCCGAATTGCTCAACACGTGGGGCGTGAGGTCTCCACAGTACATCGATGTTGTCGCCAGTGGTCGGCGGAAGGTGCACGTGCCCCTCGACCTGGGACCGGACCGCAGCGATGCACGGATGCATGCCAAGACCGTAGGATCCTACGCAGTGCCGTAGGGGACCGCACCGCCACTTCCCAGCAAATTAGGGGCACTGTTGCTCCTGGGGTATCGGCGTGGACCATTCGCAACCGTCTCCATGAAGCTGGGCTACGGTCCCGCACACCGTTAGGCCGTCTTCCGCTCATGCCCCAACATCGTGCAGCCCGCCTCCAGTGGTGTCGCGACAGCCGTGAATGCAGGGACGAATGGAGACGTGTCGTCTTCAGCGATGAGAGTCGCTTCTGCCTTGGTGCCAATGATGGTCATATGCATGTTTGGCGCCGTGCAGGTGAGCGCCACAATCAGGACTGCATACGACCGAGGCACACAGGGCCAACACCCGGCATCATGGTGTGGGGAGCGATCTCCTACACTGGCCGTACACCACTGGTGATCGTCGAGGGGACACTGAATAGTGCACGCTACATCCAAACCGTCATCGAACCCATCGTTCTACCATTCCTAGACCAGCAAGGGAACTTGCTGTTCCAACAGGACAATGCACGTCCGCATGTATCCCGTGTCACCCAACGTGCTCTAGAAGGTGTAAGTCAACTACCCTGGCCAGCAAGATCTCCGGATCTGTCCCCCATTGAGCATGTTTGGGACTGGATGAAGCGTCGTCTCACGCGGTCTGCACGTCCGGCACGAACGCTGGTCCAACTGAGGTGCCAGGTGGAAATGGCATGGCAAGCCGTTCCACAGGACTACATCCAGCATCTCTACAATCGTCTCCATGGGAGAATAGCAGCCTGCATTGCTGCGACAGGTGGATATACACTGTACTAGTGCCGACATTGTGCATGCTCTGTTGCCTGTGTCTATGTGCCTGTGGTTCTGTCAGTGTGATCATGTGATGTATCTGACCCCAGGAATGTGTCAATAAAGTTTCCCCTTCCTGGGACAATGAATTCACGGTGTTCTTATTTTAATTTCCAGGAGTGTATTACACACTGTGTTACAAATATTGTATTTATTCTTCTAGAATTCAAATGGGATGGCTGCCCATCACACTCTTCCGGAGCTGCAACACAAATAGTGAATGAAGAGTTTCCTGACAGTTGAATAGGAAAAAATGCTGTAGTACAATGACTCACCACATCTCTTGATTTGGCTCTCTTTGATTTCTTTCTGTGAGGAGCTCTGAAAGAAACAATATCATAAAGCCCCAGCTACGTCAGATGATATGTGACATCAAATAATCCCAAGATATGAAGGCATGTCATCCAGTGTACTTTCTTCTGTTCATCTATCTCTCAAATGGCAATTGCAAATGTGCCTTACAGTCGATGGTAAACAATTTGAGCACATACTTAAGTAAAGTGTAAAACTATGTTTTTTTAAGAAACATATTTATTTTGTGAGTGACATGTCATCAGTCATTCTGAATAAACTGTGTAGTTCACCAATAGTTTATTCTGTCTAGTTACAGTTTTGAGCAGTATTTATAGAATCATTTGTCTGACAGCAGATGGTTTACTTTAAGAAACATTCAGGTGTCTCCAGGAAAAGACAGGTCAGGTATTATTATTATTTTTTTCCCAAATCTAAGGAAGTTATAGAGTCATTTCCTTTTTCCCTTGAACTGGGCTGAATTGTTTAATAGTTACTGTACTCTGCTGCAAAGCTGATTTTACACTATAGAATGGTTTCCAAAATGTAATGTATAATATCCATGTTCTTTTAATATTTGGTTTGATTCTCATATCCTAATGTGTATGTAGGTGTATTTATTATTGTAAGAATATTTGAATGTTGTAAGCTCATTCCATTTGTTGCCAGTAAACAGTATCCCATTTCTCCTCTTCTAGCTTACACTGAGGTGAAAAAAGTCATGGGATATCCCCTAATATCATGTCAGGCATCCTTTTGCTCAGAGTAGTGCAGCAACTAAATGTGACATGGGCTCAACAAGTAACTGAAAGTCCCCTGCAGAAATATTGAACCATACTGTCTCAATGGCCATCCATAATTGAGAAAGTGTTGCTGGTGCAGGATTTGGTGCATAAACTGACCTCTCAATTAATCCCCATAAATTTTGATGGAATTCACATTGAATGATCTGGTTGGCTATATCATTTGCTTGACTTGTCCAGAATGTTCTTCAAACTAGTCACGAGCAAAATTGGTCAGTGACATGGTGCACTGTCATCCATAAAAATTAAATCAGAGAATGGCTGCAAATTATCTTCAAGTATCCAAACATAACAATTTCCAGTCAATGTTCAGACCCAGTCCATTCTGTGTAAACATGGCCCACACCATTATGGAGCCACCACCAGCTTGCACAGTGCCTTGTTGACAACTTGGGTCCATGGCATCATGCAGTCTGCACCACACTTGAACCACACCATCAGGTCTTACCACTGAAGTCAGCTCGTCTGCTGCCATAGCCCATTAATGCCAAATTTTGCCACACTGTCCTAACGGATATGTTCATCATACATCCCACATTGATTTTGTGGTTTCATGCAATGTTGCTTGTCTGTTAACACTGATGATTCTACGCAAATGCTGCTGCTCTCAGTAGTTAAGTGAAGGCCAGCAGCCACTGCATTGTCCACGATGAGAGGTAATGCATGAAATATGGTATTTTCGACACACTCTTGTCACTGTGGATCTTGGAATATTAACTCCTTGATGATTTTTGAAATGGAATCTCTCTTGCATCCAGCTTCAACTACCATTCCATGTTCAAAGTCTGTTAATTTCCATCGTGTGGCCACAATCACACTAGAAACCTTTTCACATGAATCACCTGAGTTCAAATGACAGCTCTGTCAATGCACTGCACTTGTGTACATGATACTACCACCATCTGTATGTGTACATACTGATATCCCATGACCTTTGTCATAGCAGTGTATTTCTAAAAGTGTTGATCTTAGAGCTATTCAGAGCTAATATCTGTTGAACAAATTTTAATTTACATATTTTGTAATCTGACAGTAATGGTTTAAAAACTAAGCTTCTGTAATTAAAATTATGTTTAACTTTTTTTGCTGGTTACTGCATTTGTTCTGACTGAGTTTTTTTTAATTTCGCTGTAGTCTCCATTTAGCATATGTATAATTTTATGAGAGAACAAATCATGAGTTTAATCTTTATATACTATCTCAGTTTTCATCTACATTACAGTTGCCAATATATTAAGGTAATTAAAAACAGTCTGACCAACTACACTATTAATTCTATTCTTGAAATACATTAAACAGCATTTGGTGGGTGATGAACCCCAATCACTTTCTGTTTAGTTAACTTACATATTTCTCCATTACTGTAGAGCACAATACCTGCAATTTTAATTGTTAATTCTTTTGAGTGGTGTTCAATATATGAGTTTTCTTAACTTCAACATGTCCATGGCAAAAACTGACACAGCACCACATTTATAGAGCTATCTGGAATAGCTGTTTTACAGAGAACACCCTTCTAATTTATAATACATGATTTCATTGGTTTTTAGTTGAAGTTCAGTTATTACTAATACATTTGGCGAATGCCCCTCACAAATAACTTGAATATCTGAAGTTGTTTCAGAGGTATTGTACATTTAGGTCCATTGTCCTTAAATTCAGAAATGCTAATTTTGTGATTGTGAACCACTATAAATTTAAATCAAGCTTTATAATTTAATTTAGAGTGCTTGTAGTTTTGATAATTATCACTTTGTATGTATATGACCTAAAAATAAAAGGTGAGGTATTCCCCACTAGTGCCGTCTGGTGGTTAGCTTTCATATTCTGGTAAATTTTTGATCAAAGCTGATAGTTTTCCTTACATGGGTAAAGGTTTTGTTGCAACTGACACTGAACTTTGTTCCACATGTTTCAAGGTTTGGTGAGATTTTTCCTTATGGTGACTGGTAATGTGTTCTTAATATGCCTCATTCATTTGTTGTTTTTATCCTTATTGCAAATCTGATATCAGTAGCTAATGCTGAATAATAAATGAGAATATATTAAGCAATCTAGATGGTTTATTCAGGAAAGTTCACAATGACCAGTGACAAATATAGAGTATTTATTGTGAAAGGTTACAAGCTGTCTCACTTGCCTACTTCTAATGACACAACTGGTGATCACATTACTTAATGCTAGGGGATATATTTTACAAAACTGCACTGGCTGCCACTTGAAGCTTGAAGACCCATTCTAAGAAGGTATGAGAACTGCTCAGTTTGCACAGCATTCTAAGAATGACAGGGGAAACCACATTCAAAGGGTTTGTTCCAGCTTATGCATGCCAAGGAGTCACCTGAGAGGGTTCACAGAACTCCCCTGTCAATCAAGCTAAGACAAGGTTCACAGTATTTGCCACAGTTGGGCTCTGTAGAAAGCTGAGGGCAGTAGTCTCAAGAGCTGGCTGCTACCAAATAATGAACGGTGAGAAATCACTTCTCTAGGAGCATCTGTGCCTATGTGGTGGGAGGAGAAGCCACAGAGTTCCTGTCATGTTAGTTAGGCTTCTGGAAATTCAGAAATGTGTAAAAAAAACACTGATTCGCCATTTGCCTACTGACATCAAATGGTAATTTCTAAAGAAAATAGGCAAGCAATACGTGCTCTGATTGGCACATGTCTGGAGACATTCTGTGTTGACAATTTATAAAACATGCCAGTTTTCACACTATTGGTGGAAAACAGTAACATTTTTCCTGACTGTCAGTGTGGCCAGAATGGTGTAAACAGCAGAGTTGGGAGCAGAGATATGTGGTGAAGAGAGAAACTCTTGATCTGGATGTGGAAGGTGATGGTCGCTGGCTTTAGATGTCAATGGCTCTGAAATAAGATGGGACTTCAGGGTATCAAAGTCCTGATGGGTGAGATTCTGGTTCTTCACATGTGACCATGTATGGCTGACTTACTGGCACAGCAGATGATGAGAATATGCATCAGCAGTGGTGTTAGGTCAACATTGATGTTTGCAAAGGTGACATACCATTGCCACAGTACTGTTAATCCCACTTCCAGAGATAGTATTGTTTCAATTTAATTATTCGATCAACCTCTGAAATAACTAAGACGCTTGGTGAATTGCATTTGTATTAGTGATTGAGTGTGCAATTAGGATACATTAGTGCCCCCACCACCACCACCAATTGCTTCATATCTTCATGGCAATCACTTTTTCCAATAGTCATATCACTGAGTCTTATGCTATGTGATTGTTTTAATATAAGAAAATGTCAATTTAATATTTTTATTTCGTTTGAATTAACTTGTAGTTTCCTTCCATTCATCATTACTATTATTGTTGTTGTTGTTATTTTTGATTGAGTAAAAATAGCTATTCTGTAGGATTTTGTAGCAGTACCTCACCTTAGGGTTCCATGTTAGGGTGATTTTTGAGATAGTGATTTGGTTGGGCAATTAAAATTTAACATTGGGTCTTTAAGGAGTGTGTGACAGAGTCTTAGCAGTGCAATTCACATCCATCCACACACTGTGGAGTTTTGCAGTTTCCTTTGTTAAAAATCAGTTAAATCTATTTCCTACACCAGTATGTCGATTTATGGATAGAAGTTAGTATAATATAGATCTTTACAAGATTAACACTTAAGCTTTTTGCTGTAAGCCAGTTTTAGGCCTGTCCTGCTACCATGTCTGCTCTGATTTATATGCCTGAGTTACGGCACATTATTAGTTTGCTTGTACCATCAGCAAACACACATTGTCATGATATTTGGCATGTAGACTGCTTTATTACTGTGCACCATATTAGTCTACCCAGTGCAGATCTCTACATAACTCCTGCA
Source organism: Schistocerca cancellata (assembly GCF_023864275.1). NCBI lineage: Eukaryota > Metazoa > Arthropoda > Insecta > Orthoptera > Acrididae > Schistocerca > Schistocerca cancellata. The sequence goes on from NC_064631.1 coordinate 360,008,494, forward strand.
ACCTATGTCCAACTTAACCTCCTTACATTATTCAAGCATTAGTCTCCCCACACTTTCCTTCATTACCAAATTAACTTTTCCGTTATGCCTCACGAAGTCAGTTTGTGCCTTCTTTTAGTCAGGCTTTGGTATATTGTTCTTTTTCCCCAGTTTAATTGGGTGGGTAAGGTAGTTTTAAATGTAAGCAGTTGGAATGGCTCCAATTACTCTGATACCTGTCCTAACACAAATATCCTAACACAAATACTATTCCTCTCTTTCTTTTTTATCTAATCCATATATAGTATTTACATGAAATGCCAGATTTCTTTTACAAGATACATTTTTCTGATTCTTATTGTTTAAAATTTAGTTTACCTATTGTTGAAATAATTTTTGCACTCTAAATGCAGTCAGGCTAATAGCCTGTTCCCAGGCCTGCATCACAAACTTTATTTTGCTTTGAATTATTATTGGTTGCAAAGATACAAGGTGCAGGTAGCCAACACCCTGTCCCCGGTGGTAACACTGGTTCTCACCAAAGTTAAGTACTGTTGAACTTGACTAGTGCTTGGATGGGTGACTGTTTGGGTCTACCTAGCACTGCTGGCAAGTGGGACTCACTCAGTCCTTGTGAGGTCAATTCGGGAGCTACTTGACTGAGAAGTAGCAGCTCTGGTCATGAAAACTGACAATGGTTAGGAGAGCGGTGTGCTGACCACATGCTCCTCCTTATCTGCATCCAATGACACATATCGGCCGAGGGTGACGTGGTGGTCAGTCATACTGGTGGGCCTTCCAAGGCCTGTTCAGATGAAGTTAGTTAGTTAGAAGTAGAGGTAACAACTTACGAGATAGTAGAGGACATTGAGTCATCAACAGGCACACATACAAGACTGCAAACTATGCTAGCTTTCAGATGAATTATTTTTTTTTAAATTCCCTAACAATCCTGTGCATATTTGATGTTAACATACTTCTCTTTTTTCAGTAAAATTTTTTTCCCTATTGCCAGTCTCTTTACTGCCACCAGTGTCAGTGTTTTGCTATCCAAGTAGCAAACTCAACTAGTACCTTCAGTGTCTCAGTTTTCCATTGTTGAGTACTTCAGTAATGTAAGCTAAAAACAAATTTTGACTGCTGCTAATCTACTCACACTGACAATTATGAGATTTACTTCAAGATTACATTATTTAAGTATATTATCAGAAAAACTTTTTGGAAGGAGTGAACTGCTCTATCTGTTATACTACCCAACTTCTGTTTTTATCAAATACTTCAAACATTGCATTTACTTTCACAGATCATTATCAGTTGTCAATATACTGGCAGGATCAAGAGTTCTAAATATTAGAATTATGAGTAATTTACATTTCTGAGATCAAATAAACTGATAAAATGTTTAAGAAATGGCTTATAAGGTGTTCTCTAACTTATATTTTTAATATCTGTGGATTTTCAATTACCTACCAAATGCTGACCACCAATCTGTTACATACCTTTACACCATAGTATGAAACTGTATTCTGAACTCTAGAAAGAGATGCATAGTTTACATGGAAATTATTTTTACTTGTGGTAGTCTGGTCATGAAAACACATATCACCCTAAATTCAGTTGTATTATTAACTGCAAATATGCTTTGTTGGGTAAGCATAAGAATCCTTAGGTTCCTGAAGAGGGTTCTATGAAAACAAACATTTTTCACTTTAGCTCCAGTGGACAAGATATTATGCCACAAAACAGAACAAAGTGAAAGTAATAATAATATGCTAACAGTCCTGTCCTTGGGCTAGCACAGTGACATAGATTCGATGCAAGCCAGACAGAATTGAGCTTTACAGTTAAATTATTCATGAGCTACCACCTTCCCAGTTCATTATCCACCTGGATTTCTGAAAACTTCACAACCAAAGACTCATCCAGTGTTTGCTTACTGAATTCTTCCTCTGGTACCTGTAAGTTTTATTTGTTTAAAATTACACAATAAGAGCTTTTGCAAGATTAAGAATTACTTTGTAGGCTGTTGGCTTGTTCCATTAATCTCCTGGTTGTGTCTGGTTTGTTTGTTTTTGTGTCCTCTATCAATATACGTATGTCACTAGCCAACATTGCAGTTTCCGAAAAGTCCTCCAATGTGTTGAGTAAATTATTTAAATAAATGAGAGTGAGTCAAGCACCAAACCTTGCATTATACTGTATTCAGTGTTTCACCACTCTGAATTTAATTGTTTTCCTGTTGTATCATTTGCTAATGTGACCCTCTGATTTCTATTAAAATGTGAGTCTATCCATGCAAGGGGAAGACCTTTGCTGCAATACCATTTTGGTTAACATAGCAGAGTTTTATGAACTACATTTTTAAAGGCCTTGGCGAAATCACAGAGTAGTTTTTATTGCTTATTTCTCTTAGAGTGTAATTTGTGAGCTCATATATTGTCTTCTCAGTAAAGAACCTTTTACAGAAGCCAAACTAACCATTTCTGAAAGGTTATTCTCGGAAAGATGGTTCAATATTCTGTTGTATGCTACTTTCTCAAAACTCTCTGAGCACAATGGAAGGAGGGAGGTTGGTTTCCAAGTAGATGCCACTTGCTTATCTCAACTTTTGTATATTAATGTTGTTGTTGTTGTGGTCTTCAGTCCAGAGACTGGTTTCATGCAGCTCTCCATGCTACTCTATCCTGTGCAAGCTTTTTCATCTCCCAGTACCAACTGCAACCTACATCCTTCTGAATCTCCTGGGTGTATTCATCTCTCGGTCTCCCTCTACGATTTTTACCCTCCACGCTGCCCTCCAATACTAAATTGGTGATCTCTTGATGCCTCAGAACATGTCCTACCAACCAATCCCTTCTTCTAGTCAAGGTGTGCCACAAATTTCTCTTCTCCCTAATTCTCTTCAATACCTCCTCATTAGTTATGTGATCTACCCATCTAATCTTCAGCATTCTTCTGTAGCGCCACATTTCAAAAGTTTCTATTCTCTTCTTATCCAAACTATTTATCATCCACGTTTCACTTCCATACATGGCCACACTCCATACAAATACTTTTAGAAACGACTTCCTGACACTTAAATCTATACTTGATGTTAATAAATTTCTTTTCTTCAGAAATACTTTCCCTGCCAGTATTAATGTTACTACTGTATATTTCAGTCCCTTAGGAAATCCACTTTGATTCATTGGCTGGTTGCTAAGGTAACTCAAGATTGGTGCTACAAAGTAAGCACAAGATTTCATTACTTTGGCTGCAATACCATCAGGTCAGAAGAGTTACTACATTTCAGTGACCTAATGATTTTTGCCTCCTCTCTAACAGTGACTTGGCAAAACTAATGTCTAATGGTGGATGGAGTATGCATTTCCTGCATAACTAAGTTTATTGCATCTGCTTTCAGTTGATCATTTTTTGTCATTCAATTAAGTACCCAATGAACTGAATTTCGTATCAACTGTCTCACTGCTACTGTCATCAGGTAGTTCAATATCACTTGCTTTGCTGAGATTATTTGGCCCACACTATCCTTGTCTTATTTGTGGAATTTCGAATTTTTGTTCGTTGTACATGTTTCTTGAATTTTTTAGGGCAATTGACAATTTGGCAATACTGCTGTTAGTGCATATTTTGTCTCAATCAGAGGTATATAGCCCTTTGTATCGAATTCACTTCTCTCTTCACAGTACACAATATTTTGATACCAGATGTTAACCATGCTTTCCTCAGCTTGAAGAGAGGTGGGAGTAAAGGCTTGAAATTTTCAGCTTTTCTAATGTTGTGGTCAATGAGGGGCAGATTTTCCTGTGACTTGAAATTTAAGTCATAGGCTGGGTTGTTACCCATAACCTCTACAAATTTCAGTTCTGTCTGATTATTAATTACAGAGAAATTTAAAATTTAACTAAAACAATAATTGCAGGGTTTTACCCCACAAAATGAGTAACACCCTGCACTCCATAGTGCAATTCTTTGCCCCATTTGAGATAAACATGGATGAAAATGGGTGACTGAATAATGAAAACACTTGAAATAACACTTTGTAGCATTGTTTTATTGTAGCCAGGTTACCCAACACAATATTGAACTAAGAAATCTCATAAATTTTAACATAATGCTTAAAAATAGTTGTATAAAAATAAAACTTTCATCTTCCCAAAACAATTAGAAAAGTAACCTGAAAGAGTTCAGTTACTGAGGCTAAGCTATCTATACACCTATCAAATAGTGCATTTTGTTAGGTTCTCTGATACTTCCTTGAAGTCCCAGACTGTTCCTCCTCCTCCTCTTCTTTCTCTTTTTCTTCTTCTTCAGATACTTCTTCACCAGATAGAAAGTTGATATCTATATATGAGTTAGCGTCATGATGTGAGAAATCTGGATCTGACTCTCAAGAGTAATCCACTGGCTCTTTGATCTATTTTCTTCCTTTATTTGGCACTGATGTAATGAACTCTAGATTACATTGTTTCATTTCCACAGCACATTCTTCTGTTTGTTTGGGAAGTCTTTCCTTGTTGGCAGAAAGCCTTCCCTTTTCCCATGTATTTTTCTTCCCTTTGTTTTTTATTGGGTGTAAATGTTAGTACAGATTTCAGAGCTTTGCCAGAAAGGTTCCAATAAATATTTGCTTTTGACAGTGGAATTATATCATGCACAGGTGCGTTGAATGTCATCTTTTTCAGAGGTAATCATAGAAGAACTGCCATACATTGTTGGAGCTGCAGTAAGTTATCCCAAAACAGCTGCAGGGATTTGCCCAATTTTGCCATATTCTGACAAATGTGCCATCGCTGATTTTGGGGGCCAAATGAAACAATTACTTCTACACAAAAGTGAAGCTCAGATGCAGTAGTGTCACTGAGTAACTCACTGATTCTTCCTTTCATATCCTATCTTAGGCAATATTGCAATAAGTAAAATGTCAGGAAAGTTACATGCGAGTAGTAGAAATACAGACTTACCATATTTTCTTACCTCTGGAGTGACTTGACAGTATGTATTTTCATTGAGCAATAAATTACAATAAGACAAACATGCAACCTAGTGGCTGACTCCTGAATCAAAAGCAGTTGGTTCAAAAATTTGGTATGTGTTTTTTGCCTATATGGGTTTGTATTGTCCCCATCCCCACCACCCCCACCCCCCTCCTCTTCCCTCTTCAAAGGTACTGTAAATGTACCTGGCCTATTGTAAAGGATAATTTGATTCATAATGTTGTGAGAACATTTTAAGGAAATAGTTAAATTTCTTTTCTGGTACATATCCTTGATAAATTTTTCCACTTTTGCATACTGTAAATTCTCTCTGAATAGTGTAACAGCGTCAGCATTGACTCTTGTGTGAAATTTTGCTTTTGCTTTATTAGTTAAATCTGTTAATGGAGATGCTTTATTTCTGCCATTTGACCATTATGGTCAGATAAACCATTTACTATGGGCTCGCATCTACTTCATTAAAAACAGATTTAGGAATATATTAACAATCGCTGTTGCCCTATGTCATTCTGTTCTTTTTGGGAATGTTACTAATGGGGTCAAATCAAAGCTGGACATTAGTAACTCTAGTTACTGTTGATCAAAACTATCCAAGATGAAATCTATATTTAAATCCCCACATACAATCATTTTCCAGTTCCTTCCACTGTCTTATTAGTACCCTACCTAATTGCTTAAAGAAGTCTAACATATTTCCTGTTGGGACCTATAGAATGTCATAACTTCTATCTTCTAAGCTTTTGCAGTTATTGCTGAAGTGCAGCATTCAAATAGCTGTCCAGTGCAGTATTCACAGAGTTCTATGTCCTGGGAGTTAATTCCAATCTTTGTGTATCAAGCCACTCCCCCTTTTCCCATTTTCGCCTAACTTGTATCAATCTAGGTGCATCTGTTTAAATTCTGAACTTCTATATCATGTTTATTATCCATAGCAGATATGTAGAAATATCTTTCTATTTTTCCATGTCCTGTATTAATAAGAGAAACTCATTGTTCTTTAACAGTTTGTTATGTTGTGATGGAAAATTCCAAGTGTATCATGATTGTTACCCTCTGTACAGTCTATGCTGTCATTTTTAGCTTGTCCATTTATTATTGTAATCATATCTGCTACTGTTTGGCAGCATTGTCTTTGGAAACATTTCCCAATAAATGACCTAGGGGAAAAATTGAAAATCACAGGAACTGGACAGTTAGGGTTCTGGTTGTGTTCAATGAGCCTGGAAATTAGTTATGCATGTAACCTCTTAAGAGAAACATACAGAAGTGACCACACTGTGTGTGTGATGCAACTGTGTAAGGGACAATGCATCAATCACACATTGTGTGATCTCCCCAATCTGTTGAGTGACTCATAAACCCCTGAATATACATATTCAATGTAACGCTTCATCCAGGACTTGTCATATCACTCAATGAGTAGCACAACCTTAACATTTGTGTGAGGAGCGTTCGCAGTCATCCCCATTTAGTATTTCATGCTGCAGTTCAAACTGTTTCCAGTACTTACAATAACCACTTATAATGAACCCATCCTTAAATGTTCCACATTAATTGTTTTCTTTCTTCATAATAACACTGCTATGTAATGTCTCTCATGTTGCACCAGTAATTTCCTAGATTAAAGGTATGTCTCATTACATTGCAGTAAGAATTTGGTACTTATCTTTTGAAGATCATTTGAGTGTCTGGGTTTCTTCTCCTGCTGCATAATATTCTATAAAAGGAGGACCTGGGAGTTACCATTAACTTTGTCCAAGGAATTAACAGTTTCAGTTCACAAAAGTTGTTTATTTTAATCTTCTTATCTGAGTACACATATCATCACAAATACTACATACACTTTCCAATAGCAAAACATAAAAAATGTGTCTCATTCAGACAATCTAGAGACTTTCATCTAAAAATCCTCTCCTGTGACTACTCTGTAGCAGAAGGACCTTCTTTCTAACCTGCCGATTACTACTAACCTTAACTTGAACTGTCCAAACCAAAATTAAAAACTATCCAAACCAAACTCTAAAAATGCTAGTCCCACTCTGAGGAAGCCTAATACAATCCTGATGCATTTGGTGCCAAAAAATAGTATAGATTTTACGAACCCAGCTTCCAGTATCTTCTAGACCAGGTAGTAATTCAGATAACCATTAAGGAAACTTTTGTTACTAAAACTGTTTATCAGTTTCAATTTATATATTATTTTCCAAAATTAATAATTTAAGTGAAAATTTATAGATCTCATGATTAATAACAAAGGTTGCAAATTTTTAAAATATGAACAATAGAAAGCTCCTCTTATTTTATAAAATTAAGTTCAGTATAGATGATAAAGTTAATAAAATTATAAGCCGAGACAAATATTTTGTTTACAGATAATACTGAAGAATATGAGTTATTGTATCTAATGTAGACATCTTTTCTGGTCATACACTTTTAAAAGTGTGGCTACTAATTTTCATGATGTAAGATCACATGAGTGCCTATCATGATGATCTTTTACTACAATTTTTATAAATGAATATTAATAACATAAAATTTATTGGTATTTCCTAATGTAGAGAATTGTTTTATTAGTACAAATTAAATATTTTCAACAGAAAGTAAACACAAAATTCACAGAGCTCTTGTAAAACATTAGCAGATATTCAGTGTTCCACCCAAGTCAGTTTTAATGACAATTAACAGCTCACTTTTAAAACTTTTGATATTCAGATTTTAAGGGAAGGTAAAACAACTATTCACATTACCACTAATCTATTTTTAGTTCATTTCTGTTTATCCTTTTCATTATATAACCCTGTGACTGTTTAAAAATGTAGTGCACCTGGCCTACCCATGACACTGTAATCCCCCACTTACATCTGATTGATTTACATCAAGCAGCCTGCATACCTCGGTCCAATGCAGCGCCAAGTTGCCACTGACATGGCACAGCAGAAGGCCCCACAGCAGCATAATGCCTAGCTGCACCGTATCGATCTTACTATGACAAACACTGGCTCTGACTCAGTATCAAAATATCTGATACCCACCAGTAATATAACCTACCCTTGCATGATCTGTTGCACATAGTAAGAAATCCACAATGCTCTTACTACATGTCTTGACTATTGCAGGGGTTTTTTTCACCTAGGCTCTTGCCTTGGCACTTTTACCCTCTGCCCTTAAAAAATGCTTGTGCATATTCCACTTAGAGGCAATGTTAAGGCACATGCAAGAGTACCTATGTAAGCAAATGTTACATTTTATGCACATTAATTTACTGTTACATTGAGCATCCCCGTCTCTTACAAAATAAATGGTTTCCATTTTTGATAAGGTATACACTCTCCAACCAGAATTTTGTTTGGTAATGAGGTTTTTCTTATTTGTATTTCCAGATTTGTGCCTCTAGCAAATCTGTCTATCGTAGAGATTGATCTTCATAAAAGACCTGAATGCAAATAGGTCTTCCCTAAACTCTAACAATATTTTCCATCCTTGAGTAAGTCTCTGATAGTATGATGAAATCTTTCATGTGCATATTCTTATCAGTCATTATGAAAAGGGGACATATCCACCAAAGTAAAATTTTCAGGAGAAGCAAAAAAAAAAAAAAAAAAAAAAAAAAAAAAAAAAAAAAAAAAAAAAAATGTTTGGATTGCAAAATCAAAGTGTAAAATGTCTTTGTTTATATTGAAACTATAGTGTAGGATATTTAACGTAATGTGACCATAAAACTGTGTGTCAAAACAATGCATGGCCTACGTTACAGTTGTGCAACAGATGAGGAGATATGGCATTTTGCAGCAGAATTGTTTTCATGAATTCTATGAATTGTTGACAACTTGCAGCTGTGTCAAGTAAATAAGTGTTAAAAATGTAAGTAATAAAGAATGCAGATGATGCATATGTTGATATGCTTTTTATTGCACAATCTGTTCAGTTTAGATCAATACAAATCAGAAAAGCTGTTAGTCATCAAAAGTCATCTTCATGGTCATTCAGGGCATTAGTAGGCCATTCACAAAGTTCATTGTAGAAGTCTAATTTATTGTTTGGTATGTACTGAATCAACTTCCTAATGTCTGCATTTTTTTTCACATTGATAGGAAGTTTTCCTTTGTATGCAGAAGTGTTTGGTAGTTCAAGTGTGGGCTCCGCAGACTTTCCTAACAAAAAATCTTCACACTGTGATTGACCCACTGACATGTTTTCAACAAAGCAGATTCACTTCACAATATTCAAAAATCATATACTGTGACAGTTGTAGGGTCACTTTCTGTTTGCTTGGAAATCTGTCCAGGATTTTCTTGTTAGAACTTATTTTTGATAATGCTTAGGGCACCATGCCTTACAGTCAATAATGTCATTAGTTGCATTGGATGAAGTTGGAAACTGAAACTTGCTATTTGTATTAGTGTGTTGATTTTGTATGGAGTGTATATTCGAGGAGTCATGTGAATGCAAATGTGGCAAAAACTTTATCACAGGGCAACAACAAATTTCCTCTAATTCGAAAATAATAATCTTCTAAAAATGCCCAAGCAATGCTGCAGCTAACAAAAATCTGACCAAAGTGTTGCTTATATTCTGACCAGGGAATCCATCTGAGAAGATATGTAGCTCTTTCACCTGTTTGGGGATATGTTCCTGAAAATACTTTTTTAGCAATGAGCAGTCACCATTGGGCACTATACAAGCCTGTCCCTAATGGTATGAGAAAAATGTTGCCTTATGATCCTGCCTGCTGAAAATGCAAAATTCAAAAATCCACAATTGTCTGTAATAAAACACTTCCTAGACGGGAATACCCGGCAGTGGGAGGTTCTGCATGTAGTCGATAGTAATTCCATCTACACTATTTTTTTCTAGGGCAAGCTTCTCGATTCCATCAGTTTCCTTGTAAAATTTCTTGGCTCTGTTTTTATGTATTATGAGTTCTGCTGTAGCTACTCTTTTTGCATTGTCATTCAAATGCAGGCCTTTAATTTTTTGATTCAGCTCCTCACATGTCCAGTACATGTCAATCTGCAGTTTTCAAAATTTATAATCAATATTTACTTTGAAGAATACCAAATGGAATTTGTAGTTCACTTTAGCATCAGGCTACTGTTGTTTAAATAACTCACACATTTGCTCGACATCCAACTGTGCTTATAAATATATTCTTCAAGTGTTGTTCAATTAAAGGTCGTCATGTATGGGGAATGATTCAATATGGTCCTTAATCAGGAAACATGCTTCTCCAGAGAACATGCCTCTTCAGGAATTAAGTTATAGTCTTGAATCCTCAAGCTTGCCCTGTATGTCAACTAGTGAGATGGCTAGCAGTAGCAGATGACCTTAATGAAAAACATGTTTCTCACCTATTCCATGGAGACTCAAGAACGGATGTTTACAAACTTTGGTTTTTCTTCCATTACTGCTCACGTGATAACGAAAATCAGCCAGTTACTCTTTGGGATTTGTAGTATTTAATATCTTTTCTCTTTTTCACCACATGTGCAACAATTAGACCTTGTAAGTAACCACCCTCAGTATCTTTCTAAGCAAAATTATTCACATGCATCAACATTTGCATTTTTGATTCCTCTGTCACAGTCTTGAGACACTTTCTTGGCCTCCTGAAAACACCAACACAACCAGTCAACTTGTTATCTAACAGCCCATTTTTCAAGGTACAACTGCAGGCTAATTAAGATAGGATTTCTAAGAGTGTTGCCCAACATGAAAATAAGTTGTCACCCAATGTATAGCTACTGCACCCAAGGCTCAACATAAGTAACTACACCTACCAGAACAGAGGTCCTGTTTTTTGTGCTGCTATGACATTTCCAAAATGGCTCACGTGCTGTTTCTCTTGGAATTTTGCTATTTTTATTCCATCACATTCACTCAAACTACTCTTTTTTCATCTTCTTACACGTCTGCACAGTCACTGAAACTATCACTTTCAGTCATTGTAAACTAAAGTATAACATAGAACTACAAGGAAGTACCGTTCATTGCCTACGCAAACATATGCTCAGCACGCAGCACGTGCTGAGGCAACACATTACCTAATAACTGGCAACTCCAAAAAGGCCATATTGCAGGAGATATGGCTCTTTCCTGTGCAATGTGAAATATGACTCTTAATATCACCCACGTAGGAGTCAGCAGGATATAGCCTTTTCACAGAGAATGTGCATTTCTTAGAGTATTTCCAAACTTTGAACTTAAGTGGAAATGTGGTGGGGACGGACAAATGGCCTTTTCGAAATGACTGATTCATTTTTATTCACTCCAGCATTGCATCTGTAGCAGTATTCCCAGCATTTTGTGTTACTGACATACTTGTCATGGAAGCACAAAGCAAATGCTTCAGTATCAGAGTCAGATTTCCACATATCTAATATTACAGCTAGCATTTGCTGAAATGTTGCTGCATCTAGCTCATGCGTCAAAGTTCTCGGAAGCTTTTACACAAGTGCCTATATGGCCCAACCTTTATTTTTATTTATATTATTCCTCCAACGTCTGTCTACGTGGCAGGTACAAAATGACCTCATTGTTGGAGCTGTCATGACCTGAGGCCAAGCACTGAAGAAAGATTCTGCTGTATCTGTTAAAAACCTACAGGCGCTGTTTGCCCAACCTGCCTTCGTAAGTGTTCAAAAAGAAAAGAAAAGAAAAGAAAAATAAACATCTGAGAGTCACTTCTGTTCGCCCCCCCAGTTGGCCGTGCGGTCTAACGCATGGCTTTCTGGACGGGAAGGAGTGCCTGGTCCATGGCACGAGTCCGCCCAGCGGATTTTTGTCGAGGTCCAGTGAACCGGCCAGTCTGTGGATGGTTTTTAGGCGGTTTTCCATCTGCCTCGGCGAATGCGGGCTGGTACCCTTATTCCGCCTAGTTACACTATGTCGATGATTGCTGCGCAAACAAATTCTCCACGTAAGCATACATCATCATTACTCTACCACGCAAACATAGGGGTTACACTCGTCTGGTGTGAGATGTTCCCTGGGGGGTCCACCGGGGGCCGAACTGCACAATAACCCTGGGTTCGGTGTGGAGTGGTGGAAGTGTGAAGTGGACTGCGGTTGTCATCGTGGGGTTGTGGACCATTGCGGCTGCGGTGGGGACGGAGCCTTTCCATCGTTTCTAGGTCCCAGGTTAACATACAATACAATACAATACACTTATGTTCAATATTGTTCAATATTAAGAATGCTAATAGAAAACTTTGTCTCATGTCATCTGAACAGTAATGTAAGATTCAAATTATAGCTTTTTAGACCACACATCTCATCTATGCAAACACTGTCATTTCCATTTTTCTTTTTTTAATAATTCGCCTTGAGCAGTGTTCATTATAAGGAGCACAAAATCTGAGTCCTTGAGTTGCGGATATTAGTGGCTGATGACATCTTGTAGTTTGCAAAACAACACACAAAGTTTGACACCAGCATTTACTTCCTGTACTCATGCGTCCACACTTACTGCATCATTCTGGTGTTTCTGACATGTAGGACAATTTATAAGACTGTTCAGTATTGTGAAGATTCATCATACAGGGTGTTTCAAAAATGACCGGTATATTTGAAACGGCAATAAAAACTAAACGAGCAGCGATAGAAATACACCGTTTGTTGCAATATGCTTGGGACAACAGTACATTTTCAGGCGGACAAACTTTCGAAATTACAGTAGTTACAATTTTCAACAACAGATGGCACTGCAAGTGATGTGAAAGATATAGAAGACAACGCAGTCTGTGGGTGCGCCATTCTGTATGTCGTCTTTCTGCTATAAGCGTGTGCTGTTCACAATGTGCAAGTGTGCTGTAGACAACATGGTTTATTCCTTAGAACAGAGGATTTTTCTGGTGTTGGAATTCCACCGCCTAGAACACAGTGTTGTTGCAACAAGACGACGTTTTCAACGGAGGTTTAATGTAACCAAAGGACCGAAAAGCGATACAATAAAGGATCTGTTTGAAAAATTTCAACGGACTGGGAACGTGACAGATGAACGTGCTAGAAAGGTAGGGCGACCGCGTACGGCAACCACAGAGGGCAACGCGCAGCTAGTGCAGCAGGTGATCCAACAGCGGCCTCGGGTTTCCGTTCACCGTGTTGCAGCTGCAGTCCAAATAACACCAACGTACACGTATCGTCTCATGCGACAGAGTTTACACCTCTATCCATACAAAATTCAAACACGGCAACCCCTCAGCGCCGCTACCATTGCTGCACGAGAGACATTCGCTAACGATATAGTGCACAGGATTGATGACGGCGATATGCATGTGGGCAGCATTTGGTTTACTGACGAAGCTTCTTTTTACCTGGACGGCTTCGTCAATAAACAGAACTGGCGCATATGGGGAACCGAAAAGCCCCATGTTGCAGTCCCATCGTCCCTGCATCCTCAAAGAGTACTGGTCTGGGCTGCCATTTCTTCCAAAGGAATCATTGGCCCATTTTTCAGATCCGAAATGATTACTGCATCACGCTATCTGGACATTCTTCGTGAAGTTGTGGCGGTACAAACTGCCTTAGACGACACTGCGAACACCTCGTGGTTTATGCAAGATGGTGCCCGGCCACATTGCACGGCCGACGTCTTTAATTTCCTGAATGACTATTTCGATGATCGTGTGATTGCTTTGGGCTATCCGAAACATACAGGAGGCGGCGTGGATTGGCCTCCCTATTCGCCAGACATGAACCCCTGTGACTTCTTTCTGTGGGGACACTTGAAAGACCAGGTGTACCGCCAGAATCCAGAAACAATTGAACAGCTGAAGCAGTACATCTCATCTGCATGTGAAGCCATTCCGCCAGACACGTTGTCAAAGGTTTTGGGTAATTTCACTCAGAGACTACGCCATATTATTGCTACGCATGGTGGATATGTGGAAAATATCGTACTATAGAGTTTCCCAGACCGTAGCGCCATCTGTTGTTGAAAATTGTAACTACTGTAATTTCGAAAGTTTGTCTGCCTGAAAATGTACTGTTGTCCCAAGCATATTGCAACAAACGGTGTATTTCTATCGCTGCTCGTTTAGTTTTTATTGCCGTTTCAAATATACCAGTCATTTTTGAAACACCCTGTAAAAATAAACCTCATTTAAATATTACACCATGTATTCTTCTGCATTTGCTTCAATCCCACTGGATTTAGTTTCACAGGTGGCGGAAGCAAAACTGTGACCAATACATTCAAGTACAGTCATAAGGATACGTTTTATGCTGTGTTACAAGCACATAGAGCGATAATGTGGAACAACAGCTTTACCGGTAATTTAAAGTTTGCCGGTAGTTGTGGCTGCACGGTTATAGGCGCTTCAGTCCGGTCACACGACATTTGTTTATTTATAGTCCGGAACCGCGCTGCTGCTACGGTCGCAGGTTCGAATCCTGTCTCAGGCGTGGATATGTGTGATGTCCTTAGGTTAGTTAGGTTTAAGCAGTTCTAAGTCTAGGGAACTGATGACCTCAGATGTTAAGTCCCATAGTGCTTAGCGTCATTTGAACCATTTTTTAAAGTTTGACAACACTGGAAAGCCAGTGGTCCAACTAACCTGCAATGATGTGAGCACTTGCAGTTCAGACATAAAAGGAGGCGAGCAAATAATCAATATGCCTTTGAATGTCATTTAATTTTAAAAGAAAATGAAATAATATTCGGCAAAACTCCAGCACTACCGCACGCTTCTTAGGTGATCACACAGAAGGCATAAAATGCTCCCGTTCTCACCTGAAATAGTATTCTAATTACAAACAAGAGTGATGAAAATTTCTAATTTAAACATAAGGTAATTTTTCTGAGTGAGCTGTGTGTGATGCAAAAGCATACTGTAGGGATTCCACCCTATTGTTGAATACTGAAGCCACTGAAGGCTCAAGAGTCAGTTGTCTGATAATCTCTTCACTCCTTCCTTATCCGAATCCGAGGAATACATTTCAGTTCTGGAATTGTCATCTGCTACGTTAATAACGAGTCTATCAACAACCAAATCCATAAAGTAAAGCCAACCAGGCGCCGCATTTTCTCCTCTTCTTTTATGAAGTGCCATTCTCTATCCCGCCAGTGTTCGGTAGTGAGATGCAAAAAGGTTGTGTGCGTTAGTTCCTGTACTTATGGCAGCCTAACAGTCTTGTTACTTCTCGGGCGAAATCCCTTAAGTTAGCTCCGTATGAGTTCTTCGGGATTCATGTTGAAATGGTACAGTGGCAAATGATGGTTCGCGCAGTCACACTCGGCACGGTGGCAGGTGGGAGTGACTGTAAATGGGAAATGCCTTTACAGACACTCCCAGCCACTGCGCCGAGTGTCAACTTTGCGCGTGTATATTCCATTCATCATAAGAGTAAACCTGATGTACATATTACGCCATGTATTCTTCCGCGTTTGCTTGAATCTCATTGGGTTTTGTTTCACGTGGAGCGGAAGCCAAGCTTTGGCCAGCACAATCAAGTGCAATAATGAGGATACGTTTTATGCCGTGTTACACGCACATAGACTGAGCGATAATGTGGGAGACAACAGTTTTACTGGTGCATTAAACTTGCACAGCACTGGCCACCCAGCTGGTCCAACTAACCTGCAATGATGTGAGCAATTGAAGTTCAAACGTAAAAAGAGACAGGAAACAATACAGCTTCGAATGTCATTTAATTTTTAAAGAGAATGAAATATATTCGGTGAAACTCCAGGCCCAGCTAGCACTCAAGCTTATTTCAAGGTGGATATTGAGATTAGGTTCAGTTGAAAATTCAAGATTGAAAAATCAACCTGTAACTCAGTTTACATCAAGCTGTAAAAATTTAGCTTGAATTAAAATAATTTTCCCAAGCTTGAAATAAACTGTAATTTCCCTGGAAGGCTGTACAGCAGATGCGCGCGCAGCATAGCTTCCATAGACGTCCACGGGAAGCGCCACAAGCGTTTATAAGCCTTGCACTGAGTCTGCTAGGTTTACGGCCATTTTATTTTTGTGACGTGTGTTAATGATTGTTGACTGTTGTGAAGTTTGTTTTATACTGGAAAATAGTTCGGAAAGTGTGTAGCGTCCCCTGCTTTACACTATATATCTTCTTCAGACCCGGTATAGCAGTATTACAGGTACGCTAGTGCATTTTTCTCTAGTGGTACGTTAATATTACAAATGTTAAATATTATTACGTAACGTAAAGAAATATCATATTCTTTTACGTAGAAAAATTGGACCTGGATGAAAGTGAATTGGATTACCAGCTAATAAAACATTTTACAAGTTGTTCAGCAAAAAGAGATCATTTTAAACTAGCTCTCTAGTACGTGGGACCAATAAATTAAAACTTAATGTTATTTTACCTTTTCAAAATCTCGCCTTTTTATATATATTGCCCTATTACATTTGTTTACTTGTAAATACTCGTGTGTGTCACACCATGAATGAATAATCATGAAGTGTGAAAAGTTTCTTTGCGAATACAAATAGTAATGACATAGTGAACGGGAAAAAGTGCATCAAGAACCAGTCTCTAAATATGTGTCAGTCTTTTTTATTTATGTAGCTTTGACTGGTCTTCAATTGCTCTTAATTTTGTTGTTCCCTAGGTGAAATAATACTGCAAGGCCTACTGGTACTTCTTACTTTTATTGTTATTTGTAATGTGGCTGAAATCTAATAAAAGGCAATATTAAAATATGACAAGAAGAACATTTTTTGTTCTTTTACATTTCAGTTCCACTGAACTGCTAATTTCTTAAATTTATTTCGATTTCATCTTTTATTTCATTTTGATTCAGTTTTACTCACCAAAATATATTTGTGGATAGAATAAAACATCTACATTTTTCTAAACGGTAGTTTCCTCATAAGTTTACAGTATGAGGTGTATATGATTTCAAGTAATTGTTTCTTTATAATTCAGATTAAATGGCCCTGAAACTGTTAGAAATAGTGATGTGTGGCTTCTTCATGAAGTCATCGTAAAATTACCCAAATGTCATCTTTACTTTAAAAATTTCAAACAAAAAGTTATTTCAAATTACTTTAAAAACTGTTTGGAATGAAGTCACCAGAAGCAGCTGCTTACTCAGTGACGTTTATACTAGTTAATGATTCTTACTACATCAGTGAGTTTGAAGGTATTTTGCTAATCTGGGGCATAAATTATATTTAGGTTGATCGGTTTCAACTTTTTACATTTTTTATGTTTAGACTTCTGGTCAGGTGACTACAGGGTTATAAACACAAAGTCAAATAGGGGTAATGTAGGAGTAGGTTTAATAATGAATAGGAAAATAGGAATGCGGGTAAGCTACTACAAACAGCATAGTGAACGCATTATTGTGGCCAAGATAGATACGAAGCCCACACCTACTACAGTAGTACAAGTTTATATGCCAACTAGCTCTGCAGATGACGAAGAAATTGAAGAAATGTATGATGAAATAAAAGAAATTATTCAGGTAGTGAAGGGAGACGAAAATTTAATAGTCATGGGTGACTGGAATTCTGTGGTAGGAAAAGGGAGAGAAGGAAACGTAGTAGGTGAATATGGATTGGGGGTACGAAATGAAAGAGGAAGCCGCCTGTTAGAATTTTGCACAGAGCACAACTTAATCATAGCTAACACTTGGTTTAAGAATCATGGTAGATGGTTGTATACATGGAAGAACCTAAGACAGAGATTTAGGAACCAGGTTCTAAATTGTAAGACATTTCCAGGGGCATATGCGGACTCTGACCACAATCTATTGGTTATGACCTGTAGATTAAAACTGAAGAAACTGCAAAAAGGTGGGAATTTAAGGAGATGGGACCTGGATAAACTGAAAGAACCAGAGGTTGTACAGAGTTTCAGGGAGAGCATAAGGGAACAATTGACAGGAATGGGGGAAAGAAATACAGTAGAAGAAGAATGGGTAGCTTTGAGGGATGAAGTAGTGAAGGCAGCAGAGGACCAAGTAGGTAAAAAGACGAGGGCTAGTAGAAATTCTTGGGTAACAGAAGAAATATTGAATTTAATTGATGAAAGGAGAAAATATAAAAATGCTGTAAATGAAGCAGGCAAAAAGGAATACAAACGTCTCAAAAATGAGATCGACAGGAAGTGCAAAATTGCTAAGCAGGGATGGCTAGAGAACAAATGTAAGGATGTAGAGGCTTATCTCACTAGGGGGAAGATAGATACTGCCTACAGGAAAATTAAAGAGACTTTTGGAGATAAGAGAACCACTTGTATAAACATCAAGAGCTCAGATGGAAACCCAGTTCTAAGCAAAGAAGGGAAAGCAGAATGGTGGAAGGAGTATATAGAGGGTCTATACAATGGCGATGTACTTGAGGACAATATTATGGAAATGGAAGAGGATGTAGATGAAGATGAAATGGGAGATACGATACTGCGTGAAGAGTTTGACAGAGCACTGAAAGACCTAAGTCGAAACAAGGCCCCCGGAGTAGACAACATTCCATTGGAACTACTGACGGCCTTGGGAGAGCCAGTCCTGACAAAACTCTACCATCTGGTGAGCAAGATGTATGAAACAGGCGAAATACCCTCAGACTTCAAGAAGAATATAATAATTCCAATCCCAAAGAAAGCAAGCGTTGACAGATGTGAAAATTACCGAACAATCAGTTTAATAAGCCACAGTTGCAAAATACTAACACGAATTCTTTACAGATGAATGGAAAAACTAGTAGAAGTCGATCTTGGGGAAGATCAGTTTGGATTCCGTAGAAATACTGGAACACGTGAGGCAATACTGACCTTACGACTTATCTTAGAAGAAAGATTAAGGAAAGACAAACCTACGTTTCTAGCATTTGTAGACTTAGAGAAAGCTTTTGACAATGTTGACTGGAATACTCTCTTTCAAATTCTAAAGGTGGCAGGGGTAAAATACAGGGAGCGAAAGGCTATTTACAATTTGTACAGAAACCAGATGGCAGTTATAAGAGTCGAGGGACATGAAAGGGAAGCAGTGGTTGGGAAGGGAGTAAGACAGGGTTGTAGCCTCTCCCCGATGTTATTCAATCTGTATATTGAGCAAGCAGTAAAGGAAACAAAAGAAAATTTCGGAGTAGGTATTAAAATCCATGGAGAAGAAATAAAAACTTTGAGGTTCGCCGATGACATTGTAATTATGTCAGAGACAGCAAAGGACTTGGAAGAACAGTTGAATGGAATGGACAGTGTCTTGAAAGGAGGATATAAGATGAACATCAACAAAAGCAAAACAAGGATAATGGTATGTAGTCGAATTAAGTCGGGTGATGCTGAGGGAATTAGATTAGGAAATGAGACACTTAAAGTAGTAAAGGAGTTTTGCTATTTGGGGAGCAAAATAACTGATGATGGTCGAAGTAGAGAGGATATAAAATGTAGACTGGCAATGGCAAGGAAAGCGTTTCTGAAGAAGAGAAATTTGTTAACATCGAGTATAGATTTAAGTGTCAGGAAGTCATTTCTGAAAGTATTTGTATGGAGTGTAGCCATGTATGGAAGTGAAACATGGACGGTAAATAGTTTGGACAAGAAGAGAATAGAAGCTTTCGAAATGTGGTGCTACAGAAGAATGCTAAAGATTAGATGGGTAGATCACATAACTAATGAGGAAGTACTGAATAGGATTGGGGAAAAGAGAAGTTTGTGGCACAACTTGACCAGAAGAAGGGATCGGTTGGTAGGACATGTTCTGAGGCATCAAGGGATCACCAATTTAGTATTGGAGGGCAGCGTGGAGGGTAAAAATCGTATGGGGAGACCAAGAGATGAATACACTAAGCAGATTCAGAAGGATGTAGGTTGCAGTAGGTACTAGGAGATGAAGAAGCTTGCACAGGATAGAGTGGCATGGAGAGCTGCATCAAACCAGTCTCAGGACTGAAGACCACAACAACAACAATGTTTAGGTATGGCTAACATTTTCTTTTACCTGTTACAGGATTATTATACAAGCAGAAGTCAGCGATATTTGATCCTCCACTGGTCTGTGTGCTGGGGCCGGAGGGGCTTCAGAATAATTAAATTTTAAGATAAAACAATTTTAAACACTTTGAAAATAAAAATTTTTAAACATACATGTCTTGATAATTTTTTCACACCATTTCCATTCTGATTTTTATTTAATTAATTAGGTTCAATAAATTCAGATTAATAATTTTGTAGCTTAAAACAAGCTGTAAATACCAGGCTGTATTCCACGTGTGTAGATACAGCTGGAGACAAACTTGAAAGGTCAAGCTTGAAATATAGCTTGAACTCTGCCAACTTTGATGTTTGTTTCAAGCTTGAATCCAACTAACAGGCCTGAATATTCCAGCTTTGATCAACTTATATACTTGAACTTTACATCTGGAAACAAGTTTGAAACCGGCTTACTGTGCTATCTGGGGGACTACCACGCGCTTCTTAGATGACCAGACGGAAAGCATGAAATGCGCGCATTCTCATCTGACATAGTGTTCTAATTACAAACAAGAGTAATGAAAATTTCTAACCTAAACATAGGGTAATTTTTCTGAACGAGTTGTGTATAACGCAAAAGCATACTGCAGGGATTTCACCGTACTGTTGACTACTGAAGCCACTGAAGGTATTAATTACAGTCAGTATTCTGGTAATCTTTTAGCTTCTTACTTATCCGAATCCGTGAAATACATTTCAGTTCTGGAAGTGTCACCTGCTGTGTTGATAACGAGCCTGTCAACAACAGAATCCACGAAGCCAACCAGGCGCCGCCCGCACTTTTTCTTCTTCTTTTATGACGAGTCGTTCTATATCCCACCAGCGTTCGGCAGTGAAGTGTGAAAAGCTGCGTGCGTTAGTTCCAGTCCATATGGCAGCTTAACAGTCTTTTTACTTCTCGGACCAAATCCCGCAACTTGGCTCCAGATCAGTTCTATTGGGTTTTGTAATGGTACAGTAGCAAATGTAAAAATGCAGCATTTGTTTGATGTGCTCGATGCTGTGAAAATGATCGTTTTTCATGTTTCTACGATACTTATCTACCACTGTGGTATAAAACGATGGACGTAGTCCTGATAAAGAGGATTTGGTTTTTCATTTTTGCGTTACAAATTAAATTTTTATGTTTTCTTAATTTAAGCAACTTTTATGAACCGTCTTTCATAAAACGTCGATAATTAAGAATTTGTATTTGAAATGAAAACAGGAATTTCGCGTCCAGTATGTAATTAGGAACAAGAAGACATGCATTATTCATAAAAAAATTTGATGAGTTTTATAATTACGAAATGTAGGTATTTCAAATCGAACGAGCAAAAAAAAAAAAAAAGTGTTACTGGGAAGATTGGAATTAATATTCCGTTACACCACCAACTACGCCACACGTACGTACCATTCAACTGTATTACATACAGTCGCTGTATTCCACACGCATGTTTCACTACGGAACAGAAAGCAGCCTCAGTTGTTTTCATACTGCGCGGTAACAGCGCGACAATCAGCGCACAACGCTGCAGGGGCTGTGACTGTACACTATTTTTGAAATAAAAACTACGTAGCTAAAGCGTGATTAACAAAACGTTGATGGCTGTTAATACATTTGAATACCTTTAATTTTCATCTAACTAACTTCGTAATAATATAACTAATAGATAAGTAGGACCTACTTCCATGGTTGTAAAAACACCTGTGTACGTGTGCTATGGCTTCTGACCAACCATCGCGTTTGTGTGTGTTTACATCAGGTTTATTCTTATGATGAACGGATTATAGTAGAAATGCAGAATTTGTATGGTATGCTCAATGCTGTGAAGATGACTTTTTTTCATGTTTCTACGACATTTACCCAATCTGTGGTATAAAACGATGGCCCTATTTCAAATAAATAGTATTTGGTTTTTTATTTTTGCTTTAAAAATTAATTTTATGTTTTCATAATTTAAGCAACTTTCATTAACAGTCTTTCATGAAACATCGACAGTTAATAATTTATATTTGAAATGAGAACAGGAATTATGTGTGCAATATGTAATTAGTAACAAGAAGATGTACATTATTCATAAAAATGATGATGAATTTTACTATTACAAGATGTAGGTGTTTCACATTGAACGAGACAAAAAATTACTGAGCTGACATTTGAATCAGCGATCATCAACTGCAGTACGGTATCATTCTGTTACGCTACTGATTCCACTGCACGACCAACGTATATCTATAATACAACTGCAGCTAATACAGTCTCTAGGAAAAATTCAGTGCCGATTATCTCCGTAAGTTTATGAAAAACGTTAAGAACAACCTATTTCTCGGCACTTTTTAACCATGTTCCACACGCGTGTTTCACTATGGAACAGGAAGCAATCTCAGCCATTTTCAAACTGCGAATTAACAGCGCAACAATCAGAGCACAACAGTGCATAGACTGTGACTTTTATTAAGAAAAACGTTGATCTCTGTTTATGCATATGAATACATTAAAATTTCATTTAACGATTCTTAGTAATAACATGTCTAATGCATATGAGGGACCTACTTCCACGAGCTTAACGACACCAACGTACATGCGCTACGCCTTCTTACCACCCATTCGTCCATTTAGGACGGACCGGCAGGGGTGTCCGAGCGGTTCTAGGCGCTACAGTCTGGAACCGCGCGACCGCTACGGTCGCAGGTTCGAATCCTGCATGGGGCATGGGTGTGTGTGATGTCCTTTGGTTAGTTAGGTTTAAGTAGTTCTAGGGGACTGATGACCTCAGAAGTTAAGTCCCATAGTGATCAGAGCCATTTGAACCATTTAGGACGGAAGGTGCAATCTAAAGATGATTTCAGGATATTAAATTTACTTCACCCCCGAAACAGAGGAATTAGCTTGGATCATATTGAAAATCCAAGCTCTTCAAAAATTAATTTTGGTTTATCGTGAGCTAAGCAGCTGTGCCGACGCCGCCTTCCACATTTATATTGATTGTTAAAGTCAACGATGCTTGTGGCTGCAAAAGTCATTCTCTTAGAGTGCAGAATAAAATAAGAGTTACTTGAATAATTTTGCTAACCATCTAAAATAATATAATAACTGAAGCCGTAAAAACGTTATGTTTTCATCCGGCTAGCCATCAACCGCTTACCGACTGCAGCGCTATACGGTGCGAGTCGCGTCAACTCGTGCTAGCGAGGTGCAGGAATCGTTAGCGCCAGGAACAAGTCCCGCCCATTCAGCCGGCTGGTGCTTCTACTCCCAACGGGAAATTCCCCATCTCACTCCCTGAGATTTAGTGGGAAGATGGCTCAGAGCCCGTCAAAAACTGAACACGGATCAAGCATGAAAACAGGAAGAAGGCGTACTAAATAGTCTGAAAAAAAGCAAAACAGAAACAGAGAATGGTCGAAGAACAAGAAGTGCGACATAGAGCAACCTACACCAGCAAGGCCGTCGTAGCGGTTAATCTCCCCGTTGTAATGAATAGAACTGAGTGAATTGATCAACGATGAACTTGTACTGGTGACAGGGGAGTCCGCCCCGAACTAATGTAAAGAACAAAATGAGATAAAAAAAAAGTGGTCAGGGTGCTAGACTACCACGAGGGCGAGCTGCGATGAAACCTGTCTCGTGCCGTTTATTTACTTATTTATTTTTTTTTCACGAAATTATCAACTGTATGTCCGGTCATTGAAATGTTTGTTCTTAGTCTGTAGTCGTGGAGGTTGTCGTACTACGCCGCGCCGGATTAGCCGAGCGGTCTCTGGGCGCCTCAGTCATGGACTGTGCGGCTGGTCCCGGCGGAGGTACGAGTCCTCCCTCGGGCATGGGTGTGTGTGTTTGTCCTTAGGGTAATTTAGGTTAAGTAGTGTGTGAGCTTAGGGACTGATGACCTTATCAGTAGAGTCCCATAAGATTTCACACACATTTGAACATTTTTTGTCATACTACACACTGGTTATGGAATATAAGAATACGTTACCGTCGCAAGAAATGAATAGTGATAGCAGGCGAGATACCACATAGATTTCTCACAGAAACAGTGTTGCCAAACATAGAACTTTTTTCCTCGTACGTAAACAACTAAAACTCTCGTCCATAGGCTTTCAAATCTGGTACATTTATCAAGAATTTAAAATGTTATAAAACCAATAAATGAGTGTGAATTTAGCAGTCATTTGTCAATTTAAAAAATTTGAATCAAACGAATAAAATGTTACGGTGGCCATATTTTCTAGATCCAGATTCTGGACACATTACTGTTTGGGCCATTGGGGCGGGGGGCAGGGGAAGGCGGTCGAGGCGGTGAGGTGAGACGTATTGGAATGAGTCAATGCTTAATATTGACTAACAACTATGATTAATTTTATTTCACTCTCGCAAGTAACAAGGATTCGCAGAAGCGCATTATACATTGAGGTTAAATGAGAAAGCACATAAATAAATAATTTCACCGCGGGATGTAACAATTAGATGATAATTTATTATTTTATTTGTGGTAAGGACTATGCAACCAAACTGCTGAGGTCTTCGGTCCCTAGACTTACAGACTACTTAACGTAACTTAAACTGACTTGCGCTCAGAACAACACATACATCCATGTCCGAGGGGGGACTCGAACCTCCGAAGGGGGGAGCCGCGCGAACCGCAAGGGTATCCCGCGCGGCGATAATTTATTACTTTATAAAATTACACAGGTACACTATGTGATCAAAAGTATCCGGACACCCCAAAAACATACGTTTTTCATATTAGGTGCATTGTGCTACCACCTACTGCCAGGTACTCCATATCAGCCACCTCAGTAGACATCGTGAGAGAGCAGAATGTGGCGCTCCGCGAACTCACGGGCTTCGAACGTGATCAGTTTATTGGGTGTCACTTGTGTCATACGTCTGTACACGAGATTTCCACACTCCTAAACATCCTTATGTCCACTGTTTCCGATGCGATAGAAAAGTGGAAACGTGAAGGGACACGTACAGCTCAAAAGTGTACAGGCCGGTCTCGTATGTTGACTGACAGACACCCAGACACCACCGACAGTTGAAGAGGGTCGTAATGTGTAATAGGCAGACATCTATCCAGACCACCACACAGGAATTCCACACTGCATCTGGATCCACTGCAAGCACTATGAGAGTTAGGTGGGAGGTGAGAACACTTGGATTTCATGGTCGAGCGGCTGCTCATAAGCCACACTTCACGCCGCCGAGTGACGAATCACGGTACACAGTGTGGCGATCCGATGGCAGGGTGTGAGTATGGCGAATATCCGGTGAACGTTATCTGCCAGCGTGTGCAGTGCCGCGCCACGAACTTGTAACTCATTTACAGCCAGGTGTCTGGATAATTTTAAGCACATAGTGTACACGATACATTGTTACTATTTAGACGACCTTTAAGGCACTTTAGTTAACTGTGTTGTTAGCTGAATGCAATATATTCCCCTCTCACTGGCGGGAAAAACTCTTGGTTGCTTTGGCAAATGTTTGGTGACATTGAAGTGTTTTTCGTTCCTGGTCTGCCATTGGAGGTGTGACCTAGGCCACGTTACCGCCACAGCTCACTCAACTGTGGCGCCATCTAACCTACATTTGCATACAACTATGAAATTTTTTTTTTTGTATTTTCTAGTCTTAGTTTATGTCTCCAAATACACTACTGGCCATTAAAATTGCTACATTACGAAGATGACGTGTTACAGACGCGAAATTTAACCGACAGGAAGTAGATGCTGTGATATGCGAATGATTAGCGTTTCAGAGAATTCACACAAGGTTGACGCCGGTGGCAAAACCTACAACGTGCTGACATGAGGAAAGTTACCAATCGATTTCTCATACACAAACAGCAGTTGACCGGCGTTGGCTAGTGAAACGTTGTTGTGATACTTCGTGTAAGGAGGAGAAATGCGTACCATCACGTTTCCGACTTTGATAAAGGTCGGATTGTAGCCTATCGCGATTGCGGTTTATCGTATTGCGACATGGCTGCTCGCGTTGGTCGAGATCCAATGACTGTTAGCAGAATATTGAATCGGTAGGTTCAGGAGGGTAATACGGAACACCGTGCTGGATCCCAATGGCCTCGCATCACTAGCAGTCGAGATGACAGACACCTTACCCGCATGGTTGTAACGGATCGTGCAGCCACGTCTCGATTCCTGAGTCAACAGATGGGGACGTTTGCAAGACAACAACCATCTGCACGAACAGTTCGACGACGTTTGCAGCAGCATGGACCATCACCTCGGAAACCGTGGCTGCGGTTACCCTTGACACTGCATCACAGACAGGAGCGCCTGCGATGGTGTACTCAACGACGAACCTGGGTGCACGAATGGCCAAACGTCATTTTTTCGGATGAATCCAGGTTCTCTTTATAGCATCATGATGGTCGCATCCGTGTTTAGCAACATCGCGGTGAACGCACATTGGAAGTGTGTATCCGTCATCGCCATACTGGCATATGACTCGGCGTGATGGTATGGGGTGCCATTGGTTACACGTCTCGGACACCTCTTGATCGCATTGACGGCACTTTGAACAGTGGACGTTACTTTTCAGATGTATTACGACTCGTGGCTCTACCCTTCATTCGATCCCTGTGAAACTCTACATTTCGGAGCAGGATAATGCACGACCGCATGCTGCAGGTCCTGTACGGGCCTCTCTGGATACAGAAAATGTTCGACTGCTGCCCTGTCCAGCACATTCTCCAGATCTCTCACCAATTGAAAACGTCTGGTCAATGGTAGCCGAGCAACTGCCTCGTCACAATACGCCAGTCACTACTCTTGATGAACTGTGGTATCGTGTTGTAGCTGCATGGGCAACTGTACCTGTACACGCCATCCAACCTCTGTTTGACTCAATGCCCAGGCGTATCAAGGCCGTTATTACGGGTAGAGGTGATTGTTCTGGGTACTGATTTCTCAGGATCTATGCACCCAAATTGCGTGAAAATGTAATCACATATCAGTTCTAGTATAATATATTTGTTCAATCAATACCCGTTTATCATCTGCATTTCTTCTTGGTGTAGCAATTTTAATGGCCAGTAGTGTATAATATCAGGTATATCCTCTGCCTCACTGACGTCGTTCTTATTTATGTTGCCGTATAATTTTTCCCTAGTCATACGGTTATACATGTCTTTTGTCCGTTCAAAATTGACGCAATTTCCAATACGTTTTGGTCCTTTTACGCTCACTGCAGCAAGGAAGTGTGCCGTTCACACTTTCCACAGTTAGCCGGTATGTTATGTTTGGTTTTATCAAATTAACCTTACTGAAAACTCGGTCGCAGTCAGGATTTGTATGAGGCAGGGACATGGCAGTTGAGCAAAAAGAGCCAGCTCAGAAAAATCTTCAGTTTTCAGTAAAAGATCCCAAAACTTATCTGGCTCACTAATTTCATTCAGTCCTTCAGGATTCCGAGCTTGTGCGTGATCATCTGGTGCAATTATAAACGGAGCCACTTCAATAAGAGACATTACTGTTGGGAAACGGCTCCTGAAATTGTCAGAGAGCGCTGATTCTGGTTTGAAAACTTGTAACTTTGACAAGACAAGGTCCTCCATGTTGAATCGTTTTTGTTTTTTTTTTTATTTCTGTGGCAGCAAATTTGTAGAAATTTTTGCAACATGAGAAGAATTTCTCAATATCTGCAGGATGTCTGACCACATCTGGATGTTTTAAGAGCTCGTACACTTTTACACCAAGATAAAGTTCAGTGTTATGGAGTTGGTGTCGCTTACTTCCAGGGTCTATTTCACCTAGGTTTGGCCTCATGACATATTCGCATTGTAAATAACGCAATAGGATTTCCTGGTAGAGTTCACGTATTTTCTCACGTATATTATGAAATTCCAGATTGAATGCCGGCCGGAGTGACCGAGCGGTTCTAGGCGCTTCAGTCTGGAACCGCGCGACCGCTACGGTCGCAGGTTCGAATCCTGCCTCGGGCATGGATGTGTGTGATGTTCTTAGGTTAGTTAGGTTTAAGTAGTTTTAGGTCTAGGGGACTGATGACCTCAGAAGTTAAGTCCCATAGTGATTAGAGCCATTTGAACCATTTGAACCAGATTGAGTTTATTAAATACAGGGAGCGACCATTCAAGGAAACAAAAATAAAGTTTTTATAATGGATTGCTGAGTTTCTCAGAAATAAATACTGCTCGATTTCGCACATCGGCTTTGGCTTTATGTGCACGATTTATCGTGAAATCGATAAAAAATAGATGTAGGGCTTCTCACTGCTCTAATATTCTTTCAGCCACTTTCAGCCATCTTGTCTGAGATGGCTTAAGAATTTTGTGGGGCTCCACTTCAACATATGACTGGAAGTTACGGAAATCAAACTGGCGTTTGTCACTGTGTTGCAAAAAGTTATAAACAACACAGGCTAGTTGCTCAACACTTTTTTTTCCTTTATTGTTATTTTAAAACCCGTACAAAACAGGCAGGCTGTCAGCAGCATGGTACGCCGCTCTTCAGCCGTAGAGGAGATATGAAAAACAGAAAGAATACACAGATGCGACATAACGGTGGTTAATAAAAAGGAGACACATAAAGACAAACACGGAGCCGTTCACACTCGACGATAATTCACTACAAACTGTTGTCACGACGCACGAACACTGAAGATGGCGATGGCACAGGTGAACGATGGAGTACGGGAGTACGACGGCAACACTGAACACTAAACACGACGGCACACACGATACACTGATGGCGACGACCTCCGGCGCGCGAATGTTCACTCAGCGTGTACGAGTCCGGGGACCTGCCAAGAGTGGAGGTGAAGGAGGAGGAAGGGGAGATGGGAGAGGGGAGAGCAGAGATGCCATGGGCAAAGGAGAGAGGGGGAGGGAGGAAGGGGGAGGGGAAGCCCGGAGGAGAGGGTAGGAGGGAGGGGGGAAAGGAAAGAGACGGGAAGGGAATGGGGGGGGGAGGGAGGGTGCCTAAAGGAAAGGACACAGGAGGCGGGGGGGGGGGGGAGGATCAAAGTTGATAGGAGGGGTATATGCAGGGGAGGAGGACATCATCAGGGAGGGGGAGCTGGCGGAAGCCACCTTGGGAGAGGGTAAGGAGGGTGGAGAGATGGAGACCAGGTGGGATGTGGGAATACAGGCGCGGCAGCGGGCGGGGATGGGAGAGGATCGGGGACACGAGCGGGTGAGGAGGATCAAGTTTACGGGAGGTGTACAGGATCCGTATCCTTTCAAGGAAAAGGAGGAGGTGGGGGAAGGGGATGAGATCATACAGGATCCGCGTGGGGGAGGGGAGACGGATGCGATAGGCAAGGCGGAGAGCATGGCGTTCAAGGATTTGGAGGGATTTATAAAAGGTAGGGGGCGCGGAGATCCAGGCGGGATGGGCGTAACAAAGTATAGGGCGGATGAGGGATTTATAGGTGTGGAGGATTGTGGAGGCGTCCAAACCCCACGTACGGCCAGAAAGGAGCTTGAGGAGACGGAGGCGGGAACGTGCCTTGGCTTGTATTGTCCGGAGATGGGGAGTCCAGGAGAGGCGACGGTCGAGGGTGACGCCAAGGTACTGAAGGGTGGGAGTGAGGGCGATAGGACGGCCATAGACGGTGAGATAGAAATCAAGGAGGCGGAAGGAAGGGGTGGTTTTGCCTACAATGATCGCCTGGGTTTTGGAGGGATTGACCTTAAGCAACCACTGGTTGCACCAAGCAGTGAAGCGATCAAGATGGGATTGGAGAAGGCGTTGGGAGCGTTGCAGGGTGGGGGCAAGGGCAAGGAAGGCAGTGTCATCGGCAAACTGGAGAAGGTGGACGGGGGGTGACGGCGGCGGCATGTCCGCCGTGTACAAAAGGTACAGAAGGGGGGAGAGGACGGAGCCTTGGGGCACACCGGCGGAGGGGAAAAAGGTGTAGGAATCTGTGTTATGGATGGTGACATAGGAAGGACGGCGGGAGAGAAAGGAGCCGATCAGACGGACGTAGTTAATGGGAAGGGCAAAGGTTTGGAGCTTGAAGAGGAGACCGGAATGCCAGATGCGGTCATAGGCGCGTTTGAGGTCAAGGGAGAGGAAGATTGCGGAGCGACGGGAATTAAGCTGTTCGGAAAGGAGATGAGTGAGGTGAAGGAGAAGATCGTCAGAAGAGAAGGACGGCCGAAAGCCACACTGGGTGACGGGAAGGAGGCGGTGCTGGCGGAGATGCTGGTGGATGCGGCGGGTGAGGATAGATTCCAGGACCTTGCTGAAGACCGAGGTAAGGCTGATAGGACGGTAAGAGGAGACGGCGGATGGCGGTTTGCCAGGTTTAAGGAACATGAGGATACGGGAGGTTTTCCACAGGTCGGGGTAGTAACCGGTGGACAGGACTACATTGTAGAGCCTGGCCAGGGTGGAGAGGAAAGAGACAGGAGCTTCACGAAGGCGACGGTAGGTGGCACGATCGTGACCAGGAGCGGTGTTGCGTTTTGTGCGGAGTGTATCAATGAGATCCTGTGTAGTGATAGGGGCATTGAGTTCCGTGTGTGTAATGTTGTCCAAGTACTGGAAACCAGGAGCGAGGGGAGGGACAGAGGTGTCAGTTCGATCGCGGATATCCAGGAAGAGGGAGTAATCGAACTGGGGATCATCGGGGATGGAGAAAACATCGGAGAGGTAGGAGGCAAAGCGATTGGCCTTACTAAGGGCGTCAGGGAAGGGGTGATCATCGTGGAGAAGAGGATAGTAGGGGGAGGGTTTAGTTCCGGTAAGGCGACGGAAGGCCGACCAGAACTTGGACGAGTTGAGTGGTAGGGTTGCATTTAAACGGGCTCAACACTTTCAGGTAACTGTTTAAATGCTTCGCTGGCATACAAATGGGTTTGAGTGACAAACACATTTCACTATGGTGATTCCTTTAAAATTTCATTATAATCTACACTCCTGGAAATGGAAAAAAGAACACATGGACACCGGTGTGTCAGACCCACCATACTTGCTCCGGACACTGCGAGAGGGCTGTACAAGCAATGATCACACGCACGGCACAGCGGACACACCACGAACCGCGGTGTTGGCCGTCGAATGGCGCTAGCTGCGCAGCATTTGTGCACCGCCGCCGTCAGTGTCAGCCAGTTTGCCGTGGCATACGGAGCTCCATCGCAGTCTTTAACACTGGTAGCATGCCGCGACAGCGTGGACGTGAACCGTATGTGCAGTTGACGGACTTTGAGCGAGGGCGTATAGTGGGCATGCGGGAGGCCGGGTGGACGTACCGCCGAATTGCTCAACACGTGGGGCGTGAGGTCTCCACAGTAAATCGATGTTGTCGCCAGTGGTCGGCGGAAGGTGCACGTGCCCGTCGACCTGGGACCGGACCGCAGCGACGCACGGATGCACGCCAAGACCGTAGGATCCTACGCAGTGCCGTAGTGGACCGCACCGCCACTTCCCAGCAAATTAGGGACACTGTTGCTCCTGGGGTATCGGCGAGGACCATTCGCAACCGTCTCCATGAAGCTGGGCTACGGTCCCGCACACCGTTAGGCCGTCTTCCGCTCACGCCCCAACATCGTGCAGCCCGCCTCCAGTGGTGTCGCGACAGGCGTGAATGGAGGGACGAATGGAGACGTGTCGTCTTCAGCGATGAGAGTCGCTTCTGCCTTGGTGCCAATGATGGTCGTATGCATGTTTGACGCCGTGCAGGTGAGCGCCACAATCAGGACTGCATACGACCGAGGCACACAGGGCCAACACCCGGCATCATGGTGTGGGGAGCGATCTCCTACACTGGCCGTACACCACTGGTGATCGTCGAGTGGACACTGAATAGTGCACGGTACATCCAAACCGTCATCGAACCCATCGTTCTACCATTCCTAGACCGGCAAGGGAACTTGCTGTTCCAACAGGAAAATGCACGTCCGCATATATCCCGTGCCACCCAACGTGCTCTAGAAGGTGTAAGTCAACTACCCTGGCCAACAAGATCTCCGGATCTGTCCCCCATTGAGCATATTTGGGACTGGATGAAGCGTCGTCTCACGCGGTCTGCACGTCCAGCACGAACGCTGGTCCAACTGAGGCGCCAGGTGGATATGGCATGGCAAGCCGTTCCACAGGACTACATCCAGCATCTCTACGATCGTCTCCATGGGAGAATAGCAGCCTGCATTGCTGCGAAAGGTGGATATACACTGTACTAGTGCCGACATTGTGCATGCTCTTTTGCCTGTGTCTATGTGCCTGTGGTTCTGTCAGTGTGATCATGTGATGTATCTGACCCCAGGAATGTGTCAATAAAGTTTCCCCTTCCTGGGACAATGAATTCACGGTGTTCTTATTTCAATTTCCAGGAGTGTAGTTCTTACGCAGTCGTTTTCACCCATCGTGACGTTACACCCATCTGAACCAAAACCTATAACATTTTTCAGTGGGGCATTATAGCGTGTGAATGAATCGATAAGAGATCTGTATAAAATCTCGGCACTGGCTGTGGAAATATCATCTGCATCGGTTAGTTGGTTCAAATGGCTCTGAGCACTATGGGACTTAACATCTGAGGTCATCAGTCCCCTCGAACTTAGAACTACTTAAACCTAACTAACCTAAGAACATCACACACATCCATTCCCGAGGCGGCATTCGAACCTCCGACCGTAGCGGTCGCGCGGTTCCAGACTGAAGCGCCTAGAACCGCTCGGCCACAGAGGCCGGCGCATCGGTTATTTCCCTAAAAACTTGGTGCACCTACCAAAATGTGCTACATGTTTTTTGAGCTTCTTGATCAAAATAACGCACCACAACGCAATCAGTTTTGACCGCTGAAATGTAGGTTTTCTCATCCGTCATGACCAAAAATTTATTTTTTTGTAGTTTTTGGGCTTATTCTACTTTATGACCTTCTCCAAGAACTTTCTTTACCATTGCTGTTACTTAAGTTCGTTTGAGCTCTATTTCCTTAATTAATTTAGAATCCGTCACAACTTCTTTTAAGAAAGGTATCAAATGGTCAGCAACCGAAAATACAATGTTAGACAACTGCAAAAAAAACCAGCGAGTTTAATTTCTGCATGTGCTTTCTCTTTATTTTGTGGAGTTACACGTTTCTGGAATCAAAGTGATGTTGTTGTTGTTGTTGTTGTTGTTGTGGTCTTCAGTCCTGAGACTGGTTTGATGCAGCTCTTCCATGCTACTCTATCCTGTGCAAGCTTCTTCATCTCCCAGTACCTACTGCAACCTACATCCTTCTGAATCTGCTTAGTGTATTCATCTCTTGGTCTCCCTCTACGATTTTTACCCTCCACGCTGCCCTCCAGTACTAAATTGGTGATCCCTTGATGCCTCAGAACATGTCCTACCAACCGATCCCTTCTTCTAGTCAAGTTGTGCCACAAACTCCTCTTCTCCCCAATCCTGTTCAATACTTCCTCATTAGTTATGTGATCTACCCATCTAATCTTCAGCATTCTTCTGTAGCACCACATTTCGAAAGCTTCTATTCTCTTCTTGTCCAAACTATTTATCGTCCACGTTTCACTTCCATACATGGCTACACTCCATACAAATACTTTCAGAAACGACTTCCTGACACTTAAATCTATACTCGATGTTAACAAATTTCTTTTCTTCAGAAACGCTTTCCTTGCCATTGCCAGTCTACATTTTATATCCTCTCTACTTCGACCATCATCAGTTATTTTGCTCCCCAAATAGCAAAACTCCTTTACTACTTTAAGTGTCTCATTTCCTAATCTAATTCCCTCAGCATCATCCGACTTAATTCGACTACATTCCATTATCCTCATTTTGCTTTTGTTGATGTTCATCTTATACCCTCCTTTCAAGACACTGTCCATTCCGTTCAACTGCTCTTCCAAGTCCTTTGCTGTCTCTGACAGAATTACAATGTCATCGGCGAACCTCAAAGTTTTTATTTCTTCTCCATGGATTTTAATACCTACTCCGAATTTTTCTTTTGTTTCCTTCACTGCTTGGTCAATATACAGATTGAATAACATCGGGGAGAGGCTACAACCCTGTCTTACTCCCTTCCCAACCACTGCTTCCCTTTCATGTCCCTCGACTCTTATACCTGCCATCTGGTTTCTGTACAAATTGTAAATAGCCTTTCGCTCCCTGTATTTTACCCCTTCCACCTTCAAAATTTGTTTGCGTTTTTACACAAGAACCAGGTTTGTTATTTATGTTTTTTGGTAGTGGCATAAGTTTTCAAATTAGATATTTCAGCTACCATCGATGTTCCCGGGCCAAATGCACAGTTAGCTTCAGTTGAATCATCGGTGTCTGGCAAAAGCCAGTCCTTAAAATCCGGATCCATTAACCACTGATGTCTAAAATTTTATGAGCGATGCTGTGACGATGTGTTACATTCCTTTTTTCTTGTCCAGCCGCCTTTTTTGGTATTTTTCTTGGTGGTGCTAGAGTACACGAACGGTCACTGTCCTCTTCACAGTCATCATAATTATAGGTAAATGGGTAGCACAAACAACTACGCAAGAGACACAATACAACACGTATGGAACACAGAAAAGTAGATGCTATACATACGGCGAGGAGGGCTACGTCAGTGGCGGAAACACACCTGCGCTGTACTATTGATGCAAAGTGAGCTCAGAGGCCGTAACGATCGCCTGATTTCGTTAAAGAGCGTTGCATATGTGTTCATGTTCAAATGTGTGGCTACTTCATTATGAAATACCTACTGAAATAATACCGCACGACGCATTGTTAGACTGCATGTGGTGGCAGCGCTACGATTTCAGTTCAGTAATTGTCGGTAAGCGTCGAAGGAAGGGGCAATTTATTCTGAGTAGTACTTTCGGTTAGTGATAGGCAGAGGCGACAAATACGAAGAACGGAATTTGTTGCTCACGGATTCCCGGCTAAGTACCCATTGAGTAGACTGCTTTTTATTTTAAATGATGACATGTTTATTTAGGGATAGTTTAGACCAGACTTTCAGTATACGATTGCAGGTGTTACGTCAAATTTGTGTCACTGAAGGCCATTGAAACGAAAATTAATATCAGTGAGAAAAAAATTATTTAATTTCCATTGGACTTTCCCGTGCTCATGATCATGTAATCCAGTGAGCAAAATTCGAAACTTAGTTAAAATGAACTCCAGAGATAGGCTGTAACAACTAATTATTTTTTTATAAATAAAGATTGATTAAACTCATTATTACAATAAAACTTTTAATTTCTTTAGTAATAGGAAAGTCAGGGCATGTTGCGTTTATGTAAAAATTTTAGAAATTTAAATTGTAACTAAAAAGTACAAAAATCTACCAGCAGAAGCGTTAATTTTAGAGAATATTGGGCCATATTTAGGAAACGAACGAGTCTAATGTATTACCATGGAGAATAGATCAATTCTCCTTGAGTATTACATTCAACAGTTTTTGAATTGCTGAGTAACAATCTGTTGTGCATGTGTCATTTCCATGTAAATTAATAGTATAATTTATAATACGCATGGGCATGGGCCACCATTCCAAGTTTTTCGAGTTTCCTGGGAAAAGGGGGTTGCTCGGGAAGGAGGAACGAAAGCAAAAGCCAACGCGTAACAGTGGGATGGCTTCTTCGCAGTTTTGCCAACGGGCACGCAGTCTTCGCTTATTGCGGTGTAAACAACTCGAAAGTCAAAACTGTGCTGAAAGAGCATATTTGTGCAAGTTTATATTAAGTTATGGTACCTTTTTATAACAATGAATATGAAATACAGAAAAAAGTAAATCGTGATGTGTGACAGTTATCCAATGAGTGAGGCATGAATTACATTGGAAACCACGTAAATGTTTATTTTAATACTCAGGACGGATACAATCATTAACAAGTCAGTCGCAGGCACTGCATTCTTCTGAACTCTAGATTTCAGTGACATCATCATCATTATCGTCTCTATCATCATCATTAACAATATCGCGTCCACTGCACACTGAACTTCTGTTCATTGTAGTGCCGCACATTGCAAATCGCATTCGTTCGCAGCAGTGCGTAAAACTACGGAACGTTTCGGACTTTGCCGACGAGCTCCGAGGAAAACTGAGGGAGCTAAGGGAACTAGGAAAACTTTAAAAGGTACGTTGAAATGAAAAAAATCCGCGAACATACCCAATGTGTCTTCTTTTCATGTAGCACACCCAATGTAGCCGGAGTGCAAAGCCCAATTTACGCTATAAATTGTTTCCCTCAATAAAAAATTGTTATAAAATTTCCTGTGTCGGAATCTCGTACATAACTGTACGAGCCTGACCGTGTCCTCGTACCTCGTGCAGCAGGCCACAAATCTCGTATTTGTGCAAGGAACCTCGTACGTTTGGCAACCCAATTGACGTTTGTGAACTATGTTACAACAAAGGAATTCAACGGTCAAAACTTAACTTACAAAAAGGAACGCCCCCCCCCCCCCCCCGTGTTTAAGTGGTAGAGTAATTGAGTAATTGTGGTGTATGCGTACTAGAGATGGGTAAACTGAAACACATAACTGTTTCGAAACAAATGAAACAGTACATTGTAATGTTTCGATACGCTGTTTCGAAACAGTGAAACAGTTTGTGTTTTGTAATCTAATAAACCTACACATTTTATCATCTTGAATGTCTACTGTATACGTATGTCCATATAAACATAAATTAGGTGCGAGAGCGCTAATCATATCGCAGAAAGTATGAAACTATCACTTAGGCGTCTTGGCAGTTTCGTTATTACCTGAAGCAAATGCGCTGCTTTCGTGTCGTGGTGACTTTCATACTTTTCAATTGGCTGAGGACTGCCATAGCTGAAAACAGAAGAACCACCACGAACGGAACTGGAGGTGGGAGCAAACTGCAGAAACAACGGATATGCTACCGGGATCCCCACATTCCGTTAGTATGGGTAATATACCCATCTTGCTAATTTCCATGCACACTGTGGATAATAGGCACAGTGGCTATAGACTCACAAATAATGCCAAATAATTCGAATAAATAACAAAATATAACAGAAAAAATTTTGTCTTTCAAGGTGTTTCGAACCGTTACTATAAATTCACCATGCTTCCCAGCCCTTCCCGTTCACCATTACACTATCAGTGATATGTCAAACAGATTGCTTGCAATTATACCTACATCAAATTTATGTGTATGTCTAATAACTGTCACTCTACGCCTTTTTTTATTCAAAATGTTGTAGGCTTACTTGCGTTTCTTAATATGATTACTGTACATGACCAGAAAAACGTGTGTTATAAAAAAAGTGTAATTTAACTGAATGATTTTCACATATTTATTATTTTGAATGTGAATAGTATGCGTTGTTTTATTGTTTGGTTAGTGTTTATAAAGCAGATGTTACGCCATTTCGGAATACGACAGTCAGATAGAAACGAAGCTTTATTTTCGGATATCTTAAGCTTCATGCTATTGCTTGTCAAAAAGATTTCGACACTCTTGGAAGTGTTTCACAAAGTGCTATGTTGTGTTTCAGTACCTGTGCCGAGCCCGAATCTCATCCGACACATAAAGAACCGGTCTCAGCTGCCAGAAAAAAATGGCCCTGAGCACTATGCGACTTAACTTCTGAGGTCATCAGTCACCTAGAACTTAGAACTAATTAAACCTAACTAACCTAAGGACATCACACACATCCAAGCCCGAGGCAGGATTCGAACCTGCGACCGTAGCGGGCACGCGGTTCCATACTGAAGCGCCTAGAACCGCTCGGCCACCCTGGCCGGCGAAACTTAACATGTCATCTTTATGGTAAGTAGCAATCTATCTTTTCCTTAGATTGTTTATGTTCCAACCTGGCATTTCCATTGTTTGATGATTTTGCCTAGTAGTGAAGTATTCTTGTGGACAAGATTGACACTAAGCCAACATAAACCACAACAGTACAAGTTTACATAATGTCTAACTTCACAGATGCTGAAAAGATTAAAAGAATTGTGATGAAAAGAAAGAAATTATTCAGATAGAAAAGGAAGATGGTAATTTAATTATGATGTTGCATAGGAAATCGTTAGCAGAAAAAGAAAGAGAAGGAAAAATAGTGGGAGAACTTGGAAAATGTACACGGAAGAGACCTGGAAACATTGGAAGGATCGATTATACAATGCAAAGACAGAGAGTTTGAAACCAGATATTAAACTGTAAGACATTTCCATGAGCAGATGTGGACTCTGGCCATTTTGTTGTTTGCAAACTACAGCTTAAAACCGAAGAAACTGTAATACAGTAAGGGATAAAGGATGGAGGAAGAGGAGGAGAAGATTAGTGTTTAATGTCCCATCGACAACTAGCTCATTAGAGATGGAGCACAAGCTCAGATTAGGGGAGGATGATGAATGAAAGTGGCCATGTCCTTAAAAAGGAACCATCCCGGCCTTTGATTTAAGCAGTTAAGGGAAATCACAGAAAACAAAAATCTGGATGGCTAAACGTGGTTTGAACTATCATCCTCCTGAATGTGAGACCAGTGTGCTAACCACTGTGCTACCTTGTTTCATGGAATAAAGGAAATGGGATATACATAAGCTGAAAGGACCAGAGGTTGTTGAGAGTTTCAATGGAGCTTTAGACAACAATTGACTGAAACTGAGGAAATGAATACAATAGGAGATGAATGGCTAGCTTTGAGTGATGAAATGGTGAAGCCAGCAGAGAACCAAAGAGCTAAAACGATTAGGCCTAGCAAAAATAAATCCTTGGGTATACTTGCTTGTAGGATACTACCCATCTGCTTTGACCCGTGATGTAGATGCACTGTGCGGCGATGGACTGTGTGACGTCACCGAGCTGTGGAGTTTTTATTTTGGAGCGGAAATGAGATGTAGAGGGCATGGTGTATGAAGAGATGGCATGCTCTAGCAGTTAAATTATGTGGTTGTGATGTGTTTGTGGGGTATGTTATTGTAGCATTTAATGTGCTACATTTGTCATAATGTGGAGTCTACGAAATTACGTGGTGGCACAATGAAAATTATGGTGCAGAATCTTTTCATATAAAGCAGAATATGTCATAAAAATTAAACTGTACTCGTAGGTGGCAGCGTAACCACTGAGTGAGTGGATCGATGAAACTTCCTGGCAGATTAAAACTGTGTGCTGGACCGAGACTCGAACTCAGGACCTTTGCCTTTCGCAGCAAGTGCTCTACCATTTTTTTTTTTTTTTTTTTACTCATGTTGTTCGCTTTAGTTCGTTGCATCTGCTCGGGGAGGCCTTCTTAAGACATCCGTTTAAGTTCGTTGTTGATCGATTAACTCAGTTTTTTTTATTACAGAGGGCAGCTAACCCTCTGACCGAACACGCTGAGCTACCGTTCCGGCTACCATCTGAGCTACCCAAGCACGATTCACGCCCCTTCCTCACAGCTTTACCTCTGGCAGTATCTCGTCTCTGTATTCCGGAAGTGGATCGATGTTTTTAAGTAACCAATGTTTATTAATATATTGAACATGAAACTTTATTATTAATAAACTTTGAGTCACCTACCTTCTCCCATAATTTAAATGAAAACACAGGTCCACATACCTTCTCCCATGATTTAATCAGAAACATTGATCCACCTACCTTCTCCAGTGATTTTTTTTTTAAACATGAAATATCAGTATAGACAAACTAGTGATGAGTGAAAAGACATTACTGTTGTTATTATTCCCTTCTTTTGTGTAATTTAACATCTTATTGCAGCCAAATTTCCTTTTGTTTTATATGTATAAATGTAGTGTTTCCTTTCTCACAAAAAGCTAAACTAATCTAATAAACTGCATAAGCTAACACTAACGAACTCAGTTCGAGGGTCACTTACACACTAACACGACTCTTGAAAACAAAATCCTAGACATACCAAAATTAGCATGCAAAGTGATTTGTAAAACGTAATTTGTTATTCTGTAAATAAAAGTTTATACAAGTAAAACAAGGTTTAAATCCTGGTGTGAGCAAAAATTTGAATTCATTTCTTCAGCTTCTATCACTGTCGAAGATAATAATTAGCAAATTTAATTTCATCAGAAAAGTAATAAAGAACTACTTAAACTTAGCCAACCTAAGGACATCACACACATCCATGCCCGAGGCAGGATTCGAACCTGCAACCGTAGTGGTCGCGCGGTTCGAGACTGAAGCGGCTAGAAACGCTCGGCCACACTGGCCGGCCGAGTATCTGGTGACTGGTTGTTCCATTATGTAACATCCATTATTAACTCTATGCTCCATTAACATCTCAAACACACAACAGTCACAGATAGTATTCAATAAGTGTATATTCTGTTATGATAGACACTGCTTGCAGGTACAAATCTGTCGAAAACGGAAGAATGGTTGAAAACAACAAACGTTCCCGAAAAAATGCCAACTTTCCTTGCGGCATTGGAACAATTGCTAGTAAACATGTAAGAGTCGCAATCCATCTCACTCTGGTTTCTTGTATTACAACTATATAAACTGTTTTCCACTCCTTTGCTCCCT
Organism: Schistocerca cancellata; assembly: GCF_023864275.1. NCBI lineage: Eukaryota > Metazoa > Arthropoda > Insecta > Orthoptera > Acrididae > Schistocerca > Schistocerca cancellata. Next base: position 360,048,841 of record NC_064631.1, read on the forward strand.
GAGGGCGATACAAACTGTAATTGCATTTTCTTAGATGTCGAAGTTTATTGAAAGAACTCGGCAATTTTCAAAGTCAGTTTGGTTTACAAGAAACTGAGGATCGATTCTCTGAAGATACCCAAAGACGCAGCACTGTTATAAAAACAGTTATCTACATTACAACATTATGTATTCGTAAGAGATGAGGCTTTTGCTACGACTGAAAATTTAATAGGTATACATAGTGGGTTTAATCTCAGTTATGACAAAAAGTTTTTTAGTTACCTGCAATAAGTATAGATTTCATTAGGATTACCTCTCACATTCCTAGCTAACATAAGTAAGAAAATGAATGCAATAGGGATTCAGGCAGAAGACGATTAGCAGATAGAGAGATTTGAAGAAGATTTCATTAAACACGTTCTCCTTAAGTAAGAAAATACATATCTTCACTAAAATGAAGCAAAGAAAGTTGCTGAAGCTTTTACCAAGCTCTTTCTTGTCTTCCAAAGTCGTCTGTTTTCCTCCAAAATTTTCCACAACTCCTATCCATTGTAATTTTTTCCCTTCAGTTCGCGTTCTGTATAGTTGAAGTGTTCGAAGTTCTTATTTATTTGTTAACATTTTTTGCATGTAAACCAAAGCTGATGTCTTTTGCAATCGTCACACATAGGTTGAGTAGATTACTATAGATAGCACTTACATACAGTACTGGTACATAAATTTGTCTTAATATTCTAATTATATTACTTGTTACAAGAGAGCACAAGTAGATTAGAATTCACTGAGAGAATACAAACATTTATTAACTAAGAAGGCGTTTAACTCCCTTTGGAACAGCTTTGGTTCACAAGTTTCCCAAGCATGTGGTCGCTTGTTGAACTATATCCGCCCATTAACATGACTATTGTCAGTAATTTTAATTTTGTTCACTGCCTGAAGTAGTTCCCCTTACTTCTAGTATCATAATTATGTGTATCACTGCAGTTATTTAGTTTGTTTTTACTATTCACAAAAAATACAACAAGTTTGTACAAATACAAGGAATATACTGTTAGATATTTATGTTGGATAAAGGTTTCACAACAAAACTCTCTGGACTTTAGTCGATGCATTAACCTTCAACTAACGTGGTGCGGTCTATTTGACCGCGCGCTTTCGTCAACAATTGCAATATAGCCAGTTCCCTACCCATTATTGCGGCCATCGGCTCGTTATCTTCGAGTTTAGCTGTGAGTGGACCGGCAACGCATGTGGTATTATTCCAGAACTTCTATACTGTGAGTGTTATACTGTGAGTGACGTCCTTTTGAAAATCGCTCGTTGTCATTTTGACAGCACTACGTAGTTTGTGTGATTTTTTCTGAAATTACTTTCCTTACGTATTCTCGATATGTTAAATTTCACGCCTTTTGAAATATGGCGGAACCTAGTAATTCTACAGGTAAAGGTTCAAATGGTTCAAATGGCTCTGAGCACTATGGGACTTAACTTCTGTGGTCATCAGTCCCCTAAAACTTAGAACTACATAAACCTAACTAACCTAAGGACATCACACACATCCATGCCCGAGGCAGGATTCGATCAAGCGACCGTGGTGGTCACGCGGTTCCAAACTGAAGCGCTTAGAACCGCACGGCTACACCGGCCGGCTTACAGGTAAAGGATCTGATGCAAGTAGCAGACAACGTGTGAACACTTCAAACCGAAACTTTGAGGAAACTGTGAGCAGAATTGTTGGAGGAATCAGACGATAGTGACTGTGACGATAATCCTGAAGAAACTGAACCCACTGTGAGTAAACATGACACTTTGTCAGAACAAAGTGCAACAGAAAATTACTCTGATGAAAGCAGTGAAAGTAGTGATCCATGTGATGAGCAACGGAGATGCAATTACTTTTATGGCAAGAATCAGTACAAATGGGCCAAAGCACCTCCGATCCGAGCTGTTAGAACTCCTCGCATAACATCATCATGAATTAAAATTCACATCATCATGAAATTTCAATCCACCTCGTTGACTATAGGAGATCCAAAAGACCCATTTTCATTATGGCATCTCTATTTTGATGACGAAGTTCTCGATCACATCCTACTATGGACAATGCTAAAATAGATTGCGTCAGGCAGAAGTACTCTGACAAAAACAAAGCTGAACTTCAGAATCTGGATTTGGATGAACGTTTGTTTTTTTAGGACTTCTGATATATTCTCCTGTCTTTAAATCCAACCACAAAAATATATATGATGTATTTGCAACTTATGATTCAGGATGGAAAATTTTCAAATGTGTCATGTCTAGGAATAGTTTCCTTATGTTGTTGAACTGCTCACGGTTTGATGACTTTCGAATTAGAAAAGAGAGTTTCAAAGTTGACAAAATGGCGGCCCCCTCTTTTCTCTTTAGAAAAATTGTGGAAAATTCCCAGAAACATTTCAATTTAGGCACATGTGCTACTGTAGATGAGCAAGTAGTTTCCTTCCGTGGTAAATGTTCATTTGGGGTCTACATGCCAAAGACGCCTGGTAAATACGGTTTAAAAATAATGTCCTTGTGTGATGCAAGGACCAGTTACTTTTATAATGGGTATATGTACACTGGAAAAGGCTCTGATGGCGATACTTTGCCGGACAATGGTAAGAAACTGATGTACCAACACAGTCTCTGTTGCAATTGTGTAAACCAAGGTATGGCAGTAATCGCAACATTACTGCTGACAATTGGTTCAGCTCAATACAGGCTGTAGAAGAGTTAAGGAAAAGAGGATTGTCTTTTGTTGGAACTCCAAAATTAATAAGAGAGAGATTCCGCACACTTTCCTACCAAATAGGCATAGGCCAGTTGGTTCGTCTTTGTACGGTTTTATGCAAAGCACAACTCTGTTGTCGCATGGCCCACAGACAAACAAAGCAGTTCTTCTGGTATCTCCCATGCATCATAGCCCCGCTAAGGATTTGACTTCTCAGAAACCAGAAATAATATCATACTACAACGCCATTAAAGGACGTGTCAATGAACTGGGCAAACATTGCTCCATATACTCCTGCAGTCGAAGAACTCGACGTTGGCCAATGTTTCTGTTCTACCGTTTATTGTACATCAGTACAGTAAATGCATGTGTTCTTCAGAAGAGTGGATCAGATGAAGCTCCTATAGACAGAGGTGTCTTCCTGAAAGAGCTGGCCCGTACTCTTCTGCTGAAACATATGCAAAAGCGAACTCAGAACCCACGACTTCCGAAGGAGTTACGACTAATGATCTGCCGGATTTTTGGCCCCGATGCTCCTAGGAATAGGAAAACGCCAGAATCTGCCCAGCCAGCAAGGAAAGGAAAACTCCGCATGTTTGCTACATCTCCAAGAGACCAATATGCATGCAGTGCTGTTCCCAGGTCTGCAAGCACTGTTGTGAAAAAATTGTGATTTGGAGGGCTCTGATTTTTCATGAGGTATATTTTCAGGTTAAAAACGATTTTGTTCCATTAGTTCTTCAAGAAGAAGTACAAAATCTATCGAAGCATTAATTTGGTTATTAGCTTATCAAAAATATATAAATGTATTAGTTTACGAGATGTGCAATAAACATATCTGAATGCCAGTTTATCAGTAATTATTTAATATTGATGTTTTGTATTTTCATTTTTATTTACATGGTATTAAAGACTCTGCCGTATGCAAAACAGAGAATTTCTAAAGGATTCAAATTGTTAAAGTTACACTCACATATAATTAAGAGATCAGATTGACCGCACCACGATGCTAGTGTCCCATGTTTACCACTACGTTAGTTAAAGGTTAACCTAATAGCTCCTTTCTGCAACACTAATATTCCGTTCAGGTGCAGGTCTGCTGCACAAACCCACAGTGCAATACCATAATTAAGAAATGGATAAACTGTTCCATGTTAGGCAATTTTTAGTATTTGGATTGGTACTATTTTTGACAACTGACTCGTAAGATACAAACTACCGCTGATTTTCTCACTAACAGAAAGTAATGTGGTTAGGCAACGGATATTTTTGTGCAGGTGGACACCAAGAAATTTAATGTTATCTATCCCTGCTTCTGTAATACCACAAATATTGAAACTTCTTGGCATATTAAAACTGTGTGGCGGACCGAGACTCGAACTCAGGACCTATTCCATTCACGGGCAAGTGCTCTACCATCTGAGTTACCCAAGCACCACAGATATTGCTAATTTCAGTCTCATCAGAGCCAGTTGTTTTAAATTTAGTAGCTGGGTTTAACTGATGTTGGTGTTTAGACACTGATGTGGAAAATACGTCGTTACTCCCGTCACACCCTTAGTTGCAACTGAGTGTAACGTCTCCAAGTCTTTTTCATAAAATAAGAGGTGCCATCAACATAGGTTACTAGATGTGAGCTGAAGGGTTGTGTCATATTATTGACATAAACTAGTAAGAGAAAGGGACCAAGGATCGATCCCTTAGGTACCCCGGATTTAGGAATCAAATTTTCTTGTTGTCTGTTTTTACACAACAGTTTAGAACATTGTTTGCGATTTGTCAGCAGACTTGTTCATAAGGCATTACGACTATCTAGGGTATCCACAGCTCGTTCACAACTGTCAACTACAATCACACTAAAGCTCACAATAATTATGCTTACATAGAAACCAGACTTCATATTTCGATAAGTAATGGGCTTGGATCCACTTACAGACCCAAGCTCTTCAAAAATTGTCCTAATACACATTGAAATCCCACCCGCACTTTTCTTTCTTACAGATTTATATCGCTTGTTAATGTCAAAGGTGCATGTGGCTGCCAAAGTCATTCTCTTACAAGCGCAGTAGGAAATAGAGTTCTTTGAAGAATTTTGCTAACCATCTAAAATAATATAACAACTGAAGAAGTAAAAATGATTATTTTGTCATCTGTTTGCCGTGGTAGTCTCACATTTACAACTGAAAATGAATTGGACTTGTGCTGCCATCAGACGGTGGATCAATCAACCGCTTACTGACCGCAGCGCTATTACGCGGGAGTCGCGTCAACTCGTGCTAGCGAGAAGCAATTCTACACCGCGTTACTTGAGCGCACTACCGTTGCCAACTTAGTTGATTTTCCACTAAAACTTGTGGATTTTGTAGTGGTTTACTAGAATTCAGTTTCAGCTACTGAAAATGCAATCTCTCAACCACTAAGCTGTTTATATGTTTCGTACTATGTTATTTCTACTTCATTTGATTTCAGGAGTATTCAACGTTTACTGTGAAGACTGCACTGGTGCATTACAATGTGACATCAAACGAACCATCACACTCGATATACTACATGAGGGGATTCCCTGTAGAATGAACAGTATTAACTATTAAGTGGCAACTAGTTACAGTTCATTTCAGGAGCGAAGGCGGCTTGCGCAGCGTAAGGAATATAGCAACCGGTTTCAAACAATGGGTACCGGTACTCACTTATTTCACTGTCGCTTCGAATAACCCGAATAACCACCGAGCGCTTGGTGTAGCAAAAGTTTCGGAATTCGTGGCTTCAAGAAGCACATTTAAAAGACTGGCTCCATGTTGAAATTAGTACGGGTCAGGTAGCGAAGTGCCCTGGTGTAGGGTTGAGGTTCGAGTATATAGGTGAAGTGGAGATGGGGGTGTCAGCTTTTGTAGTTGTGGGAAGGGTTTGTTGGTATCCTGCTCTAGGGTTGTGTTATATGGGTGATCCTGGCTTTTGTTGGATTTGATTTTTTGCAAATTCGAGGTTTTATTTCCCCCAATGTGTTACATCTTGAAACGTGTTTGTTTTTATTATTGAGTTTGTAGTCTGTTCCCGTCCAAAAACCCCTTTTTGTTGCTGTTGCCCGCTAATTACATTGAGTTTAGTCAGTGTATCGATTCACATGGTATTTGTATTTTTGCAGGTATTATGATTGATGTGGTCGCAACGGTGGACACGCTAGAAATAGGGGTTTCAACGTGGCAATGACATCGCTGGTCAAAGCGGATGTTGTCCCTGTCTCCAGGAGAGATCGAATTTAATTGATGAAAGGAGAAAATGTAAAAAAGCAGGAAATTAAGCTGGCATACGGGATACAGGTGTCTAAGAATAAGATTTAGAGAAAGTGCAAAATGGCTAATCAGTATTTACTAGAGAACAACTAATGCAAAACTAGGAGAAAGATAGATTTTTGAAATTTTTCTTAGTCCATCAGTCCAACTGTAATAAGCCTACTAGGATATAGTGCTTGTCAAAATATTTGTGATTCTTTGACACAAGCCAATTCATAAGCAGTAATGTTTTTAGAAAAAGAAGGTAAAAGTAATATTAGGCTCCATTTGCATTATACATAAGATTATACAATATAGCAGATATATCATGTGAAAAATAAACAGAAAAACCACAGAAAATAATTATGTGTGTTACATGAGTCTTCTTCTTCCTGAAACCTTTCTGCTAATTTTGGTCATTCATGTTACATGAGTATCTACATAATTGTTCAGTCTTACTTTATGTTACATCAGACATAAATATTATAACTCTAGGAGAGATTTTCATTGTGACAAAGAAACTTCCAAACTGAAAAATGACCTGTCCCCAACAAATTGCCTCAGAGGCTGTTAACAACAATAATAATATTAATAATACTTTAATCAACATCAAATGATTCATTGCGTATGTACAAGAACAGCAAAGGTTACAATTCTTGATACATGATATTTTTCTGAATAAATAATTGTTTAACATACGATAACATTACAATAGATGGTTGCTGAACACAATTTCCATTTTTTCCACCAAAGCATTTTTCATTCTGCATGTAAGTATGACATTACTCTAACGTGTAAAAAGATTTTGTAACAGGAATTTTCGAAACCGAAACTTAAGCTTCATTATGGGAATAGTCATAATGGCACTGGACAGTGTGCTGGCTAACATTAACCCTGCATACTGTTGACCCTTTTCATAGAGTGCTGTTCTGTGGCCTTGATGCAAATCAGAGTAAATATTGAGGTTGAGCAATAAGGCTTTTAGAATGTACGTGTTTGTAATGGTTGACACACCAGTTTTTGAAAACAAGCCATGGCATGATTCCTTCTATTTCTCTGCACAGATGATTCTTTTAGCCCATTTTTTAAATGTCAATAGCTTATTTACATTTGCTTTGGGTGTTACTCCAAAAATTTCTATTTTGTATTTATGCCATCTTTAGGACAGCAGTGTCTTTGCAGAACTTGCTAAATATATTAATTGCAAATATATTCTTACATACCTATGTATAGTTTAATTTTATTATTGAAACTGCTGTAATTGAGCTCCATGAGACATGTCTTACTGGTGCTTTTATTGAAGGTGGTTTTCAATAAAGTATTTAACGGGTTAATTTGTCACATGAGTACAGTGGCTCTCTAGTCCATCAAATGGTTCCTTTCTACACACATTGAATGTATCACCTGCATACAGAATGCTTTGGAACTTAAAGCAATATTTAATGTCATTTACAGAAATCATAAACAGAAGAGGATCTAATACTGAGTCCCATGGAATTCCGTATCTTATATTAGCGATTTTAGATTTTTGAGAACCACTTTCAGTTTTACGCAGGAGAAACTGTTTTTGGTTACTCATGTGGACTTTACTGAATCATAAGCAGTGCCTCTAATGCCAGTGTTCCATAGCTTATCTAATAGGATAGTAACATTCACACAGTCAGAAGATTTCTCAAGGTCTAGGTGTATACCTGCAACATGTACCTTATTCTTGATACCACTTAATACCTCTTCAGTTAACCAAGCAACTGCTGTGGTAGTTGATCTGCATTATAGGAATCCAGTCTGTTTTTTAAACATCAGGTTGCATTTGTTGGGAATAGGCCTACGTATAATTCTATTGTACATAACTTTTTCAGCTATTTTGGGAAAGACAGGATTGGTCTCTAGGTTTTAGTTTTTTATTAATCACCTTTTTGAAGGATTGGCGTTACCTGGGCTGTTTTTAGCATGTCTGGGAAAGTGGAAAGTGCCTGATTCTATTATATTTTTACTGCTACATACATAGGTACAGAGACATTTTGTCTACATGATATTAAAACATTAATATTGAGGTATCGTACCCTGCTTTCTAAATTTGGACTTACTAACATACTTACATTTAGCATCTGGAGGGAGAGCATTATAAACTATTGTGCCAATGCATTGCACAACTTTCTGTAACATCCTTAGATTTTTATAATCACTGTGGAAATCATGCTTTTCCTGGTGTTGTATTCATAATATTCACTATTTATATTGTACAGCTCAGTGTTTTTACTAAAGAAACATATGAGCAAATACATATATATTCACGTTTTTGGGATCGACTAGTGATTAGTTTCCTCAAAATGTAATTCCTTATTCATTAGAGAATGGATATATCCATAATATTGTGTTGGTTTACTATATGATGAGATCAGATTGCTCTGTAATCTATCATTAAACTCAGGAACTTAATTGATTCAGCATCACTTAACAGCTAGCTCTTCCTCAGTTTCCACAGCTGCAGGAATTTAACACAGTTTGTTTCATCAAAGTTTAATGAGAGTCCATTGGCACTAAACCATTTTATTAAATCAGTGAGAATGTTTTTAATATATCCTTGAAGATTTTTGCAAGTGTGACCAACAGTCATAATGTCAGTGTTGTCTGCAAAAGTGTTAAAACTGTTGTGTAGCTTTGTACATTATGGTAAGTATTTTTTAAGTATCAGGAACAATAAAGGACCTTAAATGGATCCTTGTGGCATCCCACATTTGATGCATCTCCATCATGGGGAAGCCAGATCATTACAACAGCTTTCTGTTATGTTTAATACTACTCTAGTAGCTGTAGATGTAGGAAGTATGCAGCAGACCTCAGCAGTTATGGTGGCTAGGACAGTTGCAAAGTCTAAGAGAAAGAAGAAGGTTCTGCTGTTAGGTAGTTCTCATGGTAGAGGTGTAGGCCAGAAGTTGCAGGAAGTTTTGGGGAGTGAGTACTAGGTCACCAGCATTGTGAAGCCTAATGCAGGATTGGCTCAGGTGACTTTTAACATAGGGGGGTTATGTATGGATTTTACAAAAGAGGATCAGGTAGTGATTGTGGGTGGGGCTGGTAATAGTATTGATAGGGATGGGGAGTATGACATAGATGGTGACCTGGAAAAGATAGCCACTCAGACTGGCAACACGAATGTGCATTTCGTGGAACTGTTTCAGCGTCACGATCGGCCTCATCTTAATACAGCCGTCAGGCATAATAACATGAGACTTGGGGGTGCGCTAATGACAGAAGGCATGAGTCACATTTCAGTGGTGTCGGTGGAGTCTATCAGCAGCACGGGTTTCACTAGACATGGCCTGCACCTCAACAGGTATGGAAAGGGGAGGTTGGCAAAGCTTATAGGTGACAGCATAGGTGGGGGTGGTGGGATCACTCATGGGAAAATTCCGGTAGTTGTGGGTGTTAGAGCTGTACCTTTTTTAGATTGAAGTCAGCTGACAGGTATTCCTGCTTAAGGGAAGTCTCTCTAACAAAGAAACCACTTTCAACAAAGCTTAGGTATCCGATTAATGAGGGAATTAGTATATTTCATCAAAACATACAAGGCATTAGAGATAAAGTTAGTGAATTACTTATAGATGTTGACTCTGAAATTATTGGTATGATTGAACACTTCTTAAATAAGGAGATAATTCAGAGGCTTCCTTTACCAGGATACAGGTTGGCTGGCAGCTTTTCTAGGAGCTCTTTGCGGTGTGGGGGTGTAGCCATGTATGCGAAAAATGGTATCCCATTTGAGTCAATTGATGAAACTTCCTGGCAGATTAAAACTGTGTGCCCGACCGAGACTCGAACTCGGGACCTTTGCCTTTCAGGAGTGCTAGTTCTGCAAGGTTCGCAGGAGAGCTTCTGTAAAGTTTGGAAGGTAGGAGACGAGGTACTGGCAGAAGTAAAGCTGTGAGTACCGGCCGTGAGTCGTGCTTCGGTAGCTCAGTTGGTGGAGCGCTTGCCCGCGAAAGGCAAAGGTCCCGAGTTCAAGTCTCGGTCGGGCACACAGTTTTAATCTGCCAGGAAGTTTCATATCAGCGCACGCTCCGCTGCAGAGTGAAAATCTCATTCTGGAAACATCCCCCAGGCTGTGGCTAAGCCATGTCTCCGCAATATCCTTTCTTTCAGGAGTGCTAGTTCTGCAAGGTTCGCAGGAGAGCTTCTGTAAAGTTTGGAAGGTAGGAGACGAGGTACTGGCAGAAGTAAAGCTGTGAGTACCGGCCGTGAGTCGCGCTTCGGTAGCTCAGTTGGTGGAGCGCTTGCCCGCGAAAGGCAAAGGTCCCGAGTTCGAGTCTCGGTCGGGCACACAGTTTTAATCTGCCAGGAAGTTTCATATCAGCGCACACTCCGCTGCAGAGTGAAAATCTCATTCTGAGTCAATTGATGTTTCAAAGTACTGTACTGAAAAGGTGTTTGAATGTTGTGCAGGTGTGGTTAAATTTAGTGGAGCTAAACTTCTTACTGTTGTTATTTATAGATCCCCAGACTCCGATTTCACAACGTTTTTGCTAAAGCTAGAGGAGGTTCTTGGTTCACTTTATAGGAAATACAAAAAGTTAGTTATATGTGGTGACTTCAATATAAATTGTATAAGTGACTGTGCAAGGAAAAGGATGCTGGTAGACCTCCTTAATTCATATAATCTCATGCAAACCGTATTCTTTCCAACGAGAGTGCAAGGGAACAGTAGAACAACCATAGACAATATTTTTGTTCATTCGTCATTACTAGAAGGGCATTCTGTTAGCAGAATGGTAAATGGCCTTTCAGATCATGATGCACAAATTTTAAGTCTAAAAGATTTTTGTGCTGCAACGCAGGTTAAATATAGTTACCAACGTTTTAGGAAAGCTGATCCAGTTGCTGTAGAGACTTTTGTAAACCTTATCAAGGAACAAGAGTGGCAAGATGTTTATAGTGCTGATACAGTAGACGATAAATATAATGCTTTCCTCAAGACTTTTCTCGTGCTCTTTGAAAGTTGCTTTCCGTTAGAACGTTCAAAACAGGGTACTAGCACAAACAGGCAGCCTGGGTGTCTGACTAAAGGTATAAGAATATCTTGTAGAACAAAGTGGCAATTATATCAAAACGTTAGAAACAGTCACATTCTAAATGCAGTAGCCCATTACAAACAGTATTGTAAGGTGCTTAAAAAAGTTATTAGGAAGGCAAAAAGTATGTGGTATGCAGATAGAATAGCTAAGTCTCAGGATAAAATTAAAACCATATGGTCAGTCATAAAGGAAGTGGCTGGTCTGCAGAGACAGGTAGAGGATATAGAATCAGTGCGTAGTGGGAATGTCCATGTCACTGATAAGTCGCATATATGTACAGTATTTAATAATCACTTTCTGAATATAGCAGGTGAACTAAATAGAAACCTAGTCCCAACAGGAAATCATATAGCGCTCGTAGAAAAAAGTGTTCCGAGACAGTTACCTGAAATGCTCCTCCATGGTACTGACAAGAGGGAGATTGTGTTAATAATTAAATCACTAAAGACCAAGAACTCTCATGGATATGACGGGGTATCTAGCAGAATACTGAAGTATTGTTCCATGTATGTTAGCCCAGTACTTAGCCATATCTGTAACTTTTCCTTTAGGAGTGGTCGGTTTCCTGACCAATTAAAGTACTCGGTAGTGAAGCCACTTTATAAAAAGGGAGACAGGGATAATGTTGATAATTATAGACCTATTTCTATGCCATCGGTGTTTGCTAAAGTTATCGAGAGGGTTGTATTTACAAGGTTACTGCAGCATTTAAATTCACATAATTTGCTGTCAAATGTACAGTTTGGTTTTAGAAATGGCTTAACAACTGAAAATGCTATAGTCTCTTTTCTCTGTGAGGTTTTGGATGGATTAAATAAAAGGTTGCGAATGTTAGGTGTTTTCTTTGATTTAACGAAGGCTTTTGACTGTGTTGACCACAAAATATTACTGCAGAAGTTGGAACATTATGGAGTAAGGGGAGTAGCTTACAATTGGTTCGCCTCTTACTTTAAGAACAGAAAGCAGAAGGTAATTCTCCACAATATTGAGAGTGGTAATGATGTTCAGTCCCAATGGGGCACTGTTAAATGGGGCGTTCCCCAAGGATCGGTGCTGGGGCCACTGCTGTTTCTTATTTATATAAACGATATGCCTTCTAGTATTACAGGTGATTCAAAAATATTTCTGTTTGCTGATGACACCAGCTTGGTAGTGAAGGATCTTGTGTGTAATATTGAAACATTATCAAATAATGTAGTTCATGAAATAAGTTCGTGGCTTGTGGAAAATAATTTGATGCTATATCACAGTAAGACTCAGTTTTTACAGTTTCTAACTCACAATTCAATGAGAACTGATATTTTAATCAGACAGAATGGGCATGTTATAAGCGAGACGGAACAGTTCAAGTTCCTAGGCGTACGGATAGATAGTAAGCTGTTGTGGAAAGCCCATGTTCAGGATCTTGTTCAGAAACTAAATGCTGCTTTATTTACCTTTAGAACAGTATCTGAAATAAGTGACATTTCAACACGAAAAGTAGTCTACTTCGCATATTTTCATACGCTTATGTCATATGGTATTATTTTTTGGGGTAATTCTTCTGATTCAAAAAGGGTATTTTTGGCTCAAAAACGGGCTGTTCGAGCTATATGTGGTGTAAGTTCTAGAACCTCTTGTCGACCCTTATTCAATAGTCTGGGAATTCTGACATTGCCCTCACAGTATATATTTTCTTTAATGTCGTTTGCTGTTAGCAATATTAGCTTATTCCCAAGAGTTAGCAGCTTTCACTCAGTTAATACTAGGCAGAAATCAAATCTGCATGTGGAATGCACTTCCTTGACTCTTGCGCAGAAAGGAGTGCAGTATTCTGCTGCATCCATTTTCAATAAGCTACCACAAGAACTCAAAAATCTTAGCAGTAGCCCAAATGCTTTTAAGTCTAAACTGAAGAGTTTCCTCATGGCTCACTCCTTCTATTCTGTCGAGGAGCTCCTGGAAGAGCTAAAAAATTAAGCAAATTCCAGTGTTACATTCTTGATTTTCTTTATTTAAACTAATGATGTGTCGCCTGAATATGTTTCTTATATTTCATTTTATCTGTTTCTACAATCGTGTTATAATTTCATGTATTGACTCGTTCCATGACCATGGAGACTTCTCCTTAATGTGGTCCCACGGAACAATAAATAAATAAATAAAATAAACTTTCTGCTCCTATCTTTGAGGTATAGCCACCTGTTTGATAAACCATTTATTCCTACAAGGTTAGCTTCCTGTAATAGTATTTGATGGTTCACTGCGTGAAAGGCTTTTGATAAATCACAATGTAATCCTGCTCTCACAATTTTCGTATTTAGGGACTCCAAATCATTACGTATAAAAGCACAGATTGGTTGTTTGGTTGACAGAACCTTTCAGAAACCACACTGTCTTTTGCTGAGAATATTAAGACTATCTAGATGTTCCAAAATTCTTGTATACATGAGTTTTTCCAGTATCATGGAAAAATCAGTCAAGAGATATATTTAGTTGTAATTTGTAAAATCTCTTTTTTCACCTTTGATGATGCATATTTGAATTTGTCAGGCACAATGTCTTCACGTAACATTCACTGAAAATGTGGCTAATAACATAACTTACATTTTAACAAATTGCTAGAGATATTATCTACTTAAGTGAAATATTCATTTTTCAGAGAGGATTGTTCTTTCAGTTTCAGATACTGTATCAGGGCTAATATGAATTTCATTTATATTTCTGGGGATAGTATTCCACATGAGACTCAGTCCTTCAATGAACTGAGCCCTTGCAGCATATTTGCTCTATATCTTTACCTAACCTACACTTAAAAAACCACAGTGAAGTGCATGACAGATTGTACATCCCAGCCACATATTAATTGCAGGAAGAACAATTGTTTGAATGGCTCTGTGCATGGGGTAAGTATTCTAATCTTATCATCACAACCCCTATGTGAGCAATACCTAGGGAGTTTTAGTATATTCCGAGAGTCATCACTTAAAGCCGGTTCTTGAAACTTTGTTAGTAGACTTCCTGAGGGCTGTTTACATCTATCTTCAAGAGTATGCCAGTTCAGATTCTTTAGTATGTCTGTGACACTCTCCCATGGATCAAACAAACCTGTAACCATTCATGCCACCCTTCTCTGTATATGTTCAGTATCCCTTGTTATTCATATATGGTATGTCTCCCACAAACTTGAACAATACTCTAGAACCAGTTACACGAGTGATTTGTTAGCAGTCTCCTTTGTAGACTGGTTGCACTTCCCCAGTATTCTACCAATAAACTGAAGTCTACCACCTACTCTACCCATGACTGAGCATATGTGATCATTTGATTTTATATCCCTACAAAGTGTTATACCCAGCTATTGTATGAGTTGGCCCATTCCAACAGTGACTCACTGATATTATAGTCCTAGAATACAACTTTTTTTTTTCATTTAGTGTTCAAAAATGTTCAAATGTGTGTGAAATCTTATGGGACTTAACTGCTAAGGTCATCAGTCCCTAAGCTTACACACTACATCATCATCATCATCATTTAAGACTGATTATGCCTTTCAGCGTTCAGTCTGGAGCATAGCCCCCCTTATACAGTTCCTCCATGATCCCCTATTCAGTGCTAACATTGGTGCCTCTTCTGATGTTAAACCTATTACTTCAAAATCATTCTTAACCAAATCCAGGTACCTTCTCCTCAGTCTGCCCCGACTCCTCCTACCCTCTACTGCTGAATCCATGAGTCTCTTGGGTAACCTTGCTTCTCCCATGTGTGTAACATGACACCACCATCTAAGCCTGTTCGCCCTGACTGCTACATCTATAGAGTTCATTCCCAGTTTTTCTTTGATTTCCTCATTGTGGACACCCTTCTGCCATTGTTCCCATCTACTAGTACCTGCAATCATCCTAGCTACTTTCATATCCGTAACCTCAACCTTGTTGATAAGGTAACCTGAATCCACCCAGCTTTCGCTCCCATACAACAAAGTTGGTCGAAAGATTGAATGGTGCACAGATAACTTAGTCTTGGTACTGACTTCCTTCTTGCAGAAGAGAGTAGATCGTAGCTGAGCGCTCACTGCATTAGCTATGCTACAACTCGCTTCCAGTTCTTTCACTATGTTGCCATCCTGTGAGAATATGCACCCTAAGTACTTGAAACCGTCCACCTGTTCTAACTTTGTTCCTCCTAATTGGCACTTAATCCATTTATATTTCTTTCCCACTGACATTACTTTCGTTTTGGAGATGCTAATCTTCATACCATAGTCCTTACATTTCTGATCTAGCTCTGAAATATTACTTTGCAAACTTTCAATCGAATCTGCCATCAAACTAAGTCATCCGCATATGCAAGACTGCTTATTTTGTGTTCACATATCTTAATCTCACCCAGCCAGTCTATTGTTTTCAACATATGATCCATAAATAATATGAACAACAGTGGAGACAGGTTGCAGCCTTGTCTTACCCCTGAAACTACTCTGAACCATGAACTCAATTTACCGTCAATTCTAACTGCTGCCTGACTATCCATGTAAAGACCTTTAATTGCTTGCAAAAGTTTGCCTCCTATTCCATAATCTTGTAGAACAGACAATAACTTCCTCCTAGGAACCCGGTCATATGCCTTTTCTAGATCTATAAAGCATAGATACAATTCCCTGTTCCACTCATAACACTTCTCCATTATTTGCCGTAAGCTAAAGATCTGGTCCTGACAACCTCTAAGAGGCCTAAACCCACACTGATTTTCATCCAATTGGTCCTCAACTAATACTCGCACTTTCCTTTCAACAATACCTACGAAGATTTTACCCACAACACTGATTAAAGAGATACCTCTGTAGTTGTTACAATCTTTTCTGTTTCCATGTTTAAAGATTGGTGTGATTACTGCTTTTGTCCAGTCTGATGGAACCTGTCCCAACTCCCAGGCCATTTCAATTATCCTGTGTAGCCATTTAAGACCAGACATTCCACTGTATTTGATGAGTTCCGACTTAATTTCATCCACCCCAGCCGCTTTATTGCACTGCAATCTACTGACCATTTTTTCCACTTCCTCAAATGTGATCCTATTTCCATCATCATTCCTATCCCATTCTACCTCGAAATCTGAAACATTACTGATCGCATTTTCACCTACATTGAGCAACTCTTCAAAATATTCCCTCCATCTGCCCAAGGCATCCACAGGATTCACCAGCAGTTTTCCTGACCTGTCCAAAATACTTGTCATTTCCTTCTTACCTCCCTTTCGAAGACTGCTAATTACACTCCAGAATGGTTTTCCAGCAGCTTGACCCATAGTCTCCAACCTGTTTCCAAAGTCTTCCCACGATTTCTTCTTGGATGCTGCAATTATCTGTTTGGCTTTGTTTCTTTCTTCAGCATAACTTTCTCTGTCTACCTGGGTTCTGGTATGTAGCCATTTTTGATACGCCTTCTTTTTCCTTTTACAGGCTGCCTTGACTGTATCATTCCACCAAGCTGTTTGCTTCATCCTACTTTTACACAGTACTGTTCCAAGACATTCTTTAGCCACTTCTAGTACTGTGTCCCTGTACCTTGTCCATTCCTTTTCCAATGACTGTAATTGACTACATTCAACTAACTGGTACCTATCTGAGATCGCTGTTATGTACTTGTGCCTGATTTCCTTATCCTGAAGTTTCTCCACTCTTATCCTCCTACATATGGACCTGACCTCCTGCACTTTCAGCCTCACAATCCCAATTTCACTGCAGATTAAATAATGATCAGTGTCATCAAAGAATCCCCTGAATACACGTGTGTCCCTCACAGCCTTCCTGAATTCCTGATCTGTTATTATATAGTCAATGATAGATCTGGTTCCCCTGCCTTCCCAAGTATACCGGTGAATGTTCTTATGTTTAAAAAAGGAGTTTGTGATTACTAAGCCCATACTGGCACAGAAATCCAAGAGTTGTTTCCCGTTCCTGTTGGCCTCCATATCCTCTCCAAATTTACCCATAACCTTTTCATACCCTTCTGTTCAATTTCCAATCCTGGCGTTAAAATCAGCCATGAGCAGAACACTGTCCTTGTCCTTTACTCTAACAACTACATCACTGAGTGCCTCTTAAAAACTATCCATCTTATCTTGATCTGTCCCTTCACAATGCGAATATACTGACACAATCCTAATTTTCTTGCTAGACACTGTCAAATCTATCCACATCAGTCGTTCGTTTACATACCTTATTGCAACTACGCTGGTTCCATTTCTTTCCTGATGTAAAGCCCTACACCTCACTGTGCTATTCCTGCTTTGACTCCTGACAGGTAGACCTTGTATTCTCCCACTTCCTCTTCTTTCTCACCCCCTTACCCAAATGTCACTAACAGCTAAAACGTCCAGCCCCATCTTACTTGCAGGCTCTGCCAGCTCTACCTTCTTCCCAGAATAGGCCCCATTGATATTAATAGCTCCCCATCTCATTACCATTTGTTTGCCAAGTCGTATCTTAGGAGTCCCTGGTTTGTCAGTTAGAGGTGGGACTCCGTCACCTCCAAAGGTCCGATTATTGCCAGCATCATATTTAAAGTACCAGGGAAGCAGGTTGCTAGCCTTACTTGCCCCGAGTCCCATTGGGTTTTACCCCTAACGGCTGAGGGACTAACCGGTGGATTTGGTAGTCTTTGCCGCATGAGCACAAAGGTGACCACGACTCAGAATATGTCCGAGATGCCCAGCCTTATTCCAAAGTAACTGGTATCCCGACTGTCGGGACCACTTACTTGGCCACTCATACGTTGCCCGTGGTTCATGAACTAGGACATGACTACAGGAACCCACACCATGAACACACTACTTAACCTAAATTATCCTAAGAACAAACACACACACCCATGCCCGAGGGAGGACTCAAACCTCTGCCAGGACCAGCCGCACAGTCCATGACTGCAGTGCCTTAGACCGCTCGGCTAACCCTGCACAGCTTCATTTAGTACAGAGCATAATTTTATATTTTTGAACATGTAAAGCAAGTTACCAATCTTTGTACCACTTTAATGTCTTATTAAGATCTAGCTGAATTTTACACAGCTTGTTTCAGACAGTACTTCATTATAGATAACTGGATCATCTGCAAAATGTCTGAGGTTACTATTCATATTTTCTGTAAGGTCATTAATGTACAGCATGAACATCAAGGGTCCCAACACACTTCTCTGGGGCACACCCAAAGTTACCTCTACATCTGATAATGACTCTCAATCCAAGGTAACATGCTGAATCCTCCCTACCATACAGTTCTCAATCTAGTCACAAATTCACTTGATGCCTTACGTGATTGTACTTTTGACAATAAGCATAAGTATGATACTGAATCAAATGCTGCTTAGAAATCAAGAAATATTGCATGTACCTGATGGCCTTCATCCTAAGCTTTCAGTAAGTTATGTGAGAAAAGTGCAGTCGGGTTTCACATGATCAATGTTTTCAGAATCCATATGGGTTGGCGTTGAGGAGGACATTCTGTTCGAGATACCTCATTATGTTTGTGCTGAGAATATGATGTACAGTTGTACAAAAAATCAATGTCAAGGATATTGGATGGTAGATTTATGGACCACTTCTACTTGCCTTCTTGAAGATGTGTGTGTCCTGTGCTTTTTTCCAAGAACGGGGCACCGTTGTTTAAGGGATCTGCAATAAACTATAGTTAGAAGATGGGCTATGTCAGCTGCAAAATCAGTACATAATCTGATAGTGATTCCATTGGGCCGTAGAGCTTTGTTCAGTTTTAACGATTTCAGCTGTTTCTCAACACCACTGACACTAATACTTATTTCACTCATCTTTTCAGTGAAACAAGGAGTAAATTGAGGTAGTCCTTCTGGGTTTTCATTTGTAAAGGAACATTTGATGACAGAGTCAAGCATTTCCAGCATTGCTTTGTTACTCTCAGTTTCAGTTGCTGTCTCATTCGCTATGGAATGGACACTAACTTTGGTTCCCCATACAGCCTTTACATACAAATGGAATTTCTTTGGGTTTTTATCATTTGGTAATATTCTGCCAGAGTAGTCACTGAAGGCTTCATGCATTGCTCTCTTGCCAGCCAAACACTTTTCATTCAGCATCTCTCTATCTATAGCCCTATGCTTTGTTTTAAACCTATTATGTGGTATCTCTGTTTCTTTAGAAGTTTCTTTACAGTGACAGTATACCATGGAGGGCCCCTCCTATTTTGAATTATTCTACTGGGCAAGTATGCAGTGTAATGTCAATTATTCTTTTAAACTTGAGCCATAGATCCTCTACATGCTCCTGTGCTGTGCTAAAAATTTCAGGTTCCTCATTGAGATATGACACTAGTGATTTTTTTATCTAGTTTACTGAATGTATATATCTTTCTGCTTGTTTTAGTTGTCTTTTATACTTTGGTATTCATTGTTGGCAAAGTCACATCATGGTCACTGATACTAGTTTCGATGTGAGCATCCTTGAAGAGGTCAAGTCTGTTTGTTGCCATTAGATCAAATATGTTTCCATCATGAGTGGGCTTCCAAATTATGTGTTCTAGATAGTTTTCAGAGAAGGCATTTAGTAATGTTTCATAGGAAGTCTTATTGCACTCACCACTAACAAAACTGTAATTTTCTCAACTGATTGTTGGATGATCAAAGTCTCCAGTGCTGGTTAAGTATAAGTGGGGAATGTACATACAAGTGATCTGAGGTTTTCTCTACAGTTTTCAGTTACATCAGGAGATGAGTCTGGTGGGTGATAGTGAGATCCAGTTAGCCTACCATTTTTTGCCCAACCCCCATGCTAAGCCTTGCCAAAATAGCCTACGCACAGCTTCACTTTCTGTCTTGGTTGATTTTATTTTCATATCTCCTATGACACATAAACCACCACCATTTCCCATTTTCCTATCCTTTTGATACACATTTAAATTTTCTGCAAAACTCTCACTGCCATTAATTTTATGTTTTAACCAGCTCTGATTCTAACAAGTGGTGTTTGCTGTAAATATTGACTACATTTTCAGGATTGGATACAAGATTTCCTAGCTGTTTAGTTTTGAAGTTTTCTGAAGTTCTTTTGTTCTTTCCAAACTCCATTCTACAATAAGTCATATAATCTTCATTTTATTATTGGAATTATCAATTTCTTGTTCATGCTTCTGATTTTTGTTTCAAATTCTTTAGGATTTTACAGTAAATTTTAAAGTGACTAATTTATGTTGTTTCTTATGCATCCTAACTACAATGTAAAGTTCCCTCTTTCTTTTGCTTGATTGTTTACTTCCCTTTGAGATCCAGAGTTTGTTCACTGGCAATGTATTGCTTTTAACAAACATTTTTTGAGAAACCTCTTTATTTATGAATATATTAAATTTCTTGTCAACTTTAT
The DNA here is from genome assembly GCF_023864275.1 of Schistocerca cancellata. Taxonomy (NCBI): domain Eukaryota; kingdom Metazoa; phylum Arthropoda; class Insecta; order Orthoptera; family Acrididae; genus Schistocerca; species Schistocerca cancellata. The sequence continues at coordinate 360,069,279 of NC_064631.1, forward strand.
CTAACATCACCTCATCTACCTGTCCTAATACCATTTGGGTATTAGCAGATTCCAGTACTCGTCTTCTACCCTAAGGTATTTAAATTTGGACAAAGTGAAGAAGGCGTAACTGAATTAATTTGTACTTAGCTTTTTGGTGTTGTTGAAGTTTTGGGCAATTTCCCCCAGGCTGCTGCTGCATTTTGCGCCAGTGTTTTTTTTTAAGGATCTGGTAAGAGGTTTGACATTTGTCTTTAAATAAAAAGTCTTGCCAATGATGTCATTTTCCACCAGATGGATTACTTCCAAATTCTGATAACACTTTCACTACTGGTGTAATACCAGAACAAATGCTATAATCACTCATTTGCTTGTACAATGCTATGTAGTATATGAAACTATTTTTCAACAATTATGGAAAGGATAGATTGCTACTCACTGTAAAGATGACATGTTGAGTCATAGACAGGCACAACTAAAATAATGTTGCACATTAACCTTTCAGCCAAAGCCTTCATCAGAAAAGAGCACACATGCATTCACACAAGCAAACACACTCAACACTCACACATGACCATTATCTCTGGCTGCTCAGGCCAGAGTGAAACTTAAATGCATCAAACAGGAGCAACAATCCATAGTGAAGTGGAGAAGGGGAAGGGATACCAGGGGATGGGTGGGGGAAGAGGAAAGAGTATTGCCTGGCGAAGTATGCAGGGACTAGAGATGGCAGATAAGACTATCCAGTGCAGTGCCAAGAGGTTGTGGAGGAGGGAATGAAGGGGAAAAGGCAGTGGAAAGGAGAAGAGTAGAAAAAAGGAAATGATCAGTGGGTACATTGGCTGTGCACAGTATGGGTGGGAATGTGAGTGGGGATGAGGTGACAGAACAGAGGGGGCAGCAACTATCGAGTGGATGGTGTGGGGACAGTAAATCACCATAGGTTGAGGCTGGGATGATTCTGGGAGTGGAGAATGTGTTTTAAGGATAACTCTCATCTACACAGTTCAGAAGAGCTTTTGGTGGAGGGGAGGATGCAGATCGTCTGCATTGTGAACTAGTCATTGAAACCAAGTATGCTATGTTCAGTTGCATGTTGTGTATCATGGTGGTCATTTTGCTCTTGGCCACAATTTGGCAGGGGTCATCCATCTTAGTGGATCACTGTTTGGTAGTCATACCAATATAACAAGGTGAGCAACAAGTGTGGCAGAGCTGATACATTACATGGCTGCTTTCACAGGTGTCCAAGCCTCTGATGGGGTAGGATAAGCCTGTGACATGACTGTAATAGGAAGTGCTGCATGGGTGGACTGTGGAGGTCTTGCACCTGGGTCTTCCACAGGGATATGATCTCTGAGGAAAGGGTTGAGATTGGGAGTGGCATAGAGATGGAATAAGATGCTGTGGAGGTTGGGTGGGTGACGGGACTCATTCCAGAAGAGATGGGAAGGGAATAAGATGCTGTGGAAGTTGGGTGGGTTACGGGACTCATTCCAGAAGAGATGGGAAGGATCTTCAGTAGGATGTCTCTGATATCAGGGCATGATGACAGGTAATCAAAGCCCTGGTGAATGATGTGGTCCAGTTGTTCCAGTGCAGGGTGGTAATGGGTGACATGGGGGGTGTTCCTTTGTAGCTGGTTCTTGGGATTGTGGGAGGATATGGTATGTGTGTGGATATGCCATGGGAAATCTGTTTGGGGACTAGTTATAGGTAATGATTGTTTATGAAGGCGTTTGTGAAACCTTCAGCATACCAGGCAATGGAGCTGCCGTCACTGCAGATACTCTGTCCATGGGTGCCAGGTGGTAGGCTGAATGGTAGGGATTTTTTGGTGTGGAAGTGATGGCAACTGTCAAAATGCATGTACTGTTGCTGGTTTGTGGGTTTAATGTGGACAGAGACGTGGATGGAGCCCTCAGAGAGAGGAGGCCAATGTCCAGGAAGGTGGCACGCTGAGTTGAAAAGGATCAAGTGAAGTGGATGGGAGAGACGGTTGTAAAGGAATGAGGATAGAATGTTCTGGCTCTGAGTCCAGTTCGTGTAGATATCATCAATGAACCTGAACTAGATCAGTGATTTGGGGTTTTGGGAGACTAGGAAGATTTCCTCTGGATGGCACATTAACAGATTGGCATAGGAGGATGCCATGTGGATGCCCATGGCAGTGGTGCGGATTCCCTTCAAAGGATAAGTCGTGTGTTTCAGTATACGAGGGTTGTACCAAAAGTAAGGTTCCCATAACATGGCTCACAACCTGTCCTCACAGCTTTAATTTTGCCAGCATCTCATCTCCTACCTACCAGACTTCACAGAAGCTCTTCTGCAAACCTTACAGAACTAGCACTCCTGGAAGGAAGGATATTGCGGAGACAGGGCTTAGCCACAGCCTGGGGGATGTTGGCAGAGCAGTTGATAGAGCACTTTCCCGCAAAAGGCAAAGGTCCCTATTTCAAGTCTCGGTCCAGCACACAGTTTTAATCAGCCAGGAAGTTTCGTATCAGCACACACTCTGCTGCAGAGTAAAAATCTCATTCTGAAAGGTTCCCATATTTTTCACAAATAAAAAACATTGTTTATTGTTATTAATTTATACATTGTTGAAAATATTACACATTTGTGTATTTTTCAACATAGTCTCCATTTTTTTCGACACACTTTTGAAGTCGGTGCTCCAGCTTTTGTATTCCTAAGTCAAAGAAGACCCCAACAACCCATTGAGGAAGCATGTGACCTCTGCTCAGATTTCATCATCGCTCATGAAGCGTTTGCCACCTAAGTATTCCTTTAGCTTGAGTCCAACAACTTCTTCTTGTTGCCTCCCCCCTCACATTGTTGAAGAAACTTGTGAGCACAGTCAAGGCATTGCTTCTTGTGCCCATCAGTCAGCATCTGGGGGACCCAGTGAGCACACACCTTGTGCTAACTCAGTGTTTCTGTTAAAGTTCTTTCAATTGTGCTGTGGAAAGCATCAGGAATGCATTCAACAAGTTCACACACAGTGACCCTCTGATCTTTGAGCAGCTCACTGTTGATCTTTTGGACAATCACATCCAAAACCAGAGGTCTTCCACTCTGTTCTTCATCGTGAACTTCCATGTGACCCTCAGCAAAAGCCCTGCACCATTTGCAGACATGCTGAATGGACATGCACTCTTCCCCATAAACCTCAGTCAGTTGCCAATGAATCTCCATGGGCGGTAACTTACTTGCGTGGAGAAACCGGATTACTGCTCGAACCTTGCATGTGGCGGGAGCGGCAATCAACACTTCCATCTCCAACGGCTGCCAAACCAACACTGAGTGATGTAGCAAATCATGGACGGGCAGGTTGGAGACTGGGGGAACCACTGCGCATGGCACTGTTGTCGGATTTAGCCTAGCACCTTCCCACGAGGCTGTAGCTAATTGGGAACCTTACTTTTGGTACAACACTCACAGTTAGTACAGTGTATGAGGAATGAGGTAATGGGTTTGGCATCTGAAGGACATTGGGGGTAGCAGTGTTCAGTAGCAGCAAGACCATGGGCATGAGGGATGTTGATGTATGGAGAAGTCACATCAACAGTGACGACAGGGATCGAGGAGATAAAAGGGATGGGGATGGTGGAGAGCTGGTAAAGGAAGTGGTTGGCATCTTTGATGTGGGGGGAGGCTAGATTTTGGGCAATAGGTTGGAGGTGTTGGTCAATGAAGGCAAAAATTATTTCTGTGGGAGCACAACAACCAGCTACAATGGGTGTCCAGGATTGTTGGGTTTGTGGATTTTGGGGAGTATGTAGAAGGTGGATGTGTGGGATTTGATAGTGATTAGGAGTGAACTGATTCAGGGGAGAGGTCCTGGAAAGGGCATAAGGCTTCAAGCAGGGATTGAATGTTATGTTGGACTTTCAGGATGGGATCACTCTGGCAGAGTTTATAGATGGAGGAGTCAGATAATTGGTGGAGGCCTTCTGCCACGTACTCAGTGTTGCCACGTACTCAGTGTGATTCATGATGACAGTGGTACAGCTTTTGTTTGCAGATATGATCATTATGTTAGGATCTGTTTTAGACCATGTGTGGCTGTCCTCTCTTCTCCTGAAAGGTTACTGTTTTTAGGAAGAGATCTGGGGAAGGATGGTGAGGCCAAGTTGGAAGCAAGGAATTCCTGGAAGGTGACCAATGGGTGCTTAGGTGGATCATGGTTGGACAGTGGTATGAACTCAGAGTTGCAGGGTTCAGTGTTGGGATTAGGTTGGCTTTGGTTGAAGGGGATGGTGGCAAAGAAATATTTCCATTGCAGCAATCAGGAGAAGGACATTGGATCCTTGTCAAGTCCAACATGGCTAAATTTGTGTGTAGGGTTGAAGATGAGGCCTTTGAATAGAACTAGGGGGATGAAAGGCTAACATCAGTGTTCTGGGATTGTTTCAGTGATGGATTTAGCATAGAGTTGGAAGGGAGTTTTGAGGGATGTGGCAAGTAAAAAAGGTCAGCTAGGTAGAGTCTGAGTGCTATGAGGGCTTGACAAGGATGCACACTGTGGGTACGATAGGGGTAGGATGGTGTCCCAAGGTGGCAGTAGGATATCAGCAGGCTGGATAACTTATGGAGGTGGTTTCTTGAATGCTTGTCCAGGTGCTGGAGTGCAAGAGATTCAATTTTAGAGATGTGATGTACATAGTAGGGATTGCACAGTAGTAGTATCTTGCAGAGGTGGTTCTGGACTTGGGTGCCATGGAAATGTGTTTCTGCAGCAGCAGGTTTGTGAGAAACAGGGAGTGACAGCATGAGGAACACAGAGTGATGGAATCTGAAAAAGTGGAGGTCTTTGTGAGAGAAGAAGTGGGATCCACAGAAAGGAATTTTTATTGGAATTTTGAGCTCAGTTTCTGTGCCTGTAAGTGCATCAGAAACGTAAATTTGAGCAGCAAATCATGTGTCCAAGCCACAGAAACACAGCAAGATGCAGTGTTCACAAATGAGCAGGAGAAAACATCAACCCAACAACACAAAAACATTTTTGGCACAAAAAATGAGCTTGTCACTAGCCAAATACTACAGTGATGATATGGTGTACTAATTTTGACCTGTAGCTGATTTTGGTTGGCCGCCACAGGACACATACGATGTAAAATAAGAGGGAAAAAAACAACCACTAGGGATGCCATAACAGTGGTGAAACATGTTTGGGTGTTAAAACAGAAACAGAACAATCATTTGTGTACTTGCAAAAAGGCAGACCCATCCCTAATTCATTATTAGGAATTTTTATGGTTAGGCATTTGGAGGCAGGGGAAGCGGATTTTACAGTTTAGGCAGTTTTTAAGGAATAGGATATGGGACTGACTTTTAGCAAGGGAAATGGATAATTTTCTGAATTCGTGCAGAAATATGGAGTAGGGATCCATTGTGGCAGGGATGGTATTGGGGAAATGGAAAAATGGGGGTGTTAGATGGTTCTGGGGGGAGATGGTTAACAGAAAAACATACTTAAAAATGTATACACTCACACACAAACTCATAAAAATATGTAAAAATACACACAAAGAAATATGTAAAAACATTAAGAAACATGGAAAAAACAATGGAATGGCTGTGGTATTGAAATATGCGCACATTGAGAAAAAGGAAGAGAGATGGGCGGGGGTAATTATTTAGGTCAAGGTTCACAATTCCGTGTGACACAAATAGATGTGGAAAACAGATGTGAAAATATGTGAGGATAAGGGAAGAAATATGGTCACTATGATTCCAAATCACGTTTGATTATTACTACTTGCAAGTACACTGCACTGTCGACATACTGAGGGTTATATTCCTGCTGCTTATTCTGCCAGTAATTTTATTTTCATAAGTTTGAAGGGACTTGTGAAGCAAATCATTATGAGTATGACCATATCACTTAGTATTCTCTTAATTTGAAGTCAGTAAACAATGAAAAATTGTAATGATTTCAAGACATTTTCTTAGATTTGTCACTGACAACTTGCCCAGGTTTGAATGGCAGAAGCAGTGAATCTACATGGCTCATTTGTCAGGCATTGCTAAAATGTTCAGAAAAAGAAGTTTTTGTCTTTACATTTTACCTCGCAGCAATGTATAAGTAAGAAAATTGTGGAACAGTCCCACAACTGTTAACTTCATTACCAAAAAAAGGGAATGAAAAATACCCACACTACAAGTAAATTGTTATATCTGCTGTATGCTGAGTTAAATATCTTATTTTGCAACTGAGAAGACTGGATTGATGTAGTATCACCACTTCATATGCTGTATAACAACATAAATTCTTGGAAAATCTAGAGTGGAATGATGACAATATTATGACAAGGTTAGATTGCTAATCATCGTATAGAGGTGATGCTGAGTCGCAGACAGGCACAATAAAAAGACTGCTAATCACATGAGCTTTCAGCCAAAAGGCCTTCCTCTAAGGTAGACAACACATACAATCACACAAACACAATTCACACACACATGACCGCTACCTCTGGCCACCAAGGTGAGACTGTGAGCAACTGTGCATGATGGGAGAAGCAGCCTGGGTGGTGGGGGTAAGGAAGAGACTGGGTAGGGGATGGTAAGAGATAGCAGGATATAGGTGGGGGAATGTGGAATGTGGTGGGGCAGCTCAGTGCAGTCAGATGGTTAGAGTGCGGGGGGGGGATTACAGAAATGAAGGACAGGACATATTGCAGGGAGACAGACCAAATGTGCATTTCAAACAAGCTGGTGCTGGTAGGAGGGGTGCAGATGGCACAGGCTGTGAACCAGTCATTGAAGAGGAAAACATTGTACTGGGCAGCATACTCAGTAACTGAGTTGTCCTGCTCTCTCGTAGTTTGTTGCTGGCTATTTATGCGGACAAACAGCACATTGTTTGTCATGTTCACGTAGAGCACAGGGCAGTGGTTGCATCTTTAGCTTGTAGATCACATGACTGCTTTCAGAAGTAGCCCTGCCTTTGAAGAAACAGGTGATTCTTGCAAACAGACTGGAGTAGATGGTGATGGGAAGATGTATGGGACATGTCTTGCATCTAGGTCTATTACAAGGATATGAGCCATGAGGCAAGGGGTTGGGAACAGTGGTGCTGTAGGGATGAATGAGGATATTGTGTAGGTTCAGTGGGTGGCAGAATACCACTGTGGGTGGAGTGAGAAGGATAGTGAGGAGGAGATTCCTCATTTCAGGCCACAATGAGAGGTAGTCAGAACCCTCGTGAAGAATGTTGTTGAATTGCTCCAGTGCTGTGTGGTACTGAATCATGAAGGGAATGTATGGCCAGATGGTGGAACTTTGTGAGGTGGGAGGTAGGATAGATAGGGCATGGGAGATCTGCTTCTGTACAAGGATAATTTTGATCAGTGAAACCCTTAGTATAAGTGAACAGATTAAACAGCAAAGGTGGCTAGGCTGTATGGAAGGGACTTCTTAGTATGGAATGTGTGGCAGCTGTCAAAGTGAATGTATTGCTGGTGTGTGTTAGGTTTGATGTGGGCAAAGGTACTGATGTAGTCATCTTTGAGGTGGAGATCAACATCAATGAAGGTGGTTTGTTGGGTTGAGGAGGACCAGATGAAGCAAATGGGGAACAAGGAGTTGATATTCTGGAGGAATGTGGATAGAGTCTCCTCACTCTCAATCCAGATCACAAAGAAGTCATCAATGAATTTGAAAATTGTGAATGACCGGGAAGGAGGTTGAAGGTTTGGAATCCATCAGGCATTGGGAAAGGGAGTGTTCAATAGGAGCAAGGCCGAGGGCTTTATTTGTGTTCATAAAAAAGGGCGATGGCATCAACAGTGACAAGCAGGATACTGTGTGGTAAAGGAACAGGAACTGAGGAGTGTTAGGGGAAGAAATAGTTGATGTCGTTTATCTAGGAGGGTAGGTCTATGACAGCAGAGATTCTCTCATTGCGGCCACAATGACTGGCCACAATGAGGCATCCTGGATGAATTCATGAACCTTTCACAATATTCTCTCATATTTCCTCTGTTTCTCCTATCGTACCATGGAGCAGTCCTAAAAACTTCAATAACATTACTTTTTTTCTCTCTGGACCTTTATTCTCTCAGAAAAGCTGACTCAAATTCCTCAAAAGTTTCACATTTACTTGGTGCATCTACTCCATAATCTAAACTCTCATGTTTTAAACAAGCTCTGACTCTCCTTAATTTATCTTTCTCTGTCCAGTCTACTGTAAACTGACTCTTCAAACTTTATAAAAGACACCAGATGCACTTCTTCTTTGGATCAAACACTATATTATTAAAACTACTACCATCCCTCACATGCGAAACCATAACTGAAGCTGTACAATGTCCATCTTGTACTGTTCTTTCTAAAGTTCCTACTCTATTCTCAATCACAGTAGTGGTCTCTTTACTTTCTTCCACTTCTGCCTTAATCTTTTGACTGTGTTTCTGAAAAATATAATCACAATACTGCTTTACCTCAGTCTTTCTCCATTCACATTCTTTAGCTTGGGCTTCAATATTTTTCTCCAAGCGATTTACCTTTTCCTCCACCCTTTCTCAAATTTTATTTGTTTTTCATTTAACTTGGACTCATTTTCTTTGATTGTCTCCTTAACCTCATCTTTGAACTTTTCAACATATTTTCCCATGTCTAACTTGACCTCAGAAATTCTCCTTTCTAATCACTCCTCAAATTCTTTTTTTAAATTTGTTCAACCTTTGTTCAAATTTTATATCTAGATTTTTGAGCTCATCTCCCATTTCCTTTTGAGATTTGTTAATGACTTCCATCTGTCTAATCATTTCTTTGTTAACCAGCTTCTATCTGTCCACCCATCCCTTCCGTTTTTGCTAACAGCAATGCTAACATATTTTCTATTCCTCCCTTCTCATCTACATGTCTTTTGACACACGGTTCCACTTTAATATTTGGTCCTTTCTCCACTTTTTCCATAAAAAAACTCTGCTGCTTTGCTTTTCCCTTGGTCACCTACGCACTCCATGAAGCTAGCTACTCGTTCATCCTCTTTGACCATCACATTGTATTTATTATAAAGGCAAACACAAACAAAAACAAATTTCACCTATTGCCAAAATTTCAAAACTTCAATCCTTAGATTAACAGATTCTTCAAGACACCATCAATATAATACTGTCCTGTTGCTACACGGTCAACATATGTAGTGATCCAGCTACATACAGCTAACAAAATTAAGACCTAACCTGCTATGTTATCTAGTTCAGCTATGAATCAAGACATATGTAGTGATCATGACTCAGCCCTTCCACTAAATTTTCTCCAAACTATCATAAAACACTGAGTCAATACTGCTCATTGCAAATCTGACATGGTGCGAGGGAAAAAAAACCACTCTCTGATTTCTGTTAACAAAACTTTGACCATTTTGCCTAACATTTATCTCTGCATAGACAGTTAAGTACAGTACAACTGCATGCATATATGTTTATGATGATGTGGCAATAGGACATTTACTTCTAAGTGAACACACACTGCTCAGTCTGACACTTGTTATTATGTTTACTTGCATCTGCATATATTGCACGAATCAGGTGTAAACAGCTCTGCTGTCATTGTCTGTTGCATTCAGCTTAATGGCAGATGCCAAAATTCAAGCAAATACAATGCCTAAATAATTGCATATTAAATTCATTCACAGAAATTATGGTGCACACGTGTTTCACACTCGCCAAAAGACACTTAAAATAGTAGACAGTGGCAGCAGCACTAAAATTATGAATGAAAGAAGTAGGCATAGGGTTTGAAACAACTACACTAATGGAGGTAAACAATGTCTACATTAATAACAAAATTTCGCTAACATGACATTTATTTTAAAGAAGAAAGAAATTAAAGGTTAGTTGCTTTGACCAAGATCCAAACAGAAAGTTTACAATTTTAATAGTTGTTTTAGCCTTTGATGAGAGCTAAAGCAGCTATCCTTATCTGTTACGATGCTGGCAGTGAGGTGCAATGTCGTCAGCAGCTTATTGTTGCAGATGGTGTGTTGAAATCAGTTCTGCAATGTGTAGATGCTGCAGATGAATTATCTCATGTGGAAGTTTACTTTCCAATCAGCAACGATTTCATCAGTAGCATATTATAGGCCACTGGATAGTTGGACATTGTTACAGTTGTTGCCTACATTCAGCTTTGCACAAGCGATTTATTATGTCTCTCAGTCACAGTGCTGAAGTAACACAGTTCAGGAGAGGGTTTTAAAGTTATTTTGAACATGGGATTACAGTCTGTTCATTTACCACATGAATAATGCAACCACAAAATTGCCACTGTTGGCAGTAAAATGCACACTCATAATAAACGGATTCTATATGCCTGTGGCACAATTGATGGTTCATGCACACAGTAGTCAGTGGTGGAGCAAATATGAATATACACTCCTGGAAATTGAAATAAGAACACCATGAATTCATTGTCCCAGGAAGGAGAAACTTTATTGACACATTCCTGGGGTCAGATACATCACATGATCACACTGACAGAACCACAGGCACATAGACACAGGCAACAGAGCATGCACAATGTCGGCACTAGTACAGTGTATATCCGCCTTTCGCAGCAATGCAGGCTGCTATTCTCCCATGGAGACGATCGTAGAGATGCTGGATGTAGTCCTGTGGAACGGCTTGCCATGCCATTTCCACCTGGCGCCTCAGTTGGACCAGCGTTCGTGCTGGACGTGCAGACCGCGTGAGACGACGCTTCATCCAGTCCCAAACATGCTCAATGGGGGACAGATCCGGAGATCTTGCTGGCCAGGGTAGTTGACTTACACCTTCTAGAGCACGTTGGGTGGCACGGGATACATGCAGACGTGCATTGTCCTGTTGGAACAGCAAGTTCCCTTGCCGTTCTAGGAATGGTAGAACGATGGGTTCGATGACAGTTTGGATGTACCGTGCACTATTCAGTGTCCCCTCGATGATCACCAGTGGTGTACGGCCAGTGTAGGAGATTGCTCCCCACACCATGATGCCGGGCGTTGGCCCTGTGTGCCTCGGTCATATGCAGTCCTGATTGTGGCGCTCACCTGCACGGCACCAAACACGCATACGACCATCATTGGCACCAAGGCAGAAGCGACTCTCATTGCTGAAGACGACACGTCTCCATTCGTCCCTCCATTCACGCCTGTCGCGACACCACTGGAGGCGGGCTGCACGATGTTGGGGCGTGAGCGGAAGACGGCCTAACGGTGTGCGGGACCGTAGCCCAGCTTCATGGAGAAGGTTGCGAATGGTCCTCGCCGATACCCCAGGAGCAACAGTGTCCCTAATTTGCTGGGAAGTGGCGGTGCGGTCCCCTACGGCACTGCGTAGGATCCTACGGTCTTGGTGTGCATCCGTGCGTCGCTGCGGTCCGGTCCCAGGTCGACAGGCACGTGCACCTTCCGCCGACCACTGGCGACAACATCGATGTACTGTGGAGACCTCACGCCCCACGTGTTGAGCAATTCGGCGGTACGTCCACCCGGCCTCCCGCATGCCCACTATACGCCCTCGCTCAAAGTCCGTCAACTGCACATACGGTTCACGTCCACGCTGTCGCGGCATGCTACCAGTGTTAAAGACTGCAATGGAGCTCCGTATGCCACGGCAAACTGGCTGACACTGATGGCGGCGGTGCACAAATGCTGCGCAGCTAGCGCCATTCAGCGGCCAACACCGCAGTTCCTGGTGTGTCCGCTGTGCCGTGCGTGTGATCATTGCTGCAAAACCTGCCCCATGCATCCCCCCACAACCACCTACTCCAGCCCCGCTACTGGTAAAACATACACAATTCAAGGCAGGGCCACGTGTGAAACTACACATGTCATTTATCAACTGACATGCCTGCACTGCACAGCCTTTTACATCGGCATGACAACAACTAAACTGGCTGAGCGCATGAACGGACACAGACGAACTGTCCGCCTAGGAGATGCCCAATACCCAGTAGCGGAGCATGCCCTCCAGCATAATTCTAGGGACCTAGGAACCTGCTACACCGTATGTGCCATTTGGCTTCTCCCACCCAACACCAGTCCCTCTGAACTGCGGAGATGGGAACTTGCACTCCAACACATCCTTTCATCCCGCCATCCCCCTGGACTGAACCTACGTTAAACAACCTCACTCCCATTTACTCTTCAGTCTTCTCCTCTTTCCCTTTCCTCTTTAGCCATTCATGCATCTTTTCATCCTACATAGTTGTGTTTATCTTTATATTATATACCTCTTTACTTCTGTATGCATCCTCTTTGGTTTGAAGCTGGCACAGTACTTACAGTAGAATATCTTTGGCTTCCCTCTGACAACCATGCCTCCATCCTTGCTACCCTCCCTATTTTCCTTTCCCTGTTGCTTCATAGCCTGGGTTGTGAGTAACTGAATCTCCTTTCCCTTCTTCCCTTTCTTTCCCCTCTCTCCTCCCTGATGAAGGAACATTTGTTCCGAAAGCTAGGAATGTAAATTTTCGGTTCTGTTTTATGTGTATCTATCGGCTGTACTGAGCTGAGGTAAGTACTGGCCAGCCCCTCTATCTCTTTGTTAGTATTTGTTTCACATCTTTATATGAGATTTTCCATTAATCATTTAGATAACATAGTAATCACTATCATGCACATCTTGTAAATTGTATCGAGCATCCTTGGGTGCCTGTGTCTGTATATGTGCGGATGGATATGTGTGTGTGTGTGTGTGTGTGTGTGTGTGTGTGTGTGTGTGTGTGTGTGTGTGCGCACGAGTGTATACCTGTCCTTATTTCCCCCAAAGGTAAGTCTTTCTGCTCCCGGGATTGGAGTGACTCCTTACCCTCTCCCTTAAAACCCACATCCTTTCGTCTTTCCCTCTCCTTCCCTCTTTCCTGGGTTGCGAAAGCTTGAAATTTGTGTGTCTGTTTGCGTGTTTATTGTCTCTATCAACATACCAATGCTTTCGTTTGGTAAGTTACAGAATCTTTGTTTTTAGATATATTTTTCCCATGTGGAATGTTTCCCTCTATTATATAAACAAAGATGCTGTAACTTACCAAACGAAAGCATTGGTATGTCAATAGGATGTTGTCTCCTATCAACATACCGACACTTTCGTTTGGTAAGTTACAGCATCTTTGTTTTTAGATATATTTTTCCCATGTGGAATGTTTCCCTATATATTTGAAAACTCTTTGCCTCTGTATATGTCTGCTTGTGTCTGTATATGTGTGGATGGATATGTGTGTGTGTGCGCGCGAGTGTATACCCGTCCTTTTTTCCCCCTAAGGTAAGTCTTTCCGCTCCCGGGATTGGAATGACTCCTTACCCTTTCCCTTAAAACCCAAATCCTTTCGTCTTTCCCTCTCCTTCCCTCTTTCCTGACGAGGCAACTGTTGGTTGCGAAAGCTAGAATTTTGTGTGTATGTTTGTGTTTGTTTGTGTGTCTATCGACGTGCCAGCGCTTTCGTTTGGTAAGTCAAATCATCTTTGTTTTTAGATATATTTTTCCCACGTGGAATGTTTCCTTCTATTATATATATATATATATATATATATATATATATATATATATATATATATATATATATATATATATATATAAAAAACAAAGATGATGTAACTTACCAAACGAAAGTGTTGGCATGTTGATAGACACACAAAAAAACACAAACACACACACAAAATTCAGGCTTTCGCAACCAACGGTTGCTTCATCAGGAAAGAGGGAAGGAGAGGGAAAAATGAAAGGATGTGGTTTTAAGGGAGAGGGTAAGGAGTCATTCCAATCCTGGGAGCGGAAAGACTTACCTTAGGGGGAAAAAAGGACAGGTATACACTCGCGCGCGCCCACACCCACCCACCCACACACACACACACACACACACACACACACACACACACACACAGATATATCCGCACATATACAGACACAAGCAGAGAGATATATATATATCTAAAAAGAAAGATGATAAGACTTACCAAACAAAAGCGCTGGCAGGTCGATAGACACACAAACAAACACAAACACACACACAAAATTCAAGCTTTCGCAACAAACTGTTGCCTCATCAGGAAAGAGGGAAGGAGAGGGAAAGACGAAAGGATGTGGGTTTTAAGGGAGAGGGTAAGGAGTCATTCCAGTCCCGGGAGCGGAAAGACTTACCTCAGGGGGAAAAAAGCTTGTGTCTGTATATGTGTGGATGGATATGTGTGTGTGTGCGAGTGTATACCCGTCCTTTTTTCCCCCTGAGGTAAGTCTTTCCGCTCCCGGGACTGGAATGACTCCTTACCCTCTCCCTTAAAACCCACATCCTTTCGTCTTTCCCTCTCCTTCCCTCTTTCCTGATGAGGCAACAGTTTGTTGCGAAAGCTTGAATTTTGTGTGTATGTTTGTGTTAGTTTGTGTGCTGTAGATACGATATAATGTTTGATTTGTTTATCACTGCCATTGCTCTGCTTTGCATCAATACAACTAGCAATGTAGCACTGTTGTGAGTTACTTGTCAACTAAGCAGTTCAACTACACTCCATAGCCTCATACCGTGCTCATCATTGGATACCTCCAGTACCATCCTTTATTGCCATTAGCAGCCAATACTGTGGTTGCATGGTAGACAATATTTGGGTGTGAAATGACACAAACATCATTGGCCTTTTGTGACCTCGGACTTGAGGAGTTCCTTCTTAGATTATTTCAGTCATGATCAGAAATAAAAGATAAAGCTTTCAATACATGTAAAGCCTGTTCAGATGAGCTCTATAAAGAATATTGCACAAAGAAAAAAGCTAATTTAGAACAGTGTCATCAGATCTATTCAGGCAAGTATCCAGAAAAAAAATTCAATCATGAATTATGAATGCAGCAAAAGATACTATGAAAATAATGATGAGAAAGTTCTTAAAATGTGATAAATATGAATGAAGACCACATCTCTAGAAACATCAAGCAAAGCATGCTCATATGAAAGAAATCCTCAATATACAGAAGTGTAAAAATACCAATAATTATTTTTGAAATTGTGATTTAATTGGGTAGATAAAAAATGCACTCACTAAGTAGCAGCAGGAGAACACAGTATAAAGGTACTGAGATTTGCAAGCTTTGGCAGCCAGTGGCCACTTCTTCTGGAAGAAGAAATGAAGGGGAAGGAAGAGTGCTGATGGAAAAGGTGGGGTTTGGAAGAGTCACCAGAATCCTGAGTCAGGGTATACTTCCTGGGCAGGATAAGAAGTAGGCCTAAGGACTGATAGTTGGATTCTGCATTGGACACAGTTTGAAATCATAATAGCCGAAAGATAATATGCAAGACAGCAGTTACTGCCAAAACATCATGTACAAGTTAATAAGAGCAGAAAACTAATCGCATTTTATGTAATATAAGTGGGTGGTGGGCAATGAAAACTAGACAGGTCCAAAAATAAAAGATGTAGGAAATTAAAAGGAAGTTAAGAGGGAATAGTTACTGTGAAGAAATGCTGAGACCAAAGAGATGAATGTAAATTAAGGCCAGATGGGTGGTGAGAACCCAGGACATGTTGTAA
Source organism: Schistocerca cancellata (assembly GCF_023864275.1). Taxonomy (NCBI): domain Eukaryota; kingdom Metazoa; phylum Arthropoda; class Insecta; order Orthoptera; family Acrididae; genus Schistocerca; species Schistocerca cancellata. The sequence goes on from NC_064631.1 coordinate 360,084,766, forward strand.
TGCCAGTTCCCACTTGTGGAGTGACAAGAGGTGTTCTACTAAGTTGTTTTTTTGGAGGGATTAGCACTACCAGGATTGGATGTGATGAGCACTGAAATCTGCTTCTCTGGGAAGAACCCAGATGGCACGTGTGATGAAACAGGTAACGAGGTCTTGACTTTCAAGTTGCAGAGCATACTCTGCAACAGGGTGTTGTGTGTTGCCCTCTGCCTATGCCCAATCGTCCTAACAGATAACTTTGTAGTAACCTTGTTGATGTAAAACACTGAACAGTGTTTACATAACAGCTGGTATATGATGTGTCATTTCACAGGTGCCTCTCCTTTTGATATAATATGTTTTGCCAGTTACAGGGCTGGTACAGGTGGTGGTAGGAGGGTGCATAGGGCAAGTCTTACAGCAGGAACAGTCAAATGGGTGGGAGATATAGGTTAGGGATATGGGTGCAGAAGGAATGAAAGGTCTGACAAAGATATTGTGGAGATTCTCAGGGCGATGAAAAACTATTCTAGATGTAGTTGGCAAAATGTCAGACAGGATAGACCTCATTTCAGGGCATGATTTTAGGAACTCACAGCATTGTTGCAGTAGCTTATCCATACATTCAAGGCCAGGATAACACGGAGTGACAAGAGGTGTTCTACTAAGTTGTTTTTTTTGGAGGGATTAGCACTACCAGGATTGGATGTGATGAGCTCTGAAATCTGCTTCTGAGCTAAGCTGGTGGGATAATAACATCCATTGAAAGCTGAAGTGAGAATGGTGGTGTATTGCTGTAAAGGGTCTGCCAAGGCGGTATGGGAGGGAAGGTTTTATAGTGAAAGGATGGCAACTGTCAAAAGATAGTAGGTTTAATGCAAACAGAAGTGTGCAGCTGATGCTCAGTAAGGATGTGGTCAACATCAAGGAAAGTGATGTGTGATTTGGAACTCAACTCAGTGAGAGTTGCACACCTAGTCTCTAGGGGTACAGGGATATTAATATATAAATAAATAAAGATTCTTTATGATTTTGTAACTGTTAGTTTCCTGATTTGATTAAAATTAGTTCGTTGGACATGATTATTGCAATAACTAAGTTGTAGAATTAATAAATTTAGATTTAAGATTTGAGAAATTGCTATTATTTTGTGCTTTACATCTTTTATTCAAAACTAAACTCTGTAATTTTTTTTTTACATGTCAAGAAAGAATATTCAAGTTTGTTTATCATATATACTTTTCTGAAATCTCCCTATTTGTGTAATATAAGGATTTCAGCACATTTTTGGGAAATATCTGATACAGCTTTTACAGTTTCTCTAGAACAACATCAAGTAAATTTGTTGCACAAGTCAAATCTGTGTACAAATACTATGTTAATAACACCTACAATTTTCTTCCCCATTGATACTTGCGGATGTAGGATACAGCTTTCACAATTTCCCTAGAACTATATCAAGTAAATTTGTTGCACATGTCACATCTGTGTACAAATACTATAGTAATAGCACCTACAATTTTCTTCCCCATTGACACTTGCGAAAGTATGTACGACTGGATGTTTGAGCATAGCTCTGTAATGGCTAATGCGATTTCAACCAAATTTACTACACATGTCTTAATATCTGGAGACAAATACTGTGGAGGTAATTTATCCCTACCAATTGTAGTGAATTGTGTAAATAGGGTTGCATGTAATCTTAACTGTGGAAAGCTTGGAAGCATTTCAGCCAACTTCATACACTTATCACTTCCTATTTTGGAAAAAAGGGCAGTGGATTGCAGGCTTTAAAGGAGTAACATGCAAGCACAACTTGTGGCACAACAAGTGGGACAGCCATACTTGCATTATTACACAATGATTATTAATAATGTTCTTTTCCAGTAATTACGGTAATTATCATACTGTTATATGTACTGCGCATATGTGACATGTACCTAAATACTTGAAAGGATGGTAATGAATTTGCTCCACTTAAATTTGTTACTCAATAATTTATTCTCATCTCACTGAGTCCAACAGTATAATTAGTAACATTTTCATTGCGTTGAGCCCAACCATATAAGTAGTTATCACATAAGGCATGTTAAGCAAATATTGGTAATTTAACTTCTTACTACCATATAAATTTGGCAACATCGAGTGACCTAACACATTTGTAAAAGTAATATGGTCATTCATTATAAAGTATGGCATCCCAACTTCTCCATAACATATTTTACTTAGTGTTAGAACTTCAAGTTTAACACATATATTTCGGAATGACACAACAACACATATAAGTCACAGAGTAAGTTGACATGTGTACACGTCAGCATTCGAATAAACACTGAGTCTCAGTGTAGCGGCCGCTGCTCGGCTGGCCGCTTAGGTGGCGCAGCTGCTGCATGGCCGGCAGACAGCGCCGCATGTAGAGGACGTGCGTAATTGCGCGGCGGCACTTTGAATAATCGGCGAGTCACAACACTTTTCCCCCCTTTGAAATTGTTGCACTGGTCTTGATGGAGGTGTCCTGGAGATGGCTAACGTCCATAGGCGTTGTTTGACTCGCCGTAAAGTCTCGAGGAGGAGGCTTCCCGTACGGACGGAAGTGTCCCATATGATAACGGGCCAAGGTGACAGGAGACTTAGGGGTCAAATCTGCTGGGGCCCCATGCACCAATCTGCCCGTTGCGGCAAGTCCAGTTGATATGACAGGAGACATGGGTGATGTGTCGGCGTCCGTTGGAGGAGGAGGCGAGTAGATGTACTCTGACAGAGGATGGTCCTCCGGTTCCTGCATGGGCACGTCTCCTGGTGACGTCCGTTCTGGTGCTGGCATCGCGATGACGGTGAGAGGGCTGCGTTGTGAGTATTGAGAGATGCCAAGATCCCGAGCATCAGGTAGAGCCAAAGGTGGTGTAGCGGCATTCGGAACAGGCGTTGCTGGCACACGAGGCCGAAGCTGGTCCGAATGACGCACTGCAACACCTGTGTCCATCTGGATTTCATACAGGCGTCTGCCACGGTGTCTTAAGATGCGGCCCGGGCTCCATTTTGGCCGCCTGCCATATCCCCATACCCAGACGAGGTTGTCGGCGATGAACTGGCCAAGTGAAGGCACCCGCGGTCGTGAGGTGGGAGGCCGCAGAAGATGAAGTAGCGTGCGGGGCTGTCGGCCATGTAAGAGCTCAGCCGGGCTGTGATCGCCCATGGGGGTGAAACACTAAGATGCCAGGAACTGGAGAAGCGCATCATCAGCAGCAGAAGAAGTCAGAAGTCTCCGCATCTGAGCCTTAAATGTGCGGACCAGTCGTTCAGCCTCACCATTGGATTGTGGATGGAACGGTGGGGCCGTGACATGCATAACGCCGTGACGAGCACAAAAATCTGCAAAGTCGGAATAGGCAAATTGCGGACTATTATCAGTAACAAGAGTAGAGGGGAGGCCTTCCAAAGAAAAAATGCGGGCGAGAGCACTGGTGGTTGCCGTGGTGGTAGGTGACGTGCAACGGACAATGAAAGGAAAGTTAGAGTAGGCGTCAATTACGAGGAGCCAATAAGTACCTAAAAAGGGTCCCGCAAAGTCAGCATGAATGCGCTCCCAGGGCTTCTCAGGCGAAGGCCACGGTGACAAAGATGACTTTGGAGCAGCGGCCTGTGACGCACAAGGGCCGCAGGCAGCGACCATGTGTGCTATTTCAGAGTCGATGCCAGGCCAGTACACATGACGGCGCACCAGAGATTTTGTGCGAGACACACCCCAGTGCCCCTGGTAAAGGAGGCGCAAACCAAAGCATGCAAAGATGTAGGTACCACAACATGCGGCGAAGCATTGGCAGTGGAGAGGAGGATAACACCATCCCTAGCCGTGAGGCGGTAGCGCAAAGAGTAGTAGATCCGCAATGGATCAGAAGTCTTAGCAGACGGGCGATCTGGCCAACCCTTCTGAATACAGCGTAAAACCTGGGAGAGGGTAGGGTCAGAACCTGTAGCAGCCGCCAGCCTGTCTCCAGTGATGGGGAACCCGTCCACAACCCGCTGCTCGGCAACATCCAAGTGGAAACACAAAAGTTTGTCCCTATCAAATGCCTGATCAGGACCCATGGGAAGGCGAGACAGAGCATCAGCATTCGCATGTTGAGCCGTTGGCCGGAAATGAATCTCATAATTGAAACGGGACAAGTAAAGAGCCCAACGCTGGAGGCGGTGTGCAGCCTTGTCGGGAAGTGACGTTGATGGATGAAACAAGGAAACAAGTGGTCTGTGATCCGTAACAAGATGAAATTTAGATCCATAGAGAAAAACACCAAACTTATGAAGAGCATAAATGATGGCCAAAGCTTCTTTCTCAATTTGAGAATACTTTTGTTGGGCATCCGTGAGCGTTTTGGAGGCATAAGCAATGGGTTGTTCCGAACCGTCAGAAAAACGGTGCGCAAGGACTGCCCCAACCCCGTATTGAGAGGCGTCTGTGGCAAGAACAAGATGTTGGCCAGTACAATAAGTAGCCAGGCACGGGGCCTGTTTCAGCATAGTCTTCAACTTCTGGAAAGCTGCTTCACATGACGCGGTCCAGTGAAAAGGCACGTTTTTATGCAACAGGCGATGCAACGGCTGAGCCACCGAAGCCGCAGACGGTAAAAACTTGTGATAGTATGCTATTTTCCCCAAGAAGGCCTGCAGTTCCTTAACAGATGTAGGGCGAGGAAGGGCATCGATCGCAGCGACGGTTTGTTGAAGCAGACGAATACCATCCCGAGAGAGTTGAAAACAAAAGTACGTGACAGAGGCCTGAAAAAATTGTGATTTCTGAAGATTACACTTAAGACTGGCATTCTGTAAGACATGAAAAAGTGTGCGGAGATTTTGAAGATGTTCTTCAGTGGTGGAGCCAGTGACAACAATGTCATCCATGTAATTGATACACCCAGGGACAGGGAGCAATAATTGTTCCAAGAATCGCTGAAAGAGAGCAGGGGCGCTAGCAAGCCCCAATGGCGAGCGTTGGTATTGATAGAGGCCGAAAGGCGTGTTAAGGACCAGAAACTGCCGGGAAGCAGCGTCAAGAGGAAGTTGATGATAAGCTTCTGACAGGTCAATTTTAGAAAAATACTGGCCTCCAGCAAGTTTAGTGAACAGTTCTTCAGGACGGGGCATAGGCTAAGTGTCAATGAGGCATTGAGCATTTACAGTGGCTTTGAAATCACCACAGAGACGAATATCACCATTTGGCTTAGCAACTGCAACGACAGGAGAGGACCACTCACTGGAAGTGACAGGAAGCAAGACCCCTGAAGCAGTAAGACGATCGAGCTTCCGTTTTACCGGATCACGAAGGGACACAGGAATGGGCCGAGCCCGAAAAAACTTAGGCCAAGCAGTGGGTTTGAGTGTGATATGAGCTTCAAAGTCGTTTGCACGGCCTAACCCAGGAGAAAAAAGGGACGAAAATGTTGTCGACAAGGAATCCAGTTGAGCATAACGAATAGCGTCAGAGACAATATTGACAGAGTCATCTATGGAGAACCCAAAAACGTGAAAGGCATCAAAACCAAAAAGATTTTGTGCGTTGCTCTGGTCTACCACAAATATGGGAACAGTGCGAACGACGGATTTGTAAGATACCTCAGCATTAAACTGTCCCAAGAGAGAAATCTTCTGTTTATTGTATGTCTGTAATTTCCGAGTGACAGATGACAGGAGTGGAGAACCCAACTGAAGATACGTCTGAGAATTAAGTATAGTGGCAGCAGAACCAGTATCCACTTGCATGCGAACATCTCGACCAAGGATTTGGACAGTGAGGAATAACTTCCCTGAAAGGGAAGAAGTGCAATTGACAGACAACACAGAATCAGAATCAGCGTCATGTTCATGAACATCATGTATGTGGCGGATTTGCAAACGGAAGACACATGACCTTTCTTTTTGCAATTGTGACACACAGCCCAACGTTGGGGACAATCCTCGCGTGAATGTTTCGTAAGACACCGCGGACATGAAGGAAGTTGCCGGGGATTTTGCTGCAGTTTCTTAGCGGGTTGTTTACGGCTAGGCCGAGGCTGCGCGTGGGAGTGTGCACGTCGGCCGGCGGGGATGCGCCGCACGCGTCGTCAACAGCGCACAGAGGTTGTATTTCCCCGACATCACCCCACACCTCTATTTGCGCCCCAGCGGTGCGAGAAATTTCAAAAGACTGCGCAGTGGAGAGAACTTCATCTAGAGTCGGATTCGCCAACTGAAGGGCACGTTGCCGAACTTCTTTGTCGGGCGCCGACCGGATAATAGCATCCCGTACCATGGAATTGGCATAGGATTCTTTGTGAACATCAGTAACAAATTGACACTTTCGACTGAGGCCGTGAAGTTCAGCAGCCCAAGCGCGATAGGATCGATGTGGTTGTTTTTGACAACAATAAAAGGCAACATGAGAGTCTACCACATGCGTTTGCTTTTGAAAATAGACAGACAGAAGTGAGCACATTTCAGCAAAGGACAAAGACGCAGGATCCTTCAAAGGAGCCAATTGCAACAACAACCGATACATTTGAGGTGAAATCCAGGAAAGGAACAGAGACTTACATGGTTGTTCGTCCGTGACATGAAATGCCAAGAAGTGCTGTCGATGACCTTTTTCATAATCAGACCAGTCTTCCGCCGTCTCATCGTAAGGAGGAAAAGGAGGTATAGCCAACAATGAGATACGCCCCGCATTTGACGCCGCAACAAAATTGCGAATCGCTGCTGTTACAAGTGTTTGCTGTTCAAGGAGATTTTGCAAGAGTTGCTCGACAGTAGCCATGGAACCTTGTGAGTCAACGGTGAAAAGGAAAAATCCACTACCTCGTCGCCAATTGTTAGAACTTCAAGTTTAACACATATATTTCGGAACGACACAACAACACATATAAGTCACAGAGTAAGTTGACATGTGTACACGTCAGCATTCGAATAAACACTGAGTCTCAGTCTAGCGGCCGCTGCTCGGCTGGCCGCTTAGGTGGCGCAGCTGCTGCATGGCTGGCAGATAGCGCCGCACGTAGAGGACGTGCGTAATTGCGTGGCGGCACTTTGAATAATCGGCGAGTCACAACACTTAGCATGAAAGTAATTAAATTATGAGATAATTAACATTGACAATGCTTTGTAGTCATCATTTCTATTGTTATTTTACCTTTGGCTTGCTTTGTTCTGAACTTTAACACTGTACATATGTTGCTCAATTTTTTCCAAATCGGATGACACCCCTAACTAATTAATTAAGTCACGTACTGTTTTGAATAATTTACCATTATGTAAAATAATTTTTTTAATGTAGTGCCATTATTCATGAGCCGGATATTCATAGCCCACATGCATAATGTGTTTCCATAACTTTGCTAAACTCCTAGGTTATCTAGAATGTTCTTAAATGATTGTATAATTTCTGGAACAATAATCTGCTCATTTTTATGTCTGTTTTTAAATAGTCTAGTGTCACTCAGGGTGAGAGAGTTTGTGCCCAGTCCCAGTCGAATTAACAAGCATGTAACATCATCACTCACAGTTTTTCATCATGCTGCAGCTATGCACAGTTTGTTCACAGAAATATGTATGCCTGCACCCATGAAATCTAAGTAAAGAATGAGCATCTCCAAAGGTGAGTATATGGTGTGCCATGACCGCTACTGGTGTTCTTGGCCCATTTTTCTTTGCAACCCCAACAGTGAATAAACAGGACTATTTGCAGATGCTGAAAGAGTTTGCCATTGATAATGTGCCCCTACAACTTAGGTGAGAAGAGTGTTTCCAACAAGATGGTGCACTGCCCCATTTTGCCTATTCTATTCGTGCTTATCTTGATCAAACATTCCAAAACTGTTTGACTGGTCACAGTAGACTGTTGATATAGTCTCCCCAATCACCATATCTCACATCCTGTGACTTCTGGTTATGGGGTATGATAAAGGATAGTATAGTACAAAAGTGAGAAATGTCAAAGAACTCAAGGACAGAATAAAAAGTGTGATATTCAACATTTCCCCAGAAATGTGTGTTCTGGCACTAAATTGTGCTGTTGAACATTGATTTGAGTGCATTACTCATGCTGGTGGTCAGGTTGAGACTCTTTGTAATGAAAACTGAGTAAACGCTTTCTCTCAAATAGTGTTCACATAACTTTGACTCACCCTGTATATAATATATAAATATGCATGTGATATGTAAAGGGGATACTAAAAAAAGAGGAAACATTGTTACCAAAAATTGTGTAAATTTCTTACTGATCTACTTCAAATTTTACATGGTACTCCAATACCATTCAGTAGGACATAGTCCACATATTAAAAAAAATATATATATTTTTTCTATCAAATACCAGGAACAAAATGTTGTGCTGTGTGGTGAAAATGTGTGGTATCAATTTCTTTCTCCCAAGCAGTTTCAACTACAATAGCAGGGCATGTAAACCATTAGACAAATTGTTTCTCCCTTATTATTTCTGTCTTCTGATATACATTTTCAAACAAAAACTGTATGCTCAACAATGTGTTGATTTGGTTTCTTCCTCACCATCAGTTTTACAGAAAAAGAGAATTTGTATATGTGGCTTGTCGGCTTATCATTAGAATACTACTACAGAATCTGAATCATCTGAAACTTCGTAATGCTACACCTTGGAAGATTAAAACTATGTGAAATACTGTCACTGAAACTACTATCCTCACAGATACAGAAGCTGGAGAGGTATACCTATGATCCCAACTGATTTAGCCATTCATTTTAAGTGACTTCACTTCCAAATAAAGGTTTCATTTGTAAAAACAATAAATGAGGCTCATGGATCTGAGGAAGATGGCGTGGACATCTGGCAAACCAAAAAGGATGGGAGTGCCTGGCAGCACTTAGTGGAAACTAGAAAGATGGTGTCCAAGGAGATCAAGAAAGTTAAGAAGGCACAAGACTAGCTGCTCAGGAAGATAAATGATGACTTTGCTAGGAACAACATGAGAACCTATTATTGGATCTTCAGGGAGTAGCTAAACAGATATGACCCCTCAACTCTCCAACTTCAGGACAAAAAAAGAGGACATGGCGTATAGTAATAGGAGCAAGTGTAAGATACTAGCAGAATACTTCAAGGAAGTTCTAAACTGCGAGGAACCACACCAAAAGATGACGTTCAATGGTGGACCAAAATCATCCCCCAACTCAGACTCTAATCCCCCATCTGTAAGTAGGATCCAGGCAATACTAAATCATATGGAAAATTTCAAGGCATCAGGGGAAAACCAAATAACAGCCGAATTATGGAAGTATGCTAGCAAAAATGAAATTGTCTTACTCCAGAAACCTAATGAGGAGATATGGAAGAATGGAATCATTCCAGAGGAATGGAAAATGGCCCTGATACACCCTCTTCACAAAAAAGGTCCTAAATCCAATCCCAATAACTGTAGAGGGATTTCCCTGGTGGATGTTACCTACAAGATATTGTCCAGAGCTTTACTAAAAAGAGCAGAATCCCAGTTTGATTGCCAGATTGGGGAGTATCAAGCAGGGTTTAGGAAAGGAAGATCCTGCCCTGAACAGATCATAAACCTCAGAAACATTTTAGCACATCAGAAGCAGAGGGCAAAACCGTATATAGTGACTTTTGTAGACTCCAAAAAGGTTATGATTCCATGGACAGAGAATTGTTGGCATTTGCTGACAACATGGCGCTGCACCGAGTTACAAGAGCAGGCAGGGAAGATAGGACGTAAGATTTCTTATCAAAAAATATGAAGATTATGATGAATATCCTAGATACTCCTAAGAGAATTAAAGTAGGACCTCAAAAAATAGAGGTGGTTAGGGGTTTCAAGTACCTAGGGGAATGGATTGAATGGAACAACGTTGAAGAGAAAGCAATGGAAATAAAAAAGAGCAAAATGGAACTAGCTTTCCAGAAAAACAAAAACAATACAATAAGAAAGCCCTCTCTTGGAACACCAAAATAAGCCATTATAACACAGTAATTAAGCCAGAAGCACTTTATGCAGCAGAGGCACATGTCATGGGGAGGAAAGGTCATATGGAGAAATTGGAAATCAAGGAGAGGAAAATTTTGAGGAAGATCATGGGTCCCAAATTCCAAAATAACAAACAAGTTTTCTATAGAAATGAAGCCCTCTATGCAAAGTCAGAGAGACTCTCAGATACCGTGAGGAAAAGGAGGATTGATTTCTATGGACACATACTATGGATGAATCCCGCCAGACTAACTAAACAAATATTTGGATATAATAGAGGGAAGCATTCCACGTGGGAAAAATATATCTAAAAACAAAGATGATGTGACTTACCAAACGAAAGCGCTGGCAGGTCAATAGACACACAAACAAACACAAACATACACACAAAATACAAGCTTTCGCAACCAATGGTTGCTTCATCAGGAAAGAGGGAAGGAGAGGGAAAGACGAAAGGATGTGGGTTTTAAGGGAGAGGGTAAGGAGTCATTCCAATCCCAGGAGCGGAAAGACTTACCTTAGGGGGAAAAAAGGACAGGTATACACTCGCACACACACCCATATCCAACCGCACATACACAGACACAAGCAGACATTTATAAAGGCAAAGAGTTTCCAAAAGGTGGTGGTGGTGGTGATGGGATTGGAAAGGAGGCAACATGCAAAAACTTGAATGATATTAACACTGAAACTACAGCTTTTGGTATCACTATGCTAAAACGCATTAGGCAGAAGACAGATACACTGTGGTTTAGGAGTACTTCTTTGACTAACACTCAATCAAAACATTCTTGGTCCGGGGTTCAGTTCCTGCCACTGCTTAAATTTTGAACAAAAATCATCAGGATTGGTGGCTGAAGACTTCTGCTGTAAGAAGTATACTTGTTCTGCCAGTCCTCCTTTCCTGACTCATTAAATAGGGCAGACAGATGTTCAAGATGCTCTCTTGCCCTTGCATTAGGTAGGAGCCTACCCTTAAAAGGCAGAAGAGTCAACAGTGATCAATGCCATGTAGATGCAGAAGGCAATGTAGGTGTGTGAGTCGCCAGAAGAATATCTGTGAATACACAGTGAAATGTAGCATTATTCTGCAGTGATGAGTGCACAGACGATCTGCTTTACTCTTTGATTTTTACTAGTATTCTTTGTATTGACTTAGATTTTTCAGTTGATTGATGTTTGAGCTTTAGGAAATAAAAAGTTATTGCCTGTCTGTCTCTTTAGCATATGGAGATAAGCTGTAGTTGGATAAAGTGGTGACCCCGTATATTAAATTTGGTGTCATCTACTGCAGAGTCAGCGTGTCCACGCAACACACAGAATACTATTGATTGCAGTAACACTTTGTTGAAACACATTGAAGATTTATGATGCAACATTGAAAACAAGGAATATGCTGTGTTGAACTTTTCTACTTCATTAAGGAATAGCTGTTCGGTGTATAACACTAGCAAGAGAAAGATACGCCCACCACAGTTCATTTGTGATAAAATGGAATTATGTCTTGCAATGGTTGATCTGACTTTCCAGCACCACGGCATTATAAATGAAGATAACAAATTTATGATCGCTGTTAGTGCACTTGACAGTGCCCACCACGCAGAAGTATACGCACTTTAAACAGTTACTCCTTGAGCGACTCATCGGCCAGGGGAACAATGTATCCAAAAAGCACTACACGGTGAAAAGAGAGGAGATAAGTCACCTTCGGAATTTTGGTGGCACTTGCAAAGCTTAGCTGATGACATCGAGTTGCCAGGTATGACACTGCAACATGTATGAAGCATACAGTTGCCAGAGGCAGTTAGGACGCCTGTGATGATTTCCAATGCACATGATATTTCATTGTCGCTCTCATTATCCAACGAGGTCTATGCCTCATTACCTGCAGGCATAGATCACCTGTGATGTTCAAATGCAGCAGTACAGACGGTCAGTAAGCTGCAGCAATGCCAACAAATGGACTTTACTCAACAATTGGACAAGCTATGAAATCACATTGATGACTTGCGGCGACAGATCTTGATGTTGCTTGGAGGCAAAGCTGCCACATGCAAGAAGAGCAAGGAAAATGGTAACGTGTCTAAGGAACATATCTGCTGGTACCACCATCACTTTGGAAACAAGGTGATGCGATATACATCACTCTGCGCTCACCCAAATGGTGACAGTGGCCAGTGATAGGAGCTTCCTGTTGCGAGTTCGAGCATCAGCACCTACCACTGTGAGATGAGAGCATTGATAGGAAACTACTAGTGAGTAAACTTTCTTCTGTCCCACCGACTTTTTGTCACAGACATTAAACCCAGCCGCATTTATCTAATCAACGCAGGCTAAGACATCAGTGCATTGCCTGTTAGAAGTTGCAATCTGAAGCTACCTCCATCTCAATCAAAGCTCACAGCAGTAAATCAGGCTTCCATAATTACTTATGGAAAATTCCAGATAGACGTAGACCTCAGTTTCCAAGATCGTTTACCATGGACATTCGTGATTGCCAATGTGTTAGACACAATATTGGGTGCATATTTCTTGTTTAATTATGCAGTTGGCTCATCAAGTATCCGCTGGAGTAAGCAGGGCATTAAAGGCATCCTAGGACGAGGTTCTCCGCCTACATTCGATGACAGATGTGGAGTGACGCCACACGCAGAAAAACTGTGAATCTGTTATAACATCAAGTTTAACACATATATTTCAGAACGACACAACACATATAAGTCACAGAGTAAGTTGACAAGCAAGACATGTGTACACGTTAGCATTTGAATGAGCACTGAGTCCCAGTCTAGCGGCCGCTTCTCGGCTGGCCGCTTAGGTGGCGCAGCTGCTGCATGGCTGGCAGACAGCGCCGCACGTAGAGGACGCGCGTAATTGCACGGCGGCGCTTTGAATGATCGGCAAGTCACAACACTTTTCCCCCCTTTGAAATTGTTGCACTGGTCTTGATGGAGGTGTCATGGAGATGGCTAACGTCCATAGGCGTTGTTTGACTCGCCTCGAGGAGGAGGCTTCCCGTACGGATGGAAGTGTCCCCGATGATAATGGGTCAAGATGACAGGAGATGTAGGGGTCGAATCTGCTGGGGCCCCATGCACCAGTCTGCCTGTTGCAGCAAGTCCAGTTGATATGACAGGAGACATGAGTGATGTGTCGGCGTCCATTGGAGGAGGAGGCGAGTAGATTTGCTCTGACACAGGATGGTCCTCCGGTTCCTGCATGGGCACGTCTCCTGGTGGCGTCCGTTCTTGTGCTGGCATCGCGATGACGGTGAGAGGGCTGAGTTGTGAGTATTGAGAGATGCCAAGATCCCAAACGTCAGGTAGAGCCAAAGGTGGTGTAGCGGCATTCGGAACAGGCGTTGCTGGCACACGAGGCCGAAGCTGGTCCGAATGACGCACTGCAACACCAGTATCCATCTGGATTTCATACAGGCGTCTGCCATGGTGTCTTAAGATGTGGCCCGGGCTCCATTTTGGCCGCCTGCCATTTCCCCGTACCCAGACGAGGTCGGCGGCGGTGAACTGGCCAAGTGAAGGCACCCGCGGCGGTGAGGTGGAAGGCCGCAGAAGATGAAGTAGCGTGCAGGGCTGTCGGCCATGTAAGAGCTCAGCCAGGCTGTGGTCGCCCATGGGGGTGAAACGGTAAGAGCAGCAGAAGAAGTCAGAAGTTTCCGCATCTGAGCCTTAAATGTGCGGACCAGTCGTTCAGCCTCACCGTTGGATTGTGGATGGAACGGCGGGGCCGTGACATGCATAACGCCATGATGAGCACAAAAATCTGCAAATTCAGAAGAGGCAAATTGCGTACCATTATCAGTAACAAGAGTAGAGGGGAGGCCTTCCAAAGAAAAAATGCGGGCGAGAGCACTGGTGTCTGCCGCGGTGGTAGGCGACGTGCAACAGACAATGAAAGGAAAGTTAGAGTAGGCATCAATTACGAGGAGCCAATAAGTACCTAAAAAGGGTCCCGCAAAGTCAGCATGAATGTGCTCCCAGGGTTTCTCAGGTGAAGGCCACGGTGACAAAGATGACTTCGGGGCAGCGGCCTGTGATGCACAAGGGCCGCAGGCAGCGACCATGTGTGCTATTTCAGAGTCGATGCCAGGCCAGTACACATGACGGCCCGCCAGAGATTTTGTGCGAGACACACCCCAGTGCCCTTGGTGAAGGAGGCGCAAGACCAAAGCACGCAAAGACGCAGGTACCACAACATGCGGCGAAGCATTGGCAGTGGAGAGGAGGATAACACCATCCCTAGCCGTGAGGTGGTAACGCAAAGCGTAGTAGTTCCGTAACGGATCAGAAGTCTTAGCAGACGGGTGATCTGGCCAACCCTTCTGAATACAGTGTAAAACCCGGGAGTGGGTAGGGTCAGAACCCGTAGCAGCCGCCAGCCTGTCCCCAGTGATGGGGAACCCGACCACAACCCGCTGCACGGCAACATCCAGGTGGAAACACAAAAGTTCGTCCCTATCGAATGCCTGATCAGGACCCATGGGAAGGCGAGACAGAGCATCAGAATTTGCATGTTGAGCAGTTGGCCGGAAATGAATCTCATAATTGAAACGAGACAAGTAAAGAGCCTAACGCTGGAGGCGGTGTGCAGCCTTGTCGGGAAGTGACGTTGATGGATGAAACAAGGAAACAAGTGGTTTGTGATCCGTAACAAGATGAAATTTTGAGCCATAGAGAAAAACACCAAACTTATGAAGAGCATAAATAATGGCCAAAACTTCTTTCTCAATTTGAGAATACTTTTGTTGGGCATCCGTGAGCGTTTTGGAGGCATAAGCAAAAGGGGTTGTTCCGAACCGTCAGAAAAACGGTGCGCAAGGACTGCCTACATCTGCATATATCTGAATACAGCGTAAAACCCGGGAGTGGGTAGGGTCAGAACCCGTAGCAGCCGCCAGCCTGTCCCCAGTGATGGGGAACCTGTCCACAACCCGCTGCTCAGCAACTTACAGGTGGTAACACAAAAGTTCGTCCCTATCGAATGCCTGATCAGGACCCACGGCAAGGCGAGACAGAGCATGCATATGCGTATTGAGAGGCGTCTGTGGCAAGAACAAGATGTTGGCCAGGTCGATAAGTAGCCAGGCACAGGGCCTGTTTCGACACAGTCTTCAATTTATGGAAAGCCACTTCGCATGATGCGGATCAGTGAAAAGGCACATTTTTATGAAACAGGCAATGCAACGGCTGAGCCACCGAAGCCGCAGACGGTAAAAACTTGTGATAGTATGCTATTTTCCCCAAGAAGGCCTGCAGTTCCTTAATAGATGTAGGGCAAGGAATGGCATCGATCGCAGTGACAGTTTGCTGAAGCAGACGAATACCCTCCCGAGAGAGTTGAAACCCCAAGTACGTGATAGATGCCTGAAAAAATTGTGATTTCTGAAGATTACACTTAAGACCGGCAATCTGTAAGACACGAAAAAGTGTGCAGAGATTTTGAAGATGTTCTTCAGTGGTGGAGCCAGTGACAACAATGTCATCCATGTAATTGATACACCCAGGGACAGGGAGCAATAATTGTTCCAAGAATTGCTGAAAGAGAGCAGGGGCACTAGCAATCCTGAATGGCAAGCGCTGGTATTGATAGAGGCCGAAAGGCATATTAAGGACCAGAAACTGCCGGGAAGCAGCGTCAAGAGGAAGTTGATGATAAGCTTCTGACAGGTCAATTTTAGAAAAATACTGGCCTCCAGCAAGTTTAGTGAACAGTTCTTCAGGACGGGGCATAGGCTAAGTGTCAATGAGGCATTGAGCATTTACAGTGGCTTTGAAATCACCACAGAGACGAATATCACCATTTGGCTTAGCAACGACAATGACAGGAGAGGACCACTCACTGGAAGTGACAGGAAGCAAGACCCCTGAAGTAGTGAGACGATCCAACTCCCGTTTTACCCTATCACGAAGGGCCACAGGAATGGGTCAAGCCCAAAAAAACATAGGCCAAGCAGTGGGTTTGAGTGTGATATGAGCTTCAAAGTCGTTTGCATGGCCTAACCCAGGAGAAAAAAGGGACGAAAATGTCATCGACAAGGAATCCAGCTGAGCATAAGGAATAGCATCAGAGACAATACTGACTGAGTCATCTATGGAGAACCCAATAACGCGAAAGGCATCGAAACAAAAAGATTTTCTGCATTGCTCTGGTCGACCAAAAATATGGGGACAGTGCGAACAACGGATTTGTAAGATACCTCAGCATTAAACTGTCCCAAGAGAGAAATCTTCTGTTTATTGTACGTCTGTAATTGCCGAGTGACAGGTGCCAGGAGTGGAGAACCCAACTGAAGATACGTCTGAGAATTAATTATAGTGGCAGCAGAACCAGTATCCACTTGCATGCGAACATCTCGACCAAGGATTTGGACAGTGAGGAATAACTTCCCTGAAAGTGAAGAAGTGCAATTGACAGACAACACAGAATCAGAATAAGCACCATGTTCATGAACATCATGTATGCGGTCGGATTTGGAAACGGAAGACACATGACCTTTCTTTTTGCAATTGTGACACACAGCCCAACGTTGGGGACAATCCTCGCGTGAATGTTTCATAAAACACTGCGGACATGAAGGAAGTTGCCGGGGGTTTTGCTGCAGTTTCTTAGCGGGTTGTTTACGGCTAGGCCGAGGCTGCGCGTGGAAGCGCACTGCGGCCACGTCGGCCGGCAGGGACGCGCCGCACGAATCGTCAACAGCGCATAGAGGCTGTATTTCCCCGACATCACTCCACGCCTCTATTTGCGCCCCAGCGGTGTGAGAAATTTCAAAAAACTGCACAATGGAGAGAACTTCATCTAGAGTCGGATTCGCCAACTGAAGGGCACATTGCCGAACTTCTTTGTCGGGCGCCGACCGGATACTAGCATCCTGTACCACGGAATTGGCATAGGATTCTTTGTGAACGTCAGTAACAAATTGACACTTTTGAGTGAGGCCGTGAAGTTCAGCAGCCCAATCGCGATAGGACTGATGTGGCTGTTTTTGACAGCAATAAAAGGCAACACAAGAGGCTACCACATGTGTTTGCTTTCGAAAATAGACAGACAGAAGTGAGCACATTTCAGCAAAGGACAAAGATGCAGGATCCTTCAAAGGAGCCAATTGTGACAACAACTGATACATTTGAGGTGAAATCCAGGAAAGGAACAGAGACTTACGGGGTTGCTCATCCGTGACATGAAATTCCAAGAAGTGCTGTCGAAGACCTTTTTCATAATGAGACCAGTCTTTCGCCGTCTCGTCGTAAGGAGGAAAAGGAGGTATAGCCAATGACAAGAAACACCCCGCATTTGACGCCGCGACGAAATCACGAATCACCGCTGTTAGAAGCGTTTGCTGTTCAAGGAGATTTTGCAATAGTTGCTCGACAGTAGCCATGGAACCCTGTGGGTCAACTGTGAAAAGGAAAAATCCACTACCTCATCGCCAATTGTTATAAGGTCAAGTTTAACACATATATTTCATAATGACACAACACATATAAGTCACAGAGTAAGTTGACAAGCAAGACATTTGTACACGTCAGCATTTGAATGAGCACTGAGCACCAGTCTAGCGGCCGCTGCTCGGCTGGCCGCTTAGATAGCGCAGCTGCTGCATGGCTGGCAGACAGTGCCGCACATAGAGGACGCACGTAATTGCGCGGCGGCGCTTTGAATGATCGGCGAGTCACAACAGAATCCATGCGCAGACAATTAAGCACAACATGGTCCATCACATCAGGACTACACCTGGTCAACCAGTATCTCAGTGCATGCGCCAGTTAACTCCTGGTCACTTCACTGCAGCAAAGGCAGAATTCAAAGAACTCTTGCACTCAGGAGTTATTTGTAGATTGGACAGCCTATGGTCATCACCACTTCATCTAGTAGAGAAGAAAGACAGTACCTGGAGATTATGTGGAGAGTACCGAGCACCCAAAACCCGTCCTATTGCCGATCACTACCTGGTACCATGTATTATGGATTTTATGCATGCGCTGGCAGGCATGACCATTTTTAGTGTCATTGACTGCCAGAACACATATCACCAGATACCGGTAGTGCCTGCTGATATACTGAAGACGGCTGCCACGACACCAATCAGCTTACTAATATGTGGCACAAACTTGGCAGCAGTTTGTTGACAAAGTAATAAGAGGTTTACCATACTATTTCGTGTACCTTGATGATATTCTGGTCTTTTTAGCATCCAAGAAACTGCACAAACTGCATCTAAAGACTGTTTACCAATGTGTTGATGCATATGGCATTTTGGTCAATGAATCAAAATGTTTACTTCAACGAAGTCAGGTGCCACTCTTTGGATACACAGTGACAGGAGCCAGCATCAGCCCATGGCAAGATAAACTTGCCATTATCGAAGAGATGGCGCAACCTGTCAGTTATCACCAACTACATCGGTTCCTTGGAGCAATTTATTTCTACAGCCAACATCTGCCTAACATGGTGGCCATCCAGGCACCTTTGATATCAGGACTAGCCAGCAAGGACACAGTGGCCAAATGACCTTTGCAATGGAGGTTTACCATACTATTTCATGTACCTTGATGATATTCTGGTCTTTTCAGCATCCAAGAAACTGCACAAACTGCATCTAAAGACTGTTTACCAATGCATTGATGCATATGGCATTTTGGTCAATGAATCAAAATGTTTACTTCAACGAAGTCAGGTGCCATTCTTGGGATACACAGTGACAGCAGCCAGGATCAGAACATGGCAAGATAAACTTGCCATTATTGAAGAGATGGCGCAACCTGTCAATTATCACCAACTACATCGGTTCCTTGGAGCAGTTAATTTCTACAGCCAACGTCTGCCTAATGTGGTGGCCATCCAGGCACCTTTGATGTCAGGACTAGCCAGCAAGGACACAGTGGGCAAATGACCTTTGCAATGGACACCATAGATGTTGATGGCATTCGATAAGACCAAGGCATGTCTACATCACACAATCATGTTGCCACACCCGGTTTCTCAGACTTGACTGGTAATTGTTGTGGATCCTAGCCAGCAAGCATTGGTGCAGCTCTACACCAGCATGTCAAAGGCCAGCCCCTGGGCTTCTTCTGCCATAAGCTTATGTCATCACAAGTTAAATGGAGTGCTTACAATAGGGAATTGCTGGCAATTTATGAAGCTGTCAGACATTTCCAGCCACAAGTGGAAGCCACGCCATTCATGGTTTTCACAGACCACAAACTTTCGCCTTCAGTAGAAACAAGGATAGCTGCTCACCGTGGCAATTTAGACAACTTGAATTCATTGCCCAATTCATGACAAACCTGCAGCATATAAAAAGAGCTGAGAACATCGTGGCGGATTTCCTGTCTCAGATGGAATCAATCTCTCATGGTACTGACTACAGGGAGTTAGCTGCTGCACAAGAGACAGACCAACAGTTCGTCGAATTCTGTTGTGACAGTAAACCCAGGTTATGTCTGTGGCAAATACAACCTGCTGGTTAATGTTTGCAAGTTTGGTGCAAAACCAAGACCTATGGTACCTAAGAAAGTGCAACAGCAATTATTTGACAGCATCCATGGGCTGGCTCATCTGGGAATAAACGCCAGCATCAAACTGATGACAGACAGATTTGTGTGGCCCAATATAAAGAAGGACTGCCATGGTTGGGCAAAAAACATGCTTAGATTGTCAGAGGGCGAAGGTTGGACAACACATGCACAAAGTTGTAGGAGACTTCCCACCTATGAAGCAATGTTTCACACATGTGCACCTGGACACTGTGGGACCTTTATTGCCATCGGAAGGATACCGTTACCTCCTCAATGCAGTGGAACATTTCACCAGATGGGCGGAGACAGTTCCATTATCAGACATTCCCATGGAAACAGTGGCATGGGTATTTCTTTTGTCACGGATCGTAAGTTTCAACTGACCTTTGCATGTCACCACAGACCAACAGTGTTAGTTCGAATTGATACTGTTCTCAGAATTGGCAAACCTCTGCAGTTTCCACCACCACCATACCATGGCTTACCACCCAACAAGCATAGAATGTTAAAGGCACTTTAATGTGCCATATGCAGTCTTGGTCATCAGCTTTGCCACTGGTTTTGTTGGGCCTTCACACTGAATTAAAAGCAGATTCAGGACCATCCACTCCAGAATTGGTTTGTGGTGAATGCTTATACTGCTCACAGAATTCTTCACCAATCAAACCAGGGCATGGCAGAATGAATTGCCTTGTGTACTGCAAATGGTGCACAAGCATAAGGCCAGACTTCACCGATCTGCTGTCTCGAGTCATGGGACGGTAACTATGTTCATGCACAAAGATCTATGATCATGTTCACATGTGATGCTACAGACAGATGCTATCAAATCACTGCTGCAGCCCCCATATTCTGGGCCCTTGTGAGTTCTTTCCTGGCACGAACATACCATGCATATAGATCAAAATGGGAAGACTGAAGTGGTATCATTGGAACACATCAAACCTGCACATATGTTACCAACCAAGGAGGATGTAGATGCTGAACACAGTCTGTCACCTTCCACAATACTGGACATGGATCACACTGTCTCGACACCACAAGAGGAAGTTGCATCGTCACTGCCAGCAGTGGAGGCTGAAGAAGTTCAAGCAATGCCTTCAGTACACACAAGAGCTGGACATTGGGTGAAATGTAAATATCCCTACATTCCTGGAGCTCTGCTGTACTGCGGAGGGAGGGGGGGGGGGGGGGGGGCGGTGGCTGTGTGGAAGTTGCCAAAAGAACATCTGTGAATGTACAATGAAATGCAGCATTATTCTGTGATGATGAGTGCGTGGACAGTCGGCTTTACTCATTGATTTTTGTTCGTATTCTTTGTATTGACTTAGATTTTTCAGTTTATTGGTGTTTGATCTTTACAAAATAAAAAGTTATTGCCTGACTACTATGTTGTATCTCTTTAGCAGATGGAGATAATCTGTAGTTGGCTAAAGAGTGTAATGTACAATAAGCCGTTTGAACCATATACATTCACAATTTATGATCTTATCCTTTTTTCAATCTTATTTGGAGTGCTTTAAACTCTGACTGTATAATATGTCATGCTAACACAATTAACCCCTGTGATTAAAAAAAATCATAAAATTACTGCACTACAAAAAGATATATTTTATGTGATATATATTATCATAGTTGTTTTATTGTGCTGTTGAGTAACTTTTATTTTCTGTAAATTATTTTTAATTTAATGTTCTATGTTTTGATCTTAGACTGAATAGATCTTTACTGATGTACTTCGTAACTGTTAACTGTGCACCAATGTATTGTATGTTGTGTGTGTGGTGGGAAGGAAGGAAGGAGAAATGTAAAGTTTTCTGGAGTTGTGTATAAATTGAATTTATTTCGCTGAGTAAACATTGTAAATTTATGGCAGCAAGGCATCTAGGAGCATTAAATATGTAAATTACATACATATCAGTTTTGTCGTCTACATTATTCTACAAACACGTCAACCAGTAGGGCTTCCAGACCTACAAGAGAACCCAGCTTCCAGACAGTAGAAATTCAAGCAATGGATTTAAGGGGATCCTCAAAAACAAGATGTGTATTTTTCTTTATAACTACCATTTGACCCGGCCAACAGTATTATGAACAATTATTACAATTAACGGTCATCCAATGTGCAAAACAAAGGAGGTCGTTAAAAGACAGATAATGTGTATGCAGAGTATAATTGGCCTGTAACTGAAAAAATGTCATTACGATATCTGCATGTCTGGATTAGTCCCCCATTCAGATCTCCAGGAGGAGACTGCCAGGTGGGAGGTAACCAAGAGAGAAATCAATTAACTGGTAATATTCTGTGAGTTGGAGTGTGGGATGTCATGGAGGTTATCACATGAGAGGAAATCATGGTAGGTCACATCAATCCAGTCAGAATACTGAAGACATGAGGTGAAAAAAGCTTCTGGTTACACGTGACATCACTAGACTGACTTCTGACAGTCCAAATGATAATACTAGCCAACAATGAAAATGTTTTGGGTTCAAAAATAGTTAATACCTATGTATTTTCAACTGCTGAATTAAAAAATCACCATAAAAATTACATTTCATTTTTATGGTTAACATTTTCAGTTTAGGGCTATTTTGTTTTTGGAGTTGGCACACCTTTCCAATAACAGAACACAAATGCTCTTAAGATGTTTGTAAATCATAAACATAGATACTGTTGTTGTTACCATCAGATTCATATAGTTACTGCTGTAATTAAGGCAGAATTTCTGGTTTGAGAGTGCTATTGCAGTGTAAAATTCGAAAAATGCCACAAAGATGTGTAAATAAGGCAAATAATTTTTGGTACATTTGTGGTGAAATAACATTTTCCTCACAGAAAATCAATCTGACACCTCTTGTGAAGACTGCCTATCAGCATTATTTCAGTATGAAAGTAGGGGACCAAGATAAGTCTTGGGCTCCACATATATGTTGCAAAGCATATTC
This sequence comes from Schistocerca cancellata, assembly GCF_023864275.1. NCBI lineage: Eukaryota > Metazoa > Arthropoda > Insecta > Orthoptera > Acrididae > Schistocerca > Schistocerca cancellata. The sequence continues at coordinate 360,107,207 of NC_064631.1, forward strand.
AGTTACACTGCGAAAATGGCTGAAAAATAATAAATGATCTATGGCTTTTGCTGTGCCTATATAAGGCAAGTTGAAAAAGAGAGAGAGGGAGAGTGAGAGAGAATGATATATTTACATGTGGGTATGATAAAACCCTTCCCTCAAAATAATTCTTCATACTTCCTCTGTGTAACCACAGATGACTTATCACTGATCTCGTTTGTACTAAGATTGCAGTAGACATGAGGTGCCTATTTGCTTCCACCACCCTGAGCGAAATGCACAGGTTCTAATAAATGTTCACCAACCTGCAGTCTTCTATAGTTGTTGTCCACTGCACAGAAAACAGCACATAGGTCACGAATATGTTATCTTGAGGCTGTTTGTTTATACAGGATGCCACTTGCTTTTTATTAGCAGAACATGAGAAACTGCACAATTACATTCCACTTTAGAGTAACAAATAATTTCTATTGTTCGACAAATTAATGAACTGTGGATTCCTGTAATTACTGTCACATT